>NC_134856.1:47830640-48137307 GCF_049852395.1 Peromyscus maniculatus bairdii
TGAATGGGTGTGGTCTTGAGATGTAGTTCAGCTTGTCCTAAAATTCACGATTCTCCTCAGCATCCCTAGTGCTAGGATTACAGGCATGGGATACCATACCCTGCTTCTGTGAAATGTTTTAAAAAGGTCTTTTCTTTATGGTGATCATATCTAGAGAAATACCCTAGGAATAGAACAACTTAAGGCATTTAACAGTTAAATCCCATTATAATAACCTAACATAATATTCTGTGCAGTTCATGAAAGCAGTAAGAAAGCAAATGCAAGGGAGATCTTATGTTAGTTTGTATATTGTTATAATGTATGCATATGGATGCGTGGACATATATAATATGAAATTACCTGTTAGCATTTGGTATATGTGACAGCTGGTTCCAAAGATTTTAGCCAGTGCTTAAGGCTTTGGGGCTACAGAGGAGAATGAGATAAGCCTGCACCCCACTGAGCATGCATTTTAGGAGCTGGGTGGGAAACCACAGGCCGGTTGGGACCAGCTTGAGGATGGCTTCTGATGCCTGCTTTAGGAGTCAGGGCTCTTACCAGGTGTTAGTTAAGCTTTTGTTTTTGTTGTTTTGTTTTTTGAATATTTACCTCACAGCATTTTATGATATCATTTTATTAAATTGACTGTGGGGTCAAATACTACTTGAATACTTCTGAAGCTAACAGTTGAGAAATTTCAGTTTTGGAACAGTTTTGGGCATTTTACTGTTGTCGTTTGTGTTTGATAATCACAGTGAGCCAATGTGCCCCCTTTTCTAGAATTATACTGACAAATAATAACAGAACGTAAGTTCTGGTTTCATTTAAATTAAAAACAAGTCTTTGTTAGTGAGCAGCTTCGTTAACAGAAGGCTCACCAGTTCCTTTTCATTTCTATTTACATGCATGTTTAGAGACCAGATGATTTTGTTCAATTGTTTTAAGATAATGAGTGTATTGGATATATGACATTATTCCCAGTTGGAGGTTCCTGAACTTTACATTCCAAGGATCTAGCTTCCAGAAAGCATGGGCCACAAGAAGGACATGTTTAGGAGCCAGTAAGTATCCACTGGAACTATGTGGTCTGTAAGAAAAACGCTAAAGATGCAAAGTTTAGCATTCTCAGTATATTTTCAAGTAGGAAAAAAAATCAAGAAGATTTAATTTTCCTGGCACTTAAAGTGAAGAAGTTTCTTAGAAGCTCTTATTTGACTTTACCACTGTTTATTTATTTATTTATTTATTTATTATTATTATTATTATTTTTTTTTCGAGACAGGGTTTCTTTGTGTAGCTTTGCGTCTTTCCTGGAACTCACTTGGTAGACCAGGCTGGCCTCGAACTCACAGAGATCCTCCTGCCTCTGCCTCCTGAGTGCTAGGATTAAAGGTGTGCGCCACCACCGCCGGCCCACTGTTTTTTTAAATTGTATTGTGCTAGCTAGTTTTTATATCAACTTAACACAAGCTAAAGTCATCAGAGAGGAGGGAGCTTCAATTAAAAAAATGCTTCCATAAGATCGGTCTGTAGGGCAAGCCTGTAGAGTGTTTTCTTAATCAGTGATTGATATAGGAAGGACCAGCCCATTGTGGATGGTGCCATCTCTGGACTGGTGGTCCTGGGTTCTATAAGAAAGCAGGCTGAGCAAGCCATGAGTAGCAAGCCAGTAAGCAGCACCCCTCCATGGCCTATGCACCAGCTTCTGCCTTCAGATTCCTGACCTGCTTGATTTCCTTTGACAATGAACTATGATGTGGAAGCATAAGCTGAATAAACCCTTTCCTCTTCATCTTGGTTTTTGGTCATGGTGTTTGATCACAGTAATGAAAACCCTAAGACATATATTAAGACTATTTTTAAAAGACAGTGGCAAAGACACATTGCATGTCTGCCACCCCTTTCAGTCTTTCCTCCTAGCCCATCTCCATTCCTTGTGACAGTCCTCACAGAACCTGTAGAACCACTCTCTCTACCAAGGAACTGCAATGGTCACACTAGCCTAGGACTCAGGTAGGTGACCTTTACTTTACTTCTGTTCTCAATTCCAGTCTTTCCACACTTATTCTTAGTCCTCCTGCAGCCTGACCACAGAAGCCCCTCCTCCCAGATTACCCTCATCCCTTGGGTGACTCTGCCTCTTGGTGCTGACTCAGGGTCCTTCTAGTCCTTTCTTGCCACCACTTTCAGCCTTTGCTTCTAGTTCATCTCCGTTTCTTGGTGACACCCACTTACCCACAGAAACACTCTCTACCAGGGACCCCACACTTGGCTAGCATCATGAATGGGCAGCCCAACCAAAGAGTGGAATATCTACTCAACAAAGATGAGAGCAGATATGTATGCTCAGAAGCATTTGAAACTGTTTCATCCCTCTAGATGCTTAGATCTCAGCTCACAACACAAACACGAACAGCCAAGGCAACATGCCTCCTCTAGAAACCAACAACCCTATTGCAACAGGCCCTGAGAATTGCAGTCTACCTTCAATTAAGACAAGGACTTCAAAGTAGCAACTTTGAACATGTTCAAAGACCTTAAAGAAGATATGAATAAATGCCTTAGTGAAGACTGTGAAAACACAAACAGTTTAATGAAATAATAAAAACAACCCAAAATAAAATAATTTACCAAAGAAATAGAATCACTGAAGACAACTCAAACTGAAATAAAACTGGATATGAAAAACTCAGGATGTCAAACAAAAACCTCAGAGGTAAGCCTCACCAACAGATTAATACACAAGGAAGAGAGAATTTCAGGTCTTGAAGACAAGGTAAAAGAAATGGATTGCTCAATCAAAGAAAATGTTAAATCTAAAAATAGTCAGGCATAAAACATACATGGAATCTGGGACACTATGAAAAGACAAAAATCTACAAATAATAGGTATAGAAGAAGGAGAAGCAACCCAGGTCAAAGGTGCAGAAAATATTTTTTAACAAAATCATTGAAGAAAATTTCCCCAATGTAAAGAAAGAGATGCTTATCAAAGTATAAGAAGCATATAGAACACCAAGTAGACAGGACCAGAAAAGAAACTACCCATTACACATAATAATCAAAACCCTAAATGTACAGAACAAGGAAAGAATACTAAAAGCTGCAAGGGAAAAGACCAAGTTATATATAAAGACAGGGCCATTAGAATAATGACTGACTTTTCAACAGAGACTCTGAAAGCCAGCAGGATGCAGATGGGTGTTCTACAAGTTCTGAGAGACCACAGATGCCATCCTAGATTACTATACTGAGCAAAACTACCAATCACAATGAATACAATAGGACTGATGAACGAACATATGAACTCAGAGACTGTACCAGTCCACATAGGACCTACATAGGTTCAAGCCAGAAGGGGTCCCAGCACTGAGATGAGGGAGTGGACATGGTGTCCTAACTCTAATGAAGAAGCTATTTGTAATTCTTACCTGCTGGCAAAGGGAAACCTAGTGTTTTCCAATGAAGTGTCACTGATATATCAACTACACTTCAGGGTCGGCCTCATGCCCAGGAGTAACATTGGCTAACACAAAATGAACTGTGTGTGTGTGTGTGTGTGTGTGTGTGTGTGTGTGTGTGTGTGTGTGTTTGGGGGCCCTTTTTTGTTGTGTTTTATTTTGATTTTCATTTGTTTTGGTTATTTTGTTTAGAGAGAGAGAGAAGAGAATGGAGATGAAGCTAGATGAGTAGGGACATGGGAAGGATCTAGAGGAGTTGGGGGAGGGGGTAATATGATCAAAATGTATTGTATGAAAAAAATTTAAAGAAAAATAACCAACAAGAAACTAAAAAAAATCATGTTGCTCAGGATTGCTATCTGCTACTTTGTCCATATCCACTTTAGATGTTATGGGCAGATTCCAGTCACATAAAACTATTCCCACAAATACTTAGGTTTTTATATCTCTACCATGGATAGAAATTTGCTATAAATATCATCTGTCTTTTGAACTGAAATTTACCTATGTCACTTGAAGCTGGTGAGACTTTTTTTCTGTCAAATTTGTATTTTGATTTCATGATGATCAAAATGACCACAGCCTATGTGTTTTCTTAAATGTCATGGGAGGTCCATCTGATAGATCTTGCCGTCCAAAATAAGTGCAACATTATTAATATATAATCTATGAGCATTAGGAAACATGTCAGAGCCTGTGATGAGTGTATCCATTGTCTGTTGATTTAATTGTGACCTATGCACCTTTTTGGTTTGTTTTTTGTTTTTCAAGACAGGGTTTCTCTGTATAGCCTTGGATGTCTTGGAACTCACTCTGTGCAGACCAGGCTGGCCTCAAACTCACAGAGATCCACTTGTCTCTGCCTCCCCAATGCTGGGGTCATGCCTGACTGTATCCACCTTTTATTTTGTCTGTACTTTTGCCTTGATCTCCCACCTTGGACTTCGGTGTGGGAACATCTTCCCTTAACTATAAGCACATGCACTGTGTAGTTCAGAGAGGAAGGTCCCAGGCAGATCCCTACCACCACTACCACTATATTGTGACATAGGGGTACCTTCTAGATTCTGCCCTTCCTGGGTGCTAATATCTTGTCTTATAGCAGCTAATAAAAATTTTCTCTTCAGGAGTGTATGTACACATACATCACAAACATACATTGGACACGCATGTGAACATAGGTCTTTACCTTTTGAATACAGGGGAAAGGAACCAAGGGAGCCTTCCCTTTGTCATGGAAATGAGATGCACTTGGTAGTCAGAGTCACAGTACAGAAGATGCACAGAACGTCCTGACACTTACTGCCAGTTCCCCTCTAAGAAAGTAGCCAGGGACCTGCTTGTTACAAGTGACAGTTTTGCATTCTGGTCCAGTGCAGAGTCCATTGTGTAGCTAATTGCTTTGAACCTTTTCTAAGGCCCCTGTGACTTTCTTCCATGCTATCTGTGCTGGGACTGGTGGCATCTTTGTTTCTCATCCTTTGTTGTTATTGATGGATGATCTGTGGTCTCTATTTATCTTTTTAAATTTAACTTGAATGAACATTTGTTAAGCAAAATGTTCTGAAGGTCACTGTCCTCACACAAAGACCCCCTCCCTGACTTCCTGCAGTAGACAAACTGGCCTCCTGACTTCACAGATCTCCTGAGTTCTTAGCAGGATCAGCAGGATCCCTGCTGGGCAATGGGAAGTGCTGCAAACTGGGCTTTGCCAGGAGAGTCATATTCTATCTCCTATCACTGTCATATCTGTCCAGAGGAAGAGCTTCGGGATCATCCTCCTTTTTCTTTTTCCTGTTAATGGCATGTGGAGTACACTAGACTCAGGGCCATCAGCGTGAAGTCTCTGTTTGGTGACATTATAGCTTTTGTTCATAAGCAGGTGTATCTAGAAAGGAAGCTCAGTTGAAGCGTCAGGGCAAGTGATGAAGCCCAGGGGCCTTTCTTCCCCCCTTCCTTCTGCTCATGCATGAAGCTCCCTGACATATTGCAGACATGGTAATTAGTTGTGAAGAATATACTATCTCACAAAGGATTCCAAGAAGGTAGGACATCTTTGAAATACAAACACCTTGGGACTTCAGGCAAGGTGTGGATTTTGAGAAACAGTTTTCCATTTCTGCCCAAGTGTGGCTGTTTCAATGGGAACTCGTGATTTGTTAGTGATGTAACCAGCTTACGTGAACCTCCACCCTAGGCTAACTTGCTGCTGCTAGCTTTCTTTTACTCTGTGTCTTCTGGGTGTGATGCCCTCCTGGATGTGCTTCTTGGAGTGCTCTGTCTCTGTTGTCACATGACCCCTATGCTAGAAGTGGGGTGCTCTCGGGCTTTGCAGGGGAGGAGATTACAGGTTGGAGAAGTTAAGGCAACTAACTTAAAACCTAAATGTGGTTTGTCTTCCACGTTTCTTAGATGGCCAAATGTCCTAGGAAGGTGGTGGTCCCTGTTTGCCAGTGCCACTGTCTATTTTCAGTGTGTGCTGTGTGATTGAAAGAGTTGATACCATCCCACTCTTAGGTAATCCTCAGGGCCTGCTACTGACCCGTTGCATCTACCCACACAGTTAGTTCTGTCGCCGTCCTGCACAGTGTGACCTTTCCCTCCTGAACCAGTGGAGGTCGGCAGCTCTGGAGAGGTCAGCCTGACAGGTTTACAGCGAGAGTGGCTTAATTAGAAAGATCCTGGCCATGTCTTTGCTCCAGATGTCCAACTGAGCCCTTCTCCGGTCCTCCCAGATATGCTTTGTGGGTGTCCACACTGTGACTCGTGCTGAAGGGCCCTGTGTGTATTGATCTTTTTGTCTCCTGATTTGTATCTCCTGGTTGTCCTCTCCAGCTGTTGTAAATGGCTGCACCCACTTATTTCCCCCCTAGTGAAGGCTCCCAGGGCACTGAGCCACCCGCAGTTGCTAGCTAAAAAGTGAGAAAGGGTGTGTTCTGTGCTGAGAAGACAGTGGCATAGGAAGGCTCTCTGGTTGAAACTTCACATTGGAGAATAAGGGAGATATCAAAAGCCTTAGCTCACTTGTCTCAGCTTGATCCACAGTGATAGTCCACCATTTCTAAAGTATGCATTTATACACATTTTCAATTTTACAAGGACATAGGAAAATTCAGCATCTCATAGAATCAAAGTTGTATTTCCTCAGTTTTCTTTCTACTATTTCCATGTAGAATTTACCTAGGTTAGTTATATTTTGGATCAGTAAAGCAAATTGGAAGACCAAGTGAGGCCAAGGCTTCATTATATCTGAGTGGACCCTTAAGAAATCAAGAAATGAGAAATGCATATCCCCCACCTTCTGTAGGCTAACTAGGGCCAATGTTATGTGAGTTTGGAGGATCTTTTTCCTGTGGTGGACATCTGCCTTGTCTTTTTTCTTCCAATATTTGGGTCTCCTATTATGTACAGAGTGTTTCTTGAGCTCTAGCTGGAAAAGTCAGCGTTCTGGAAGACAGGCTATGTTCTCAAGACTCTGTAGTCTATTTGAGAATTTCTGATTCAGGACCAACTACATGACATTGTATTGTGTGACACTATTCCTGAGGAGACATAAACAAATGTCTACCCACCCTAGATAGGGAACTGACAACTGACCAAAGTAAAGGTACCACCAATACGTCTAACTTGGTGAACTAATTAATTTATTGGGTTACTTATAGGAGTATAAATTAGAAGTTACTTCTGGGAACATAGACACCTCAAAGGCAGCTGCATAACAGATAGCCCACAGGAACATGAGTGACAGATCATGAAAGATGAAACCCTGGAGCTCCTTGGGCAATTTGGAAGCAGTTAGACAGGTCAGAGAGTCTTCCCACTTCAGCAGTTCGTAACTCCTTATATAGCCTTGGTAGGAGAGGCCTTGCACTGTTGGTAAGTTTCAGGGACTTCCTAAAACTTTAGCATTGTTTATTTCATGAGTCTTAAGGAGACTCCTTTTAGAACCTCCTGAGTGAGTCTTAATGAGCTTCCATCAAGGATGGATTGTTTCAACATGAAGGAAATTGCTACTCAGAACATATTCTAGCTTATATGCTAAGTATTCAAGATGACTGATCGTGGATGTGGAGTTGGCTATCCCATGATCTGGATATCACTTAAGACCTGGGCAGGTAGGGCTTGCATGCCCCTTAACATACAGTGCCAGTACAGTAAAGTGACCCAGGGGCCAGGAAGAGGGGAAGGGACAGAAACCCAGGAGGGGTGATGCTTGGAGTCAAAGGCACCCTGTGCATAAGGTCCCAAATGTTCTGTGATAACAGCTCTTGGGACTGTGATGTCTTAGGCCTTTAAAGAGAAATTAACATCGAATGTGGGGCAGTGAGAGGTTGAGGAAAAGCTGTTCTAACATGTTGTCACTCTACTCTTCATAAAACAAGGAGTTGATGAAAATTTGCCTCCCGTTATTTTCATCAGGTCCCAAGAGCACAGTAAAACTGTGAAATAAGAACTGTAAGAAACAGCCTGTTTCCCTGTTACAGCTGGGATTGACTCTTCCCCCAGGCCCGAGCCTGTCCCATTCTCTTAGCATTCATTTTCTCACATGGGCCTTTGTTGGGGCATCCATCTCTTACCGTACAGCAGGCTAGTAATGCAGTTTACTTTTCTGTTCTCTGTACTTAGGCCTATGCCTAGAGCACTTCTTCCTAATTGTTTCATTTGCTGATGCTCCAGGCTTTATTCCTGTTTGTCCAACCTGAGTCACATAATCGTTTCTGAGCCCATGACTGGTGGTAGGAGTCCACTCTGGTCCATTTGTGGTCATGTGATAATTTCTTGACTCAGCAAGGGTCAGGCTTCTTAGAAATGCAGTGGGGTACAGGCTTTACCTGAAGGAAACTGAGGAACCTTTCACTGGAACATGGGAGTATGGATAGAAGGAGAGGAAAAACAACTGGCATCCCCTGTGGCTCTGTGTCAATTAAATGCCTCTTAATGAGTCTCTGTTGGCTCCAGCCATCGTCTTCCTTAAGGTGAAATTGTCATAGCTTGGTGGAACATTGTGGCAGGAGATGGGGCCAGAAAGAGTGCTAGAGAGAACAAGATAATTTTGTTCCTCTCCAGCATAGATCATGACTTTTAGCTTTAGAATTGCTGATGAGTGGAATGGCTGCACCCAACCTTTCCAGAGGTTTATCTGGGCACCAGTGTCTTCTAGACACCCACTTCTAGTGAGGCCAGCTGATAGACAGTGTAAGGCCAGTCTCTGGGACAGACTCTTCAGCATGCTCCTCAGGCCCATGTGAAAAGAGGCTGCATTTTATCCATTGAAAGCCTAGTCCTTTGGCCTGTGACTTTTCCCTTAATGTGTTTGGCTGTGATCCTTCTGCTGTGCAGTGCTGAGACATGCCTGCTCCCAGGGTGGCTTGTTGCTGGCCACCTGCCCTGAGTGTGTGCATGCGATGCTGGAATGGTGAGTGCTTGCACCTCAATCATGATGAAATGGCATTTGCCATGAATTGGTTTGTCACCACAGAAGGCCCTAGGGAATCACTTGGGCAAAGGTGAGTTGTCGCTCACAAGACTGCACTGGTCCTGGTGACCTGGTTGCAGAACTGTTCTGGGCCCATCACCACAGTGAGAGAGGGGTTGAGGAGTTTTATTCTTAGACACATGGAGAAATTCTCCCTTCCTCAGCCAGGAGACAACAGTGGTCACTTATACTTGGGCAATCTCCCTACCCACTCCAGACATGATTCTTATGTTTAGGACAGGAAGAATTCATGTTGATGCATAGGGACTGAGGCTGTTCTGAGGCATTGGAAGCAAGCAGGATGTTTTCAGCCAAGAACACAGGTCATGTGCATGGTACTACTCTGGTTAACCATGTGGTTTGGCTCTGAAGTTTCTTCTTCTCACTTTGCCATTTCATTGCTCTTGCTCATATACCTAGAATCAGAAGTGAACATAGCTGTTGATGCATTCCACAAGACAGTCTAGGGCCTCTGACATTCTCATGGGATCACCTGTGCGTTTCACACAGATGAGCTTCCCCTCACCAGACAGCAGACAGTTTTGAGGAAACCTTGATACCCAAGCAACCACCCAGCTTCTTGGCTCATTTATTCTTCAGGGAGCATCCGTGTATTCATGTACTTTGTGCACATTTGTGTCTTCCTGCAGACATCAGTCAGTGTGAGAAGAGAAAGAAATGGGGCTTTGAGGGAGTCAGGAGGGGCCCACCCCCTGGAATAGATTAATACCCTTATCAAAGATGCTTGTGGGATAGAGATCCACAGCCAAGTGCTGGCCTGAGCTCCAGAGTCTTGCTGAAGAAAAGGAGGAGGAATTGTATGAGCCAGGCAGGCCATGACAGGGGAACCCACAGAGACAGCTGACCTGAGCTCATGGGAGCTCTTGGCCTCTGGACCAACAGTTACAGAGCCTTCATGGGACCAACTTTGGCCCTCTGCATGCATGTGACAGTTGTGTGGCTTGGTCTCTTTGTAAGGCCCCTAGCAGTGAGATCAGGCAGGACCTGTTTCTGGTGCTTTGCTGGCTTTTGGGAACCTGCATCCCATGCTGGATTACCTTGCCCAGCCTTGACACAATGGGAGGAGCTCTGTCCTGTCTCAGCTTGACATACCCTGCTTTGTTCAAGCCCATGGGAGGCCTGCCTCTTTCTGAATGGAGGTGGAGGAGTGGATGAAAAGGGGATGGGGGTAGATGGGAGGGGAAACTGTGGTCAGTATGTTAAATAAATGGAAAAATGATGTTATTTAGATAAAATAAAATAAACTGTAAAAAAAAAAAAAAAAAAAAGATGCCTGTGGAAGGTTCTTTGCCCCTCTGCCATTAGAGGACTCAGTTAGAAGGCATCATCTGTAAAGCAGACATAGACATCCAGGTTTTACAACACACTCAACCTTGATCTTAGATTCATATTTAGAATGTGTTTCTATGTTTGGGGTTTTAATGCAGTCTACAGAGTGGATTTAGCAGCCCACATGGATGAGGACAGCATGGCCAGAGCTGCAGTGCTCCCACACTGGGGATCCTGCACCCAGAGCACCAGCATTGGACTCTCCAAGCTGTATCTGCTCTTCTCACTGCTGCTTCCTCAAATCTCCAAGTGACTTGCCATCTAAGTAGTCTGTCACCTGTCTGGTACCACGCTGGGCCCAATACAAACATAGTTTCTTTAATTTTCAAAACAAATTGATGAGATAGTTGTGATGATTCCCATTTTACAGATGTGCAAACTGAGATATGCTCACCGAAGTGTCAGAACTTACTCATTGTTACAGGTTTTTAGAAAATGAGTCCCTGTGTGACCCTTTAGGGAAAACAAATTCAAAACAAATTTCTCTCTCCTGAAGGGTTCCAAAGACTATGACTCAAGGACCCACTGTCATCTGCCCTAAGTTGTCAGACATCTTGGGGTCTAAGAAGGATCTTCACATTTTAAAAAGAGGGTTAAGTCAAGAGAAACATGGTTTGTGATGTGCGGTCATTGTATGAAAGTCTCATCTTAGTGTTCATTTGTCGAGTGGTTCTTGATTACAGCCCACTCTTGTCCAGCCTTGTGGTTGTTTTCTGTGGCAACTTTTGCTTGATAACCAAAGGGATGAGTAGTGGGGCCCCAAAAGCCTAAGTTAGTGGGGACCCTACTTCCATACTTTCTGCCTTTGCTGTTCTGTTTTCCTGCTCTTTCAGCTAAAGGAAGGACATGACCACCATACTGGAGCAGGAGTACAGGGTCTGGTCTCGGCTTGCTCACATGAGCTTTTGTGACCCAGGAGGTTCACACATCAAGTTTCAGTACCGTGTTGGTTTCCTGTAACTTCAGATTCCTCTTCAGTCAAGTGAAGGGAGAATATCACACCTACTGCATGGGCCATCTGCAGTCAGCTGAGCAACTATGCTTAGAGCATCACCCAGTATATAATAAGCACTTGACACGTGTGTGGTTCATTCTTTCTCTTTTTACACACACACACACACACACACACACACACACACACCCCAAAACAAAAACAAAAACAAAACAAAACAAAAACAAAAACCAGTTTTGTATATTATAGTATCCAAGAAATGGGGAGACAATACCTTTTCCATTATTCTTTCTGTATCATTGAAGTGTAGAGTGCTTAATGTAGCCACACAAAAATTAATTGCTTGTTTTGTTGTTCTATAATTAAGAACTTAATTAAAAAAGAACAACTCTTGCTTTTCAATTTTCTCCACTTGTACGACTTGGATATTTTATTTTGGAGCCCATTAAAATTACAAAGTGAATGTTAAGTGTCAGTGACTTTCTGGATATTCCTACCTGAGGGTGATGAAATGTGAGCCCACACCAAGATGGCTTGTTCTGAGTTTCCTGTTGCCATGGACTGTAGCAGCATTGGTTGTCAAGGAAAAACCAACACCCAAGGAGCCCACAGGCTTTGGTAGAGTTGAAAGAAAGCATCGGTCACTGGGGTCACCTGATGCTGGTTCCTTTCAGGGGCCGGGGAGATCCTTGTCCTCACTAAAGGATAGAGTCTGCTCAGGGATTTTCCACTTTCCTCACGATGGTGCCAACACTAGTACTATTACACAAAGTCTTTAAAAAAAAAAAAAACAGCCTGCGTGATGGCAGTATAGGGATGAACCACTGCATAATTGGTTACTGTAATGCAGTTCTTGTGGCTCAGCCTGGCCTACTGATGTAGAATAGTCACTCAGTAAAGTCCTTGCCTTGAAAGCACAAGGACCTGGGTTTGACCCCAAGGACACATATCAAAACCCTGGACTGATCTTGGGAGATGCCTGTAATCTTAGTACAGGGAAGTCAGAGGTGAAAATTTCCTTGGGGCTTGCTGACCAGCCAGTCTGGCTAGCCTAATTGTGCAGACCTAGGTCCTAGTGAGAGACCCTGTTTCAGAGAGTTACACACACACACACACACACACACACACACACACACACACACACACAAACACACACTGGCTTCAGAATCAAGACTGAGTACATGATATTCCTTAAAAAACATCTTCTTTACTCCATTAACACTTGGTAAAGTGTAAAGTTGAATTCCTTTGTAATCAGTTCCCTGATGTATTTTGAAACTTGGTTTCACTCTGTGGTCCAGCTGACATTGAACTCATGCTGTCCTTCTGCCTCAATTGCCTTAGTGCTGACAATATGGGAATGAACCACTATACCAAGCATAATCAGGCTCCTGTAATGCTGTGGGATGTTTTTCTGTATGCTGTGAATATGTGTTGCTGCCATTGGCTAATAAATAAAGCTGCTTTGGCCTATGGCAAGGCATCTTAGAGGCAGGCAGGAAATCCAAGCAGAGATTCGGAGGGAAAAAATGTGAGTAGGAGGAGACGCCTAGCCACCCTGCCCAAGAAGCAGGAAGATGCTAGAAGACCATTGGCAAAGCATTGATTAATAGAAATGGATTTATTTAGGATGAAAGAGCTAACTGGCAAGAAGCCTGCCACAGGCCATACAGTTTGTAAATAATATTAAGCCTCTGAGTGATTATTTTATAAGCAGCTGCAGGGGGCGGGGCAGAACTGGAGGAACTTACCACTACACTGTCATGCACTTCTGTGTGCGCAGCCTGGCTTACTGATGTAGCCAAGCAGGGTTTATTCTACCTAGAATGGTCACCCTGAGTCCCTTATGCCAAGAAAGAGCTGAGTTTTCCACTCTTGTAAATTAACATATTATACAGATTAGTGGTTTTCAAGATATATGCACAGATCATGGTACCCTCTTTCCTACCCACTTTTCTTATTTCTCCCCTTCCACCAGACCTTCCTCCTGTTCCCCAGGATTCTTGGTTCCCATTCTACTTTTCATCCTTCATAGGAAAAACAAAACAAAACCTGCCCTTCTGTGTTTGACCCGTTTTGCTCAGCATAGTGCCATCCAGCTCCATTCAGTTTTCTGCAAGGTGCAGGCTACACTCTTTATGGCTGAATAATGCTCCATTCTCTGCCTGTACTTTCGTCTCTGACACATGCCTGGGCTGATCCCATAGTCTAGCTGTTGTGAGCAGTGCTGCAACCAACAGGCTGTGCACATGTCTCTTTTGTATGAGGGCTTTTGTTGAGATGGCTTGTGTGGATGCACAATCACTGCAGTTCTTTGCAAGCCTTCTCCATTCAGACGACCCCGAGGCACTGCTGATCCCAGCAGAGATCCCTATTAGTTTGTATTACTTTGCTGTTGCTGTGATAGAACACCATATCTAAAGCAACTTAAGGAAGAAAGGGTTTATTTTGGATTATGGTTCCAGAGGGACACAGTTGATCATGGTGGGGAAGCATGGCATGGTGGCAGGGGTGTTACTCTGACTGATTGCATTTTCATCCTCACACAGGAAGAAAGGGGGAAGAGAGAGAGAGAGAGAGAGAGAGAGAGAGAGAGAGAGAGAGAGAGAGAGAGAGAGAGAGAACAAACAGGAATCTGGGCAAAGTTATAAACTCTGCACGCCCACCCCCAGTGAGGCATGTCCTGCAATAAGACCCCACCTCTTAAGGGTTCCATAATCTCCCCAAATAGTGTAACCAATTGGGGAATACGTGTTGAAATATCTGAGGCTATGGGGGACATTTCTCATCAAAGCCACAGCTGGGTTAATGGTTAGATTTGTGTAAGGGAGGGTAGATAGATAGTCTAGAGCTTGACTGATACTTTAGCTAGGGTTTCTATTGCTGTGAAGAGACACCGTGACCATGGCAACTCTTATAAAGGAAGACATTTAATTGAGTGGCTTACAGTTTCAGTTTAGTCCATTGTCATCATGGCAGGACATCGTGGCATACAGGCAGACATGGTGCTGAAGAAGGAGCTAAGAGTTCTACATCTTGATCCACAGACAACAAGAAGTGCACTGTGTCATAGGAGACCTCAGAGCCCATCCCCACAGTGACACACTTCTTCCAACAAGGCCACACCACTCCAACAAAGTCATACCTCCTAATAGTGCCACTCCCTATGGGGGCCATTTCTTTCAAACCACCATAACTGACTTCCCCAAACTTACCAGGACAAATAGATAACTTGCTAGTTTTACAGTTTTTGTACAAGCCATACAAGCCTTTGTGTTGTTTGTTATTTGTTGTTGTAATCATTTTAATTACAAAAGAAATACATGCTTAATTGAATACTTTTTAAACTACAGAAATGGTAGACCTTGATATAGGAATCATTGAGAGTCTTTCTCCTCCCTCCTTCAGTTCTCATACTCTTGGTGAAGCAGGAATAACAGTTTCTTGCACATCTGTCTTCATCACATACACACACACACACACCACAGATTTGTGCTTTTTCTAAACAGGGGGATGGATGCTCTCCCATTTCTAGATAGTATATAGTATCTGTGCATCCAAACCAGTAAGAATGGATTGAATTAATTTTTAATGGCTGCATAGTATTCCATAGCTTATATGGGTGAGTTGTAGCCCCTAAATCACATGCATATAAATGGAATTAAGACCTTGGTGTATTTCTATTTCTAGGTTCTGATTAAGAAGTTTTCTTAATTGATACCATATTCTGGGTAGATGCACATCTCACAGGTGGGCTTAATGACCCTTGATTAATGGACTGTAGGTCCCGATGGACTTGCACCTCAGAAAGAGCCAGCAAAGTAAGGTTGCTGTCAGCCTGGGAGCAGCCACCCCATATCATGCCGGTGGCATTCTGATCTGATGCCTGAGCTGTGCTCTGACACACATTGTTTAACATCATGAGTTATGAGACAGGGAGAAACCCAGACAGTAGCCACCGATTTTAACAAGCTGGTGACTCAGAGACCAGCATGCTCACATCGGCTTCCTCATCAAAGACTAAATCTTTATCTAAAATTTATTAGCCAACTTCAGACCTGTTTGCCAACGTGCTAATGGGAGCCTTTTTGAATCAATTTGCTCTCATAATTTAAACAGCATTCCAATGTATATGGTTGAAGCAGAAAAGAAGCTGCTGCTTCTAGCCAGTCAAATTAATTATTTATTACCCTTTTCACAAATACTTTCCTAGGCCAACAGGAGTGAAAAATGCTTAGGCTGTTTAAAAAAAAAACAAAACACATGCACCCACATACACACTCACTTCCACATGCATATGCACATGTAACCTTCTGCACATGTCTCCCATGTCCTCACACATACACTGTTTTCGAGCAGTTAATTTGAAAAAATGTCACTGTATTAGCTTTCGTTTCCATCTGTCAGGAAACATTTACATCTACATGTAAGGGTTTTTTTTTTCCTTCTTTCTTTCACCAGGTAGGGGTGTGTGTGTGTGTGGGTATAATGTGCACTTAATCCACATTTACAAATTGGTTTCTGTTTTTAAGGGAAGTCACTTTCTCAGCAGAACCAGTGATGACATTACAGCCTTCTCTCGTCATCTCAGTGTTATTTGATCTTAAGCATTAAAATTATCAACTTCATTTTGTTAACGAGCAATTTTGAGGAATATCAGTATATTTTATTAGTTCATAGGGAGACCCTCAGATCAAAGGCATACCAGCATGGACATTTCTTTTACCTGTCCTGGGGCCTCTGATGCTCCAGAGATGCTGTGAACAGAGGCCTCCCAGGTTGGTTTGCGACTCTCCTTCCAAGAATTTTTGTCTAGCAGTTTATGTTGGAAGATTGTGACACTGTCTCCCTGTAGGGCAGGTGACAGGGTTCTTGGGTCCTCTGTCATTGAGATGTTGTGTCCCTCCAAGTACAAGTGTGTCCAATTTGTTACCCTTGGGCTTCGTGTGCCCCTGCACAGCTTCAAGCACAACCCAACACAAAATGGTAAAGTGTGTAGAACAGCATGAAATTTTTTTTTGCAGGGGGTGGGTGTTTGTTGTTGTTGTTGTTTGTTTGGCAATCTGATTGCATGGTTCTTGAGCATGAACTTTGTAGATGACACTGTGTTCCAATGTAAAAAGGTTGCATATACCCGCAGAACAGTACTTAAAAGTGGATGTCCCCAATGAAGGCTGGGATTCCTAAAGATGGTTTGCTTCAACTGTGAATCAAACCAACAGTGCTCAGATCCCCGACTCAAGCTGTTTCACATTCTCCCTGTGGGACTGATGACAGGGCACGGGGAACTGATGGCCTCAAGTATGGAGGATCTCTGACTTTGGATTCTCTAGTCCTTTAGAGAGGCTTGGCACAAGGAGGATAGAGTAAGAAACCCTGTGTATGCTGAAAATCTACTACTAATCGATAACTTAAAATAGGAGTTGGAAATGAACAGATTTTAGCCCATGGGCCAAAGCAGTTTGTTTGTTTACTTTTTTTTTAAATGATACTTAAAAAGAAGAATGTGGAGGGCTTTGGATATAGCTTAGCTGAGAGGGCCTTAGTTCAATTCCAGAAATAAAAAAAAAATTGGGGCATTATTGTGTACACTTGTAACCCCCGTGTCAGAGAGACAAGGGCAAGTGGGTCCCTACTTGTTGAGATCCACCAAGAGACTTTGCCTCAAATAAAAAATAGTGGATGATGTCACAGGAATGAACTTGAGGCTGAAAGTGTGTCTTCCTCGTGTTTACTTACAAATGAGTACATGACTGCACACATACACGCACGTAGATAGGTATGCACACCCAACTGTAAACACACATGTAAACACACACTCACACAGACACAGACACACACACACACACACACATACACACACATGTATACCAACATGCACCTATTCACAGACAAATTAAAAACACATATACACACAGAAGAGTGATTAGGCCCTTATGTGTCTACAAACTTAGAAATTTACTGTCTGGCCCTTCATTGAAAAAAAATTGCCAACTTAATTTAGAAAAGGGTGTTTTTTACAGTGCCTACTTATAATGTGCAACATTAATAACAGCAAGTAAATATGTTAATCACATGCTATTTATACAGTCTGAGTTCCTTCCACCCTCCTAGCTGCCCTGTGAATTGAGTGCTGCCATCATTCCTATATAGGCAACCACTGGGATGTCTTCCCTACTTCCATATGAAAAAGTGGGTACAAGGAGCCTGGTTAGCTTACCCAAGTCACACGGCTGGTAAGTGATGGATGAACCCAGACCCCTGGGGCCTGTATTCATAACCATCTGCTGCCCCACTATAATAAACAGAAAAATTGAGGTTTGGTTGTGCACCTGCTAGGAATTCAACACACCCTTTGGAGTTTAGGTAGATGATGTCCGTGCTCTTCACATGTGGAGAGACGGAGCCTCTAAGGTGTGTGCTGCACCCATGATCTCACTGTACACACTGGCCTGGGATTCCAACCCAAGGGTGCCCAGCCCCAGAGCTGGTCTTCTATTGCAGCTCATTCTCTACGGAGTGCAGCTAATATTTTGGCTCATTTTCAAAGTAACTAGCTGTATTATTTTTACAACTCTCTTAAATTAGTACTTCACATCAGTTATGAATCACTTCCTTTAAGCTGATGGTCTTGGCATTTCAGGGGTTTGGGTCTGGTCTGTGAGCAGTTTGGCTCTCCTGAGGAAGACATCTTCTGGCATTCTAGTGAAACAAGTGATTCTTGACGTTGCCCACACTGTTCCATGGTGAAAAAGCAGAAACAAAATTGTGTAAAACGTCTTTGATCCCAGGAATGCAGACAGACTCCAGGTCACATTGCTCGGTGTTGCCGAGGAGAAGGCGACAGTAAAAAATACCTCATGTCATAAATGTAGCAATATTTAGGGCTGTGAGCATGTTTTGTTTAATTTGGGGCAATGCAGCATGAAATTAAGAATTATCTAATCAAAATCAAGCTGATTTCCCGGACCTCTCTTTGAGGTCACCGGGGTAGGTCCACTGATGCTGTGTGTGTCTTCTGGAGTTGTATTTTCAAGTAGTTTCTTTTGATGACTCCCAGCGGTGCCTCACCCACAGATGGTTTCCTTACCCACCTGCCTTTCAAATCCATTTCAGTCCTGAGGATTTTGCTTAGGTTGAAGGAATGAGTGCATGTATCTTGTCAACAGAAATCACAGCCCATGTAAAGTCGCTCTGGCTTCCAGCATCTCATCCATCTAAACATCACCACAACGTGCTGAAGTTTCAAGTTGTTTCATCCTACAGGCAGCCCTGCCATGCTGTCACCTGCCCAGGTTTTTGAGCATTTGGATCCTGAGAACCAACCAGGAGAGATTCACAGTTTTTAATCCCTCAAAGTCTGCATTTTGTAAGGGGGCCTGGGTGGTATTTCAGCTGAACAACCTCTTTCTTGTTTTCCTTGCAGGATAGCAGGAATTTTGTGTCTGTTTGAGGGCAGTCCTCCATCAGGAGGTTACCACTTGACCTTGCCATTTCTTTTATTTCTTGGTCATATGCAAATTAACATTTTCAGCAGGAGACTCTGGCTCAAGAGAAAGGGGGTGGGGTGCATAGGTAGTTTCTGCATAATTCAGTCATAATTATGCCTAACCAGTAAGTCATGTAAGGTAAGGGGGGCATTTCTGTTGATGCTTACATAATCCAAGGGATGTGAAGTTAGTGAGGACTGGCCTAGTCCTCTCCTTGCCTTTGTTTTTTAAGGGGTTACTTGTATTTCATGCAGCTGGGTCAGAACAACCAAGGTTCAAATCCTTATCTATCCATCAAGAGACTGATATTTTCTTTACAGTTCATAACAGTAGCAAAATTCCACGTATGAGATAGCAATGAAATAATTTTATGCTTGTGGTCACCACAACATGAGGGACTGTATTAAAGGGTTGCAGCATTAGGAAGATTGAAAACTACTGTGATAGAGCATTTCACTGCTCCAGGAAGTGTTCCAAAACTCAGGAAATAAAAGCAGCTAGTTTTTAAGGTCTGGCTTAGAAGCTGGAGCAGCAGCAGTTCTGAGGTCAGAGTAGTCACAGAACCCACTCATATTTCAAGGAAACAAACACACACCCTGCTTTCTGATTGGAAGAAGTATCAAGGAGTGTGCAAGCACCTTTCATTTGCCGTAGCAGATAGTAATAGTATTGAACCTTTTGGCCTGAAAATGAGTCCAAACTTTTTGAACATTAAATGATGAGATCAGGCCTAGCACCAGGCACCTTGTGTGGTTGATACAAAGTGTTGAGAGCATTGCAGTTCTTAGCAAGAGTACCAGTGATGATTATGATGAGGATGTTGATGATGATTCCACTTTACCTGTTTGCATTAGCTGTCTAAAGTTGCAAAGAACTTACCTGTGAGTATGTTAGCAGCATTTTTGGTTTACTTCCACCTCATTAGGCACTGCACTAGACAGGCATGTTGACCATTTAGTACTGTTTGTTAATGGGGTTTCATCTTTGCATCCATGGCTATTACAACAAATGGTTGATAAACTGGATAGTTTTCTCTTGGAAAACTTTTTCCTTCACTCCTTCTTCATCTCTGTTCTTTTACACCATGGTTTTCTTTTATTTATTTGTTTGTTTGTTTATTTATTTAGTTTTTCAAGACAAGATTTTTCTGTGTAGCATTAGAGGCTGTCCTGGAACTTGATCTATAGACCAGGCTGGCCTCAAACTCACAGAAATCCACCTGTCTCTGCCTTCCAAGAGCTGGGATTAAAGGCATGTACTACCACCACCCAGCGCATTGTGGTTTTGTATCTTACCTTTGCTATTATCATGATATTTGAACTGATTCTCCACCCCTAGGGCCTTTGTCTCTCTGATGTCCATAGCCTTCCTATAGCAGAACTCTTCTGATTACATCCATCCTTAAGGACCTTTGGTGACCTGACAGTCAGGTCCAAACTTCCCACCTGTAGCTTCAAACTGGCCTGGCTTACTTTCCCAACCTGCTCCCTATATAGATGCACTTACCAAGTTTCCCCAGGTTGATCAAGGTTTTGGGGTGTGTATAGAATTCAGAAATAACCACTTCATTCACTCTCATAGTCAGAAATCCATGTTCAAGGAAGCCTGAACTGGACTGTGTCTGCTAGAGAATGGCACACATTCCCGAAAGCTTATCCACTCAAAACATGTATTCAAGCCACAGGGATCTGTGGAAGGAATCTGGAGCAGAGCAGTGGAATGATCAGATTTGCCATTTTGGAGTCTGCTCTGGCAGCTGTGTGAGTCAGGGTTGGAGTCTAGTTACCTAGGTAAGAACTGATGAGCTCCTGAGCACGTGTGTGTGTGTGTGTGTGTGTGTGTGTGTGTGTGTGTGTGTGTGTGTATGTGTGCAGAGAAAGCAAGGGATGATATAGGTATGAGTGGTGTTAGGGTGAAGCCAGTAAGATTTGATCAACAGTGGTAGGGGGCTGATGGGTACAGAGAAGAAAGGATTAAGAGTAATGTGAGTTCTGTCTTGAGCAGTGAAGTGCCTGGTGGAACCATCCTTGAAGATGGATGCGGTAGGAAGAGAATGTGGTAGGAAGATGCTGTGTTGGATTTAGCCATGTTCAGGTCAAGATGCTGTGGGAGATCTAGACATCCAAGTGGATATTGGGTTTTGCAATCAAGCAAGGATGGGTTGGCATTTGACCAGGCACAATTATATGATCGAATCTGGAGTACAAAAAACAGTCTCGGGCCCAGGAGAATTTACTTGTCTTTAAAATTGCTTAGTCATTTTTAAACCACCAATTTCCACTCCGAATCCCCCAAGAAGCTCTCTACTGCAGCCAGTATTTCAGCTAAGCTGGACTCCTCTCATGTCTGCTAATCACTATGTCTTGCTGCCATTTGTTTTCCGCAGACCCCATCCCACCCCCTCTCCTTCCCACCCAACTCCCGTTCTGACTTTAGAACCCTTGGGTTTCAAGGTTCCATCTGCTGAGAGTTTCCATTTACTCCTTCCAACACTCATAACACTTCAAAAAATATTCTATGGATTTATAGCTGAAGATAAGAAAGAGATATGTAGCACACTTTGATTTTCCCCTTGCAGGTTTATAACTCCTTGAGGCTGGAATTTGCCCCCGCCTCTTGTGTTTTTGACGCATTTGCTCTGTACCAGGCTGGCGTCCTGCCTTTGATTTGGAGCACAGGGTTTACGGATGAGTTCCCACTGCTCCTGCTTTGCTCCCCTCTTTTTTTTTTTTTTTTTTTTTTGTTTTTTTTTTTTTGTTTTTTTTGAGACAGGGTTTCTCTGTGTAGCTTTGTGCCTTTCCTGGAACTCACTTGGTAGCCCAGGTTGGCCTCGAACTCACAGAGATCCGCCTGCCTCTGCCTCCCGAGTGCTGGGATTAAAGGCGCGCGCCACCACCGCCCGGCTTGCTCCCCTCTTTTGACACACAATAATTTATGAAAAGTATGAACAGAGTGTAAGCAGCCCAGGGCTGTGCCAAGTCAGTATCTACTCTGTCCGTTTTCCGTGTCTAGCTGTTTGTTGTATATGACTTTGCCACGAGTGAGTCTCCCAGTCAGATGGAGAGGACAGTGTGCAGTGATTAGTGTGGCTTGGGCAGAGTACCTCTTTGGTGTTCATATGTGTTAGACACCAAGAGATGATACTTTTCTTACCTCTCCCACTATTTGCTGCTTCTGTCGCCTGTACTGTCCTCAAAAGTTACACTTTGGATTCTGCTTCACTTGGGGTTCCCTTTGAGAACACACACACACACACACACACACACACACACACACACACACACACACACACACACCTCCCCCTTCTTGCCTGGTAAAGTACAGGCAGCCATTTAGGGAAGTGCTCCTAGTCCCTGCCACTGGCAGGATGAAATACAGCTCAATGGTATCAGGGATTTCGCCTTCCTTTTCACTTGTCCTTGGCTTCATTAATTTCCCCTGGTTGTGTGTATATGTGTCAAGTCATGGTATGAGTCAGTCTACTTGAGCGAGGCTTAAGGCATGACCTTCTGGTGGTAGGTACCATGAAGGGGTCACTCAGACCCTCCTTTTGCTCTTGGAAGTCCCTAGCATCAAAGGACCAAGGGGTGTAAGATCTGAACCGTCATTCAGTTTAACACTGCAGTTGGCCTGTAGCTGGCCTTCATATTTTGCCTTCCTGCCTGCCTTCCTTCCTTCCTTCCTTCCTTCCTTCCTTCCTTCCTTCCTTCCTTCCTTCCTTCCTTCCTTCCTTCCTTCCTACCTTCTTTCCTTCCTTCCTTTCTTCCTTCCTTCCTTCCTTCCTTCCTTCCTTCCTTCCTTCCTTCCTTCCTTCCTTCCTTCCTCCCTCCCTCCCTCCCTCCCTCCCTCCCTCCCTCCCTCCCTTCCTTCCTTTCCTTCCTTCTTTCTGCTAGAGAGAACATGTAAAACTTGGATTCTTGGTTCCTTTCCAAACTTTGATGGTCTTATCACATTGTCTCCCTGTCCCCCTTTATTTCCCATCAGCAGCTCCTGATTTCCTTACAGTGTCAGCCCCAGGTCCACTCACACCCACCTGTCCTTATTGTTTTACACCTGCCCCCCTTTTGCCTAAATCTTAATTCTCCCTGACTCCTGAAGCCACAGCTGGGAAAGGTAGAGGTCTTGGGGCTACTTAGCCATCTGTTTGTGACTCTTAGACTCGGGGATATCCCAGTTATCTCCTCCCCACCTTGGTTCCAAATGGAATGATAGTGGATAAGAGAATTGGCATCTACCGGGACAGCACTCAGTCCAGCTGGCAGAGAGAAGGCACTCAGCAAGAGGTATTGATCATGTTACTAATTATAGCAGAAGGCACATGGGTAATTTTGTCACATGCCTTCTGCCCACAGTGAAGGAAAAGTGGGCAAAAAGCAGGAGTTTCCGTCTTCTAAAGTTTTATCCCAAAAGGCAGCTCCCTTCTCCCACTGTTCTCAGCACAGCTGAGCACATCCTCAACTGGCTATGAGTTCTAAATAATCAAATAAATCAAAACCAAATCCTGCTCTGCTCTCAGGCTGGTGCCACTTTAACGCTCTGTCATGGAAGTCTGGGTAGCAGTGATCTCTCTGTGGCCTATTTGAACTTTAAGATGGGCAGCGAATCTTAGCACATTACAAACACAGCCTGTCATTTCCCACCCTCACCTGGCAACGGGGTGAGGGGCGGGGGCAAGGATATTTACCATCTGAAAGTTAAGGGATGCTTTTATGAACTGGGCCATCTCTCCTCAGTCCCCATTTTTCCTCCAGTCTCTGAACTCTCATTAATTTTTCACAGGCCTGTGATGGATAGTTTTTATTTATTCACGTCTGAGGTTCCGTTGTGTGTGAAAAGGACTCATTTTCTAACATTACATATTCATGGCTTGGGATAGATGGGATAAGGAACTTATTATTAATGTGTCACTGTGGGAAACTTACTCTAGTTCATTTGCGAACCTTGTTAAATTTGGTGTGGTCAGCAGACAGGGTGAAGTTGTGGGTACAGTATCCTAACAGAGGACGGAGAGAGAGCTTCCCTAGCCTCAGTAAAACAAGTGTGAGCCTTGTTAGGCTCTTGTGAAGTCGTAATTTTAAAGAGAAGGGGTTTTTAAAAGATGGTGGGGATTATGTAGAGAGAGAAGCCCCGATCTCATCCTTTCTTAGTTTTGATTTCCCAGCTTTCTGAGAGAGAAAGACTGTTCACTCAAGAGACCTTCTGAGGCTCTTTTCTTTCTTGCCCAGTGCTTGTGATGCTCTTTTGGGTCCAGTTTTGATTTTCTCTGCCCATTTCTCTTCATACCTCTAACCTGTGCCCTGAGGTGTCGGGAATCCTTAATTTGAAGCTCCTATGGACATCGCAGAACTCCTTGCCTGGGACAAACACGGGGAATATTAATGCACCATCTTGTAAATCCAGGCTTCGGGGAGAATAGCCAGCAGGGAATCTGGCGCAATCTGCTTCCGTGTGAGCTCAGGCAGAAGGAAGCATATGCTGCACACAGCTCTCTGCAAAGACATGCGCTGCACTCCGGCAGGGACAGTGTGTGGGTTTGGCGGGATTCATGGGGCCTTGCTATGCTTCCTTAGTTTGCCTTGGCCATGCTATAGAAAGTGGTCAGTGAAGATGAACCAAATCCCCTCTGTGAAAAGAAAGCAAATGAAGTGCATGGGAAAGGGTGCCTTTCAAAATCTGGAAAATCCTCTGTCAGGCATCAGACTCGAGGAGCACCAAATTATCACCAGGGCCGTGCCGCTGCCTTCACCACCCATCAGGGGAATTTTCAAGCATGTACCATTGGAAATAACTTTGCTTTCCCTGGAGGTGACAAAAGGACAATTCTTCATGGTCACCGAAGCAATTGGCTCATGAGACTGAGGCTGGGGTCTCAGAAGTGCAAGTGAGGGGTAAAGGAATGAAATAGCCCTTAAAAAGCATCCTCCAGCGATGCTCTCCATAATGCAAAACATTTGTTTCTTGCCAGGATCCCATTGGCGGTTCGCTTCTATTATATTGCCATTTATATTGGAAAGGCAGGCAGTGCGAAACTGTAGTCTATTAAGAGTTTGTGAGTGTGTGCATGTGTATACAGTGAAATAATATCTAGTGTAATGTGAAGTGACAGTCAAAATTACAGCTTTTCTCTTGCCGCAAGGGTACTTCTCTGCCAAGTATAGTAATATTGTAGTGCTGTTCAAGGTTGTCAGCAATTCTGGCTCGCTCTGCAGAGAGTCATAACATCTCGTGCAAAGAAGGAGCTTCCTGTCAGGGGAAATACTATAATTTTGATATATATTTGTTGGTGCCAAACTGCAATTAAATAGGAGGTGTTGGAAGGAGGTTTTATTTAACCAGCTTGAATTTGTTAATTAATTAGCGAAAACTTATATTTTGAATGCTTCAAGAAACAGCTCCATGTTGTTCTTATAACCAGATTTTTGCACCACATTTTTTTCCTCTTAAAAAAAAAACAAACAAAACGGTACCTTCAGGAAAATAGGATACAGTTTTGTACAAGATTTTTCACAGGGTAAATGGCCCAGAAAAAAAAATAGATGCAGAATAAAATTTTTGCACAGAATAAATTGCATAAGAAAATTTTGTGTCAAGGGGAAAAGGATTTCCAGCCACTAACAGAAGAGGAAAAATAAAACACCTTGAATAATCTTACCTCTTGTCTTTTTGGGGCAGTTCCTGGTCTGTTCATATTTGGAGTTCTACTTCAGTGACAGCAGCTGGAGCAATCCCTCCTAAATGACTGAACTTGAACTTCAGTTAGTTTGTAGTTATGATAAAGAAGTTTTCAGAAAGTGTGTGTGAGTGTGTGTGTGTGTGTGTGTGTGTGTGTGTGTGTGTGTATTAGATGACGGTGTATGTGATTGTCTGTAAGCCACTAGTCCATCTCTGTAGAATCATCTGTCCTAGGTGTTTTACTTGGAATAGTAACATGTTTCTTGGAGGCAATTGCTTTTTTTCTGTTCTTCCAAAACAGAATGAGCATGTCCTCAGAGTGTACTGTATACTGTTATTCAGATGAAAAGTACATTCTTTTTTGAGTAAGTAGAAAAACCATGGGAGACTGAAATAGCAACAATGTATTAAAAGCTGGGAGACAGTTTTGTGTGAAAAAGAAGAAGAGAAGGACCGTGTGGTTTCCAAAAGAACTACTTAGGAGCCTTAAAAAAGCAGTGTGGAGTGGTGATTGGGGAGGTACCCACTCCTCCTATTGAACATTTTGCAAATTAAGTGAGTTTCATTCTTCTATAAAATATGAATCCAATAACATTTTATATGATCATAAAATGTGTCTGCTTTTGTCTCTTTCATGAAAAGAAGAAATATCCCAAAGTATATTACCAAAAATAATTAATAAGCAACCTCTCATAGTTATTTTCTGAGGTTAATTATTACCCTAGAAATCAATTTCAATTTCTTCCCCTTGCAAGACTCACTGAGGCCTATTTGTGAGTCCACTGCTGCACGAAAGTGCCTGTGCTGCAGGCTGTTATGGATCCTGACAGTCTTGCTGTTTCCACCCCTGCCAGCAGGGACCATGAAAAGAGGTAACAGAGCCATTCAGATCCACCTTAGTCACCTGGTTATCGGAACGAGCATCAGCCGCCTTCGTATTGTTAAAGTAAAAAGCCAGATACCCTCGAGTGCTGATGAAATAAAGTAGCCTGGCTCTTCTGTCTAACCTTCTCAACTAGCCCGGGCTGATGGGGAAGCAGCATGAAGCTGCTCTGCTCAGGATTGCTGCTCCTGTCCCCAGACCCAAGTGATGAAAGGGGAAAGGGAAGAGAAACCGAAACCTGGAAGTGTCCCCTGTTGAGAAACAGAAAATCATTGCCTTTCTTCCCCATACTCTGCAAAAGTCATCAAAAATACTCTGACCTCTCACCGGGCTTTAGAATTTCCGGAACCCAACTAGAATGTTCTGCTGTGTTCTGACTCATCACAGCAGAATCTACCGTAAGGGTGGGGACAGTGTGGCAGGGTTAGGAATTTCTCTTAGGTTAAGAATGTTGTTAAATGAAGCTTTCTACTTAGACTCTCTCTCCCATTTTTAATCTACTTTAGCTTCCATTGCTAGGCCTAGACTGACAGTACCAGTTGCCATGATGGGAGATATCTATCTGGAATGGAGGGCTAGAAATGTCACTGAGTAGCAGAGTGCCTACAGCATATGTGCAAGGCCCTGGGCTAGAGCATCCCAAGTGTTCCAGTTTCTTTTCTGTTGCTGTGATGCAATCCTCTGACCAAAGCAACTCAAAGAAGGAAAGATTTGTAGAGTCATCGTTCAAGGGTCCAGTCTGTCATCATGGGGAAGTTGAGACAGCTATAGAGTGATGAAGCTGGTCACACTGTGTCCTTAATCAGAAAGCAGAGAGGAATGCGTGAATGCTAGTGCTTGCTGTCTGTATAGTCAGTCCAGAATTCTCTGCTTAGCCAACAGTCCCACCCATGGTTTAGATGGGTCTTCCCACATCAATTAACCTAATCAAGATACACGCCCCCCCCCCAACAGTGTAGCTCAATGCTAGTGTGATTGCCTAGAATGTATAAAGACAAGTTCATTCTGAAGCTCTGAAGAAAACCTAGACTCAGAGTTGGAATGATAGCTATCATGTATCTCACTCATTTTAAGATTAACTTACCCACTAAAGATTAATGTAATAACTTCATGGGAACAAGTAAGAGAAGCCATCCATTAGTCCATCTGGATGTTGCTTTCTTATCTATGGGGTCCTGGTACATTGAGTGGGTGGAGGTGGAAAAGGAGGTGAATGGTTTTTGTTCCTGTACACGAAAGGTCTAAATTCAAATGATGTGAGTTGACAGGGTCATTACTGGTACCCAACCTGCAGAGTGGAACACAAGAATGAGACAGATCCTGGAGATAGAGACAGTTGGCTCTGAGCCATGGGGATGCTGTAGCCACTCCTCATTTTGCCCTTACACTGCATGAGGAGACTTACCAGTAGGTAAATGATCCAGTGTGGCCATGCACAGGAAAATGTTACTTGTCACTTGTGGATGCTGGAATTTGGATTTTCATGTGTCAGTCTTCTTTCTCAACTGTTAAAAATATTTGTTTCTGCTGATGGCTTGTACATGAACAGGTAGGTTGCTGTGTTCCAGGATTGGCTCAGGTGTTATCTGTCACCAGTACTTTCACTCTATTATCAGCCTCTCTCTCTCTCTATCTGGAGACTAAACCCAGGGCCTCACAGATGCAAGTGTTCCTACCTTTGAGCTACGTCTCCAGCCCTTTGTTATTCATTTTGATTCATGGTCTTACTAAGTTGCTCAGGTTGTCCTTGAACTCCTGCCTGAGCCTCCTGAGTAGCTGGGATTGAAAGTATGTGCCCTAAAGAATGCTCTCCTAGTGGAAATCAGGATGGCTACTGACATCAGCCCTTTCCTAGCTTAGCAACTTCTATGGTTTGCATAGGACATAAATTGCTTCCCCTGTGCTATTGAGCAGTGATTAGATCATGGAATGCTAACCTCATCAATGTTTTAATCTATTGATGAATTCCTCACTGAACTAGATCATCAGGAGGTGAGGCCTGGCTGGAGGAAGTAGGCTGTGCTGGCACAGTCCGTGGAGGTTCTATCTGCTACCTGGCCCTTTCCTGTGTCTTTTTCTCTCTGTTCCTTCCACCATGAAGTGAGCCAGTTTGCCCTGTTGCATATTCCCTGCCAACATGCTGTGCCACACCACACACTGGTCCAGTAGCATCAACAGAGCCACGTGGCCGTGGACCACGACCTCTGAAACCGTGAGCCAAAATCAGTCCTTCCTTGCTTGCAATCTTTGCTTAGTTATTTGTCACAGCAGTGGAAGGTGACTAACACAGCAACCCTTGCAACAACAGGCTCTTTGCTCTGTGGTTCCTGGTACAAAAGGCTCAGGGAGAACCAAGTTTGGCCTTTTTAGTGGGCAGGACCTCCCCTGAACCACTAGCTATGACCCAGATAATAGAGTTCCATGTGTAGGCTTGAGTTAATGCCCTCTCTGTACACAGACCTAGGAGTCTCAGTTCCCTACTGGAACAATGTGTTGGCATCCCTGAGTACCTTGTGAAACACCATCTTGGACAGACAAACCTTTGGTTTCCACCGTCCACAGTGTTCTTCCTTGCAGCTCACACCACTCTGTCTCTTTTGAGGTGGTTGTAAGGACAGAAGGAAACGTGGGTACGGCTGTCTGTAGCCTGATGAATGGGCTCTCACATGCAAAGAGTTACAGTGCAAAAGAGCCTTCCCATTTCTATGCTTTTGATGCTGCTCTGAGTTCTGTTCCTAGAAACAGGACTCCAGGCTCCTCCTCCTCCTACTGGTTTTCTGGGTGGAGTTACGTTCATAAAGGGGGTGCAGAGAGAGCACAGGACAGGGAAATTCTCGACAAGAATGTGGCTTCCACTGAAGGTTAGCAGCAGACTGACCTATGAAGAGCTCTGGAGGGCTGGTGGTGCTGCAGAACTGACTCTGCCTGAGATAGGGATTAGCTGATGGCAGTCAGTGATTGGTGAACATCTGCCAGGAAAGGGGTTGTCATGGGAGAAGTCTCTGGGGGGTAGGGGGAGGTGGCAGGTAGAGGCACTTATTCATAATTCATTAATAGCTAGTGTGTATTGGGCTCGGTAGCTCTGCTCAGAGAAAGCGTCTGGGGGTGAGGAGGCGCTACTACAATGCGCCCATCTTCACCCAGAAGCTTCTCTCAAACAGTTCTTGCATGCAAAGAGGAACAGAGCATTTGTGAGAACACTTTACAGTCAGGTCTTGCACCTAAGTATTCCGGAGCACCTCCTTGACCCCAGTGCGCGTGTGCAAGCTGACATCAGGCATTTCCTCCTGTCCTTGGCCTCCTCAGGCTCACTTCCTGCCCTCTGACCTCTTTCCTTCCATGGTGATTCTTGAGTAAGTTTTGTTTAATGAAACTCGAGGCTATCTGGGATGCTGCGCTAACATCTTCCTTTTGTAATTGAGTAAATATATTATACACAGCTGGGTAGGTGGTTTCCTTGCTGGCCTTGCTGTTACGGTTTCAAAATGGATACCATTTTCTTTAACACACAAGCAACTGTTTCGGCATTTATTCCTGGTTTCCTGTGGCGCTCCTCCTTTAGAAAATGCAGTTACCTGGACATTTTTGAAGCCCTTTTTATGATAGTGAAAAATTAAAAATGAAAAGCCCCTTTCCCCTCCCCAAACAATGGTTACGCAGTGACAACAGAGGGTTGAGCTAAATCCAGCCACGTCAAGGAAGTGCAATAAAAGGAGATGGATTGTTCTCCAAGCTTCACTTTATTGGATATTGTAATTGACATATAGTTGTCATTTATAATCATCTGTCCATTCCTGTGAGTTGGGAGCAGTAAAGTTAATTGTGGCGGCTCATTTGCATTAATCTCACCTCTGAAGGGTACAGTAACCCATTAATATCACGTCATGATGAATTATCACAAATAACATTGAGCATATTGATTAATGATCTCTGAGATTTGTATCTCGTTAAAACATTTTGTTAGCTCTTTAAACTTTTAAGCCAATAACCCTTGTGTGTGGGAGGAGTTTGGAGATCATCAGAGGGGTGCTGTGTGTGGAAGTGTATATTCTAGGGTCACTGGTTTCCGGAGTCAGCTGAGTCAGCTGACCCACTTCCCATTGATTATTTTCTTTTTCTTGCTTTTAGGAGCCAGGGACTTTTTTTCAGGATAACTTCCTTCCACATTTCCCCTGGTTGGTGGTTTCTTTAGAGCGGTGTCTTCTTTGATTATAAAGAGACTCTGATTGTTAAAGGATTATAATAAGATTTTCATTTTATTATTATTTGGTATGTGTGTGTTGTATTGTGTACATGTCCAGTTGAATGTGCTCATGTGCTCATGTGGGGGATGCCCGTGTGGGGGCATGTTGGAGGTTCATATCAAGTGTCTTTCCAAATCTTTCGCCACTTTTAAAAAACAAAAACAGCAACAACAACAAAGGATCTTTCATGACCTGGAACTCATCTATTTGGCTACACTAGCTGGCCATCAAGCCCCAGGTTCCTCCTGTTTCCATTCTTTCCTGCACTCCACACTGGCATTATAGATGTGAGCCACCTTGCCTGGCTTTTGTGGAGGTGCTGGGGGCCCAGTTCAGGTCCTCAGGCTTGTGCAGCAGCCACTGCACCCACTGTGCCGTGAACGTCATCCTTCGTGTGCCTTAGACACTGGCTTTTACTTCTCTTAGCCACCCAGATATGCCTGCTACCTTGAAGTTCGCTATTATGCCTTTTCTTCTATGACAGTACTTCCAAAGGTCAGTGTTAACATAAAACATACACCCTGTATGGGATGAGTTGCTTGAATGAAATACCATGATTTTAAATACTGCTTGTAAGCGACATTCTCTAAAGTGTTACCACTCTTCTTGGGCACCCAGAGACTATAGATGATTCAAGATTTCATCTCTCAACCAAGCAACCACCAACCAAACACAAAGACTAGCAAAGAAATCTTATTGGCCTTGTATATACCATGTATGTATTAATTAAATAATGATAAATTGTCACTCAAAGCCATTTGCAGGTGTTTCGAAGGTAGATCAGAATGTAAACCGTATGCCATGCCAGCATTTGGATCTGAATTCGATCCCTGGGACCCTCATAAAAAGTGCTGGGTGAGATGGTATGTGTTTGTAATTCCACAGTTGGGGAGAGAGAAACAGAAGGATCACTGGTGCTCCCTGCTCAGCCAGTCTAGCCTCACTGGTGAGCTCCAGGCCAGTAAGAGATCCTATGTTAACAGAGGTAGGTGGCATTCTGGAGGCTAACACCTGAGATTGTCCCCTGCCTTCCGCACATGAGTAATACAAACACACACATTTGTAATACAATAAAATAAAAGTCCTTCACATGAATTCCTAGTAAATTCTTAAATGTGCGAGTCACTGTAGAGAAAGGTCAGCCTGGAACTTGAGTTGCTAAGCTTTATTCTAATGTTTTTTTTTTTCTTCAGTGTTGCAAATGTAATACAGTGCTCAATCTTTTAAATATGCACATTTCTGTTAAAATTAGTGTTTGGTTTATTTTCTCAAGGTAGTATTTTTTGGAATGTTGAATCTAGTGCTCCTTGCTAACTCCGTAAAGAATGTGGAACTGATCCTCCTGGGCCAAGGATGCTGGAAAGACAAGGTCACAAATGTCTGCCCTGGTTGGGTGTTCTGCAGAAAGGGAGCAGTTTGGAAAGAGACAAAGGACCACTGCTCCTGCATGCTTCTAGACCTCCAGCCTGGGGCCCATCACTCCTCCAGGAGGGAGGGACTGTGACCTCAGTGCATATTAGCAATCACTCTTTGAAGGCTCATGGATCAGACTGCCCAGTTCACAGTCTAAATACCATGGGGAAAGGATTACATTCAAGCTGTGTTTGTACCTTGTGTTGGTAGGGAAGGGCAGTGCTAACACACTCCAGGACACCTGTTTTTATGGCAGGGTCCTAAAACCATAATCGGCCCATCTGTGCAGCAGTCTCTGGCCCTAACTAGCTAAGAACGGAGTGTAGTGCTTGCTTTAAGAGCTCATTTCGCTGCTTTCTTTGTCAGGGCTGTCCTGTTCCTCACCCACTGAGTATTTAATATCTGTGTTTTCAAATCAAAGAACAAGCTTTTTGTCTCCCAGGATAGTATCTTGTAAAGCCAACCTCTTTATTACTTCACCAGTTTAAGGCTTTATTACTTGCGATCCAAAGCCTGCTAGTGAATTATGCATGTCAGAGCTCTGAGTACCATCTCAGCCCACTCTTCCTCCACCTTTTGAGGGGTCCAAAAAAAAAAAAAAAATCCCACAGTGAGCTTGATGTGGGCTCCTTTCCATCCACAGTATTAATCCTTACTCGTTTTTAAAAATCTGCTAACGGAAATATTTCCATTCCTCTCATTAATCAATTGAGATTTTCATTCCCTTGTTTTGTAAAAGCTGTTACAATAAATACTTTTTTTTTTTCACAAGGCGAAAATCCAAGAGATGGATGCAGCCAGCGTAATTAATTGCACCCGGTTACAGGAGATCAGCAAGTTTGTGAGATTCACATGCTGCTGTGCCATATGGTTGCCCAGTAGGCGAAAAATTTGATTAATGTTTTGAAGTAGATTTTTTTCAGCAAATATTACGGCCCCAGATGAGGTGTTTTCCCCCCTCCTTTTACTTTCTAGTATTGTTAGACTTAGCGGAAGGAACCAGTCCTCTGATTTAAAGCTTAATAATGTTGTGATTCACCGAAACCTTAACAGGCAATCAGAACCACAATCCTTCTGTCTCTTGTGGATACAGAAGAATAGTCCATTATGTCTTTGTTGGTAATTAAGTAAAATGTGAGTGTTGCTGTCTAGAACTTTGTTTTCCCCCAAATGAAATAATACATGCGTTTCTGGCATGATTTATAAGCACTGCATTTTGGCGGACTTTTAAAACTAAAAGCAAACAACAGAAGAGAATATAAATAAATAAATAAATAAATAAATAAATAAATAAATAAATAAATAAATAAATAAATAAATAAACAAACAAATAAAAGACCAGGGAACAATTCCACCAATAAGACCATCTTGTTATTAGCAGGCAGATATCAAAGGCAAGCCCAATCTAGCTGCAGTCTGCTGCCCTAAAGTATGTTACTTTTGTAAGTGCTTCTGTTTTTGTTTGTTTATTATTTTTGAAGCTAAGAGGTCTGTGTATCTCACTGATCCTTGTCACATCAGGTTCCTGAACTCTGTCACTTCCATGTGGGGTCATGATCAATCCTTTGATAATGTAATAGGACAACATGTGGCCGACCTGACCTTGACATTCATTCAAAAAGAAAAAAAAAAGAAAAGAAACAAAAACATGGAATTTTAAAAACACATGGGACTTGCCTAGGTCTCTCTAAGGAAAATAAAACATGTCCCCACTGAAGTGAGTGTGACTTGATCCTGCAGACTTTCCTAGTGAAGTTGGTAAAGTTTGTTTCTTCACGGTTTTTTCTTTGTTTCTTGAAACAATGTCTTACTACGCAGCCCCAGCTGACTTGAACTCACAGCAGTCTCCTGCTTTAGCCTCCAGAGTGTTGTGATCACAGGCATCTTCACTGGTGGAGCACTCAGGGCTGAGCTACCTTCCACCTTCAAGTCCCTTGACAGGAACTACTAGTGTCAGGGTCCGAGCCTGCCTGCCCTCTGACCAGGTGTCAGCCTCGTTCAGAATCTTTTAAGTCCAGCAGCCATTTCCCTCTTGAGCAGCCCCAAAGCATTGTAACTTCTCCCGTTTGTAATTTAGAGATAGTTCACAGGGACAGCCCTGTCACTGTCCGACAAAATAGCAGTCTCTGCTCCTTCCTTGTGGGTGTCCTTTGAGCCTCACTCAGGTTTCTGTTTTCCATGGGACTCTGAACATGCTCTATCCTCGCATGGTCTGGCAGAGGCACCCAAGCAATCACAGGGGCAAGGACAGGGCCATGAGAAATCACCCCCCCTCCAACCCACTTTGGACTTGCCTTATCAGACCTTCAAGCAAGAAGGCTTGCTTTTGATAATTTTAAAATAATTTTATAAAATTATAAAATTTTAGATGTTGGATATGTTCTCTAATTTTTAAAAAAACAGTTAAGGCCAGTGGAGTCACAATTACCCACAAAGGTATGGAAAGAAGCATTTTAGTGCTGGTCAGTTGTAATATGCCAGCAGGAAGGACTCAAGGCAGCTTGCTTTCTGTCTCACTTTTCATTATACTACCTACGATAGAGCAATTTGGAAATATTTATAATAATAGTTTCCTAAGGATTTAACTAAATTTCCTCTTTGAGAAAACTCTTCCTAATGACCATTTTAATGCTGTAGTTTAACGTATATAATACATATTATATATAGATATTACTTTCTGCTACATTCTGTATGCTTTGTGTGGTCACCTCTAATTACTGCCTGGGTATTTTTTAATGAAAAGAGTAAACAGTTTTTAATTTTTATTTAATATGGCAGGTGAAACATGGACAATATATGATCGGTTGGAAGGAGACAGTGTGTTGAATTATTTATGAGTTCGCTTTTTTTTTTTTTCAACAGCAGGTATATATAGGAAATTCATTATAAAGTCTGGGGCGGATACTGTAGAGGCTTTGACTAGAGTCATGCTTTATAAGTAACGGAAATGATGTCCTAGTTTGATCTAGGAGGTTCTGGTTTTGTTGTGATCCCGGCTATGACTTTCGTTTTAATGCAGTTTATGTGAAATGAGCAAGCCCAGCTACGGGGCAGTTCCCTCTGCAAAGAAGAGTGTGTTCTTTGCCGGCTTTTGTTAGTATTGTGTTGCGTCTGCCACATGGTGAGTTTTGCCCTGATGGTATACAGACCCTTTATATTCTAGAGGGGCCCAGTATAAACATTAACACCTCCCTTGACGTTTTTTCAACGTTTTTTAGAGTGAGCTAATACCTAGAATGTTAAATAAAAATTATATATGTTATTAAAAATGTTAATAAAAATTCCTTTTTATGTTCCCTCCTTTTATATGAACCGACCATTTGGAATCATGATGTATTGGATCCCAACGGTACACCCTTGCCCAAATTGACTCATTTATATTTAAATATCTGTCAGGTAGGTGAGGGCTACTGCATTCTCCAAACTGGGGGTAAAAATTCAGACAAATTTAGGGAAAAGTAAAGTAAGCAGAAAAAAAAAATTATCATCTCAAGAATCGAAAGAACAAAGAGAAAATTATCCTTGGGCAAGGCCGGGGTAACCTCCAGATTTGAGATTATTGATTGTTTCTGTGCAAAAGTAGTGTCTGGCAGGAAGGCTTTGCTTTTCTCGAAAACTCTAAAGAAAGACAAGGCCTGCCTGCAGCTGGCCAGGAGAGGCTGGCAGGGCAGAGGCTGCATGCAACAGAGTGGGAGGGCCGGGGCTGTGCTGGGAGCCTGGAGTGCTGCAAGGGAGAGCTATGCTGCAGCCCGCAGCCTGCAGCCTGCAGCCCGCAGCCTGCAGCCCGCAGCAGAACTTCCACCACTCCGTGTCTTCCCAGCTTCAGGACGAGCTCCTGTTTGAATGTGGAGAGTTAAAACTTTTCTCGTTTTAAATGGCTGTGGTTGGTGTGTGTGTGTGTGTGTGTGTGTGTGTGTGTAAGAAAGAGAGAGAGATTTGTCATCATGATGCTACCTTGGCTAATAAAACCCTGGCTGAGAAAGTTGATCTTTGAGGCCCCCAAGAGTTGGTAAAGGGGAGGGTGTAAGAGCTTCCACCGCACGGGATCCACATGGTTATTTTAGTGAGTTACTGCTGAGGAAAAGGAAGCAAAAGAAGAGTAGACTGTAGGGCAGAGGGAAGGAGCAGGGTAGTGGCTTATATGCTACATCTGAGAAACTTTCCTCTTTGGGGTTTGTGGAAATGTTTTCCCTAAGAAACAAGTTACCTCGTGAGCAAAGGTTAGAAGAGGCCCGGGTTTAAACATGCAGCTTGTAGTTCTGAAACAAAGTCTAAGATGCTGTTTTATTAATAACAGTACTTGATAGGGCAGTGTCGCAAACTCACTTTCTCTTACGCTAGCTAGAATCATGTGATACCTTTGACAAAGGCCAGAGAAAAATGTTACGGGCTGTATGTAGAGAGAGATGACTTCTACTTGGCAGGTGTTTTTAAAAATTCTACCATCCAGAGTGTGAGTCATTCCATCACAGATTTGAGAAAACTCAGTGACATTTCCAATCGTCACTTTATTTTTCTTCCCCCGTAGAATGAGGTCAGTTGTGTTTCATTTATAATCCCCAAGACAGCAGCTCACGGATTCAGTACAAGGTTATAAACGTCGCTTTATTAAATCTGTAACAGGGAATCGCTACACTGGCCCATTTATACATTTTCATTTCTCTGTGTTCTTTCCCCTGGTGTGTGTTGTACTAACTGAAGAATCTTTCCAGTACATTACTCTTGGGCGTCTACACCTGAAGTTTTCTCAAAAGGCCTCAGATTTGGTCAAACAAAGCCCAATTGGCCTTGTGGACCCAGCGCACTTACGGAGCAGACATGTCGATATCTGCCCACGTGTTTATTTGTAATTAAAGCCCAGACACTCCAGAACGGCTTTCTCATTAATCTGGAAATGCAGCGCCGTTTTCCTGGTGAGTGATGTATGTCAGCCCGCTTTGTGCTGCTTCTGAGAGACAATTGTTCGTGCTGCATTGTGGCCCACGCAGATTTCCTGTAGGACTCTTGTCTCGGCCCGCTCGCTCTAACTTCTGTTGTTCGGTAAATCTGTCAGAAGGGTCTGAGGGCCCATATTTATGAAGAGCGCAGAGTGGTCAGTCTAAAAAGCTCCTTAGCGCAGTACTTTGAATTTTAAATTACGCACATAATTCAAAGGTAATGTAACTTGCCGTGTCGGACTTTAGTCCATTCCGTTAAATGGAGAAAAATGACTGACATGAAGGATGACTTATTGATTCTTGGTGGGAAAATGACTTCTGTAATATAGGAAGTATGGTAAAAGGAATAGCTTAATTATTTAGGGAGCACTTTTCAAAATATGCTTCTACAGCAGCACAAATTGTATATATAGAAATCATATGATGTTTTCTTAATTCTTTAGATGGGAAAGTTATGTGAATTGTTACTCTGTTTAGTTAGTGAGGCAAAGTCTAATTTTTCCCCAACTCTTAAAGACCTTTAAAGATACAAAGAATATGGAGAGTCTTATAAACCACAGAGAAGCTTCTGAACCACACAACTAGTTCTGTCCACTTCAAACTTATGCTTAGGCTATGTTATGGGATCTGAAAGATACCAAATCTCTCTCTCTCTCTCTCTCTCTCTCTCTCTCTCTCTCTCTCTCTCTCTCTCTCTCTCTCAGTCTGTCTCTCTGTCTCTGTCTCTCTCTCTGTTGATGATGTTTTTCAACAACTGTTAGGAACTCAGTATTTATTCGTCAGGGAAATGTATGGGGAACTAAGGTAGCATATTTTAATACAATATCTTCAGAAATACCAGATGAAACATTTATTTAGGCTTTACTCATGATTCCTCTTTTGATTCTGTGTGTATCCTTTGCTTAAGAACGAGAGCCCAGTGTGGTTTTGACTGTACTTCACGGTGTTGGCCTCCTTTCAGATAAACAGCATATTTGCAGTTAATTGGCTGAACATGCTCCATAATTATATTAGAACCTTAATGTGCTTGAACAGTTGCCCACCGAAGGCCACTCGCATAGACTAAGTTATGTTTCTCTCATTATAACAGAGATGGTTGGTGGCTGTCATTGAGCAATGGAGTCAGGATAAGGAACCTGGGACTAATATAGGAATTTCTTTTCACTTCCATCTGAGACCGCCACCTGAGAGTTTTAGAAGCTGACCATGAGAACTGCCTTCTGGTTGGATTCCCCAGGTTTCAAACTCTGGCCTAATGCTTCCTCTCATTTTCAGAGAGCATTGGTTTAGCTTTTCATCAAAGCTATATAGCTGTTTTTTTTTTTTTTTTAATCAACAACAACAAAGCAAAAAATTAGTACTTTGTCAAGGTGGAAGTGAGTTTCCAGGCACAGTCACCAAAGAAATGGGTGAGAAGATGAGTCAAGACATTTGATAGGCAGCAGCTAAGGGAGCAAGGCCCTCTGCTTTGTGTCCCTGTGCGTTAGACGAAGCCCCAGGGACCGAGTCTATGCTCCTAGTCTCCTCATCGTCCTGTCTGGATCTTGGTCAGCCAGGAGAAGGTACATTTTCCCTGTAGAACAACCTAAATCAGGTTCTAGGGACCCCTTTATTTAAATTTAAATTTAAATTTAAATTTTTGGTATGATCTGTAAGATGAGGATGGCTTTTGCGTTTTATTTTTTGAGACAAGGTATCTGTCATATAACCCAGGCTGGCCTCAGAAATCCCTGTGTAGCTGAAGATGATCTCAAACTCTTGACCTTCCTGCCTCTATCTCCCTACTGCTGGGATTTGGGGTATGCACCCCCATACCCAGTTTATGCAGTGCTGGAGAGCAATCCCAAGATTTCACGTGTGCTGGGAAAGCACTTTACTAACTTTATACCCCAAGCCCTGCCTTTTTTTTTTCTTTTAATTTATACTTTTCAACAGTTGGAAAAAAATCTCAAAGCAGAAAACTATTTCATGTCACATGATTACATGTGAATTTCACGGTTGATTTTCCGGAAGTAAAGTTTGCTTGGTGCACAGCTCTGCTTGTCTGTTTCTGTGTGGCTTAGCTGGCTGCTTTCAGACCACAGTAGCAGAGTCCAGGAGTTACGCTGAGGCATTGTGCCTTTTCAGGTTGAAGATACTGTCTAATCTTTTATAGAAAATCTTCACCACCCACTGATATAACTGATGCCCCTCCGTTTCTGTCCATCATCATGCTGAGGATGGATGAGGTTGGGGACTGTTCCTGCCTCAGTGCTTGACCTACAGAGGGGGATATTGACTGGCTGGATGAGGAATGAGTAAATGAATGAATGAATGAATGGAGGCACTAAAGCCATAGGAATGGAGACATCTGTCATCTTATCTTTGGCCTAACAAGTGAAGATAGTTGTCACGAAATTTGGAAATCTGTTTGCAAACATATTTGAATTGATTTTTATGGTCTTTTAATGAACTCAATAAAAATGGTAACAACACAGCAAATTTTAGAAAATAACAGATCCAAGTACTTTTTATCGCTATGCATGCAATCCCTGTTCCACCCACACACAGTATTTATGTGGTCCAAATAATTATCTTTTGGACCTGGAATGCTTTAAATTAGGATTTACTTGAAAGATTATGTTTTATTTATTTTCTTTAAGAGAAAGGAAAAGGAAGAAAAAGGACAGTCTTTCTAAATGTATTTACATGATGGAGCCCTTGTGGCTCTTCTCAGAAAGACAGGAAATTCCGTGCAGTGTAAGTCTTCTGGCATTGCCCTGAGGTGTTTAGAGCCCCTAGCATTGCCAGATTGATCGGGGATGCGGGGGTTGGGAGGGCTGGGGGGCTTGGGGGGGTAGGGGGTAAAGTTAAATGTGCATGCCATTAAAAGGTCTTCAAGGATGGGTTAGAGAGGAGAGAATTCCAATTCAGAGCCTCCTTGACTGTGATCTAGGCCAAAGGTATCCATTCTGTCAGGATACCAGGGAGTTTTAGAGCCTGATGGATAAACTCCCTTGTTGGGTGTGCTGAGTCAGAACCTGCCTGACAGCCATCTCAGCCTCTGAAGTCTAAACCTTTCTTCTTATTGATCCTGTCCTCATCATCCTGTGCCTTTGGAATCAGACTAGAGATGCATACCCTCACCATCTTGACCCTGTTCTGGCTGTGTGGCTCCCAAAATGTGTCCTCACCTCTGAGCCACCATTCAACACAGCTAGGCAATAGGGACCTCACGCCCACCTCCCAGCTTCGTTACCAAAAATGAAGGAGGGAGACATTTGACTCTCTCCCAGCAAGCTGTGCAGTGCGGACTGGGGCAGTGAGGTTTCGGTATCCTTGCTCTCTCTCCGGGCACCTTTTGTAACTGTGGCCAAGTATCATCTATACAAAAGTCTAGAGCAATGGTGGCGACTCACGGGTTGAGAACCACTGGTCTAGAGCAATGGTCCTCTCTCCTGTGCCTCTTCCCTCTGATAACCTGGTACTGCTTGTTTGGGTTTTGTGTGATCCCTCTTTCCTTCATCTCTTCTTTCTTCTATCCCATGGTTTTAAGCTGCTTGGGTCTGATGTGTCCTCCAAGTAAGCAGCAGTGGGCAGTTGACTGTTGCCCATCCTTGCTCATGGAGGTTCCTGATCTTTGTTTCTGGGCTCCAGCCTATTCTCCTCAATCCTTACAGGACCTCATCCTAGCTGTGTTCCTTCAGGACTTTCTGGTTCAGCCTGATTTCTGTTGCTATTGACACCATACTGTAGACCGGGAGAATGACAAAGAGAAAAAGGCTTATGTTGGCTCCTGTTTCTAGTTCAGGATTGAGGAGCAGCATCAGACAGTGGCCTTCTTTGCTGACAGAGTTTCAAGGTGGCATAGTCTCACATGGTCAGGGTTGGGGGAGCATCCCCCTTTCCTTATAAATCTACCAATATTCAACAAAAGGGACTCTACCCTGATGACTTACATATTCATTATCCCCACCCAAACCTCTGCTTCTGTAGATCACAGTTGAGTGAAATATCCACTTCTTATTATCTCATAATAGGAATTCAACCCCAAACATTAGTTGTGGAGGGGACAAACCACAATCAAGTCCTAGTACGTTCCTAGCATATGATTCACAGCCTTCACTTCCCATATAGCTCTGTCCCTCCATTTTCCTTAGCCTTCCCTCTGCCACTGATTTCCTGAAGTGCCAGCTTGGTTTCTTCTTGTACTCAAATGGAGCCATAAGTACACTACTGCACTGAGAACTGACTTCCTCCAATAAGCTACTGACCGCCTGTCCAGTATAATCTTCGCTGGACCTGACTCAGCACCTCTAGCCGAGTTCGGGGTGGAGGTGTAGACACAGAGGCACTACTATGTACATCTTTGTGGAGAGAACTTGCAGTTGAGGAAACAGTGCACTCAAAAAGTCATGCTTCATGGTTTGCCCCTGCCTGGATCCCACCTACTTTCTTCTTATGCTGGTGTGTGTGTGTGTGTGTGTGTGTATGTGTGTGTGTGTGTGTGTTGTATGTATAAGTATATGTGTATACTTTTATGTATTTTGAGAGGAACATATGTGTGCACATGTGTATGGAGCCTGCAGGTCATCCTCAGGTATCTTTCTAAATTTTTGTCTACCTTGTTGTGTGAGACAGGGTTCCTCCTTGGAACTGTGGATCCAACCAGTTTAGGTAGGGTGGCTAGCCAGTGAGTCCCAAGGATTCATCTGCTACCACCTTCCCAGTGCTGGGATAACAACAGTGTGTCACTATGCTCAACCTTTTTGATGTGAATTATAGGAATCAAATGCAGGTCCTGATGCTTGTACAAACAGTAGACACTTTACACTGAGCTGTCCCTGGAGTCCTGCCTTCCCTTTTGGAATGGTTCCCACTTGTTCTCTAGGGCTTGGATTTATTGTGTGTATGACTCCTTCCCACTAAGGATGTAAGAAAATATGTTCCGTAGTCATCTTTAGTCTTCCTAATGTAGAACTCTATTTTATCCTGAACCCAGTGAATTATGATGATTTCTTTGTGTATATGTCTCTCACTAGATGGTGAACCCCATAAAATAATGGTGAAATACAGCAATCTAGTATACAACATAATACTAACAGAGTAATAATATTTTGTTATGAGAGAACTATGTGTTGCAGCATTATGGTTCCAAGATGGGGGCCAGAGTAAAGGAGACAGGAAGGCGAGGAGAAAATGAAGGCAGGAGAAGAGGGAACTCAGTCAATGTTTGTTATTACATGAATGACTCACTAAATGAGCAGACATACAAACGAGGAATGGATGAAAGCATGAAGGAGGTACCAACAAGATCTGGCCCAAGGAGACAGGGAGCCTTCTACTGAGGACCGACACAGGAAGGCTTAGCAGTTGTATTTGTCTGTCCTCAATGATGCCAATGTTGGCTGAGCTTGTACAGTTGAAAACTTTGCAGTTCATACATGCTAGAGAAGAAAGCATGGCAAGGCTAAATCTGAGCAGATGTGCACAAAGCCACAGCATCTGTAGTTTCTGCATTGGGAGAAAGGGGATCAGTGACTTTTGAAGTGGGAAAAGGAACCTGTGGAGGTTGCTCAGGGTCTCCAGGGAGAGAGCATCATTATCCTCAAACCTAATGTCTGTGTGTTGGCACATGTTCTCAAGAGAGAGCATATACCAGCTTCCCATGAGAACCTTTTAGAAGACACATCCCAGGACACCACCTCAGCGCCTTTTATTTCAAGACTTCTGTATTGGGACCCAGTGCTCTACATTCTTAGATTCCCAGATGGTATTGATGATGCTTGTCTGGGTACCACCGTGCACAAAGGGCTTTGTTAATTTCAGCTTGAGCATGCTGAATTGTGGGGTAAGATCCCTGCTGTCCACAACCCCCACTGGCTATCACTGTGGTAGGATCTGATTTTCCGAATATGAAAATCATCAAACTTACTTTAGTGAACTGTTTTTGCTGTCATTGCCTTTGGGCTGGCTCTCTGAACTGAGAAAACCAAAAGTAAATTTCTTTTATTGGGATAATTTGTTGTAAATGTGAGTTCTGTATCCCATTTGGAAAACACGTAGACCCCTCACTTTGAACTTACATTCTCAGCCTGTTATCGTTTGATATTTCCTCTATAAATTGGATATACCTGCCCCAGATGTTGGTTTTGTGGTAATAATGCTTTTTTATATTAAAAACAATTCTGAAATGAAAATGTAACTTAGTCTTATTGTAATCTCCCCTTTGCCTTTCTGCATGGATCATTTGTTTGTGAACTGGTTATTTCAGGAAGGGCTCAAAGGTAATTTCATGGTTTATAGCATTTATATTGGCGCCTTTAATGAGCAAAACATATTGTTTTCTAATACATGAACCAAGGAGTTCATATATGTGTGTGCATATATATGTATATACATAATTTTCATTTCCTAATATTGCATGTATATCAAGTTCAAAACATTGAGAACAACCATGTAAAGACATTATACTTCCACACACTGGGGAAATATGAAAGTTGTATAATGCAAAAATAAAATAAAATAAAATAAAAATCAACATTTGCAGGCTTATGAGATGGTTTTATTTTTAATGAATCCAAATGATAGCGGGAGCTGCTGTTGTGTTTATGCCTCATGCAGCAATTCATATCTACAAACACAGTAACATATGGCTTTGTTATTATTGAGTTTAGGGATTTATGTATCTACAGGAGTTTTGAGAGCTCTGGGTCTCACTTGGGCTGCCATACACAGCAACTCAACATGATGAGCTGGAGTGGGGAGTTTCTCACCCCCAGATTATTAAGATTTGACCAATACCCTTTTCTATGGGTCATGTTATGAAGCTCCACAACTTTCTTACATACCCGTTAATGACAGTCTTTCTTATTATGTTGGCAGAAGGCTAAATTAGTACAAATTTTTTGGTTCCATAAAAATAAGTTCTCAACTGGGGAAAAAGCACCAGCTTCCCCTTTCAGTCCTGCAGTGAGGTGGCCTCCAGCCCCTGGGGTCATGTGATGTCCTGGGGATTCATTGACACCCACATACTCCTAATCACGAGATGTCTCCCTCCAGGGCCTGCGTGTGTTTTTCTAGAGCTCCTGCATGGAGTGTGCAGCTGTGTAAACCCAGGAATGGTTTCTGCCCAGCTTTGATCTTCTCATGGATCAACAGTTGCCCTCAGTCCCTGAACCCTGTTTCATGGCCCCATATTTCTTGGATTTTTCCATTTTCTGCTAATTATGGCTTCTCGTAGGGAGTCTGCCAGCAGCAGCCCCCATGACTTTGAGTAGATAATTTGGAAAAAATGTTGTAAGCCTGTCAGTTTAGAACCATATTAAGGAGTGATTTCTATTCAATGCCACAAAAATATGTCTTTTAGTTTCCTGTTAAGAGACAGGATGAAAATTTCAAGTAGACTGCTGGAGTCAGATCAACATGCACACATTATAGGCTGAATGCATGCTCTTTTCTTCTGGGTTTATTTTTAACCAGTACAACGTATCTTTCTTAACTCCTAAGAGACTCACTCCTTCTACCAAATATATCTGATTCCACTGTGGACACCGTCTGTTGGGCTGGCTCAGGACGACTTATTTTTCCATCAATAGGCAGGGTGTCTGTAGAGAACTGTGAAGCAAAACTACAAAAATCATGATGCTTATTCTTACAGCCTAGTAGTAGAGAATCCCTACAGAGTTCCAGGGAAGACGGTATCTTTCCATATGGGCTGGTCATGAGTGGCTTATAGGACAGGCCTGTAGTGCCTATAGGATCTGGAATTAGCTATGAGAAGAAGTGTTTTGTTGGAAGGGATGATGTGGAAAACTACATTCCCCAGTGTAGATGGGACATCAGTAGTACAGGCTCAGGCAGACCTGGGCTTGTTTTCTGGTTCTTCCCCTTGCTATTTGTGAGATCTGGACAGTTTGCTCCATCCTTAGGACCCTGGAATTGCTCACCTAGAAAATGGAATTAATACTAATTCCTGCCTCAGAATCTATAAGGACCAACTGAGAAAACACATGTAAATTGCTAAACACTGTCCCTGAGACAGGTAAGTGGTCAAGAAATGTTAGCTTCTGTCTTTGCTTTTCTTACTTCCTCTTCCTTAGGCTTTTTTCCCCTCCTGTTTTTTTGTTTGTTTGTTAGTTTTGTTTGTTTGTTTGCTTTGGTGTGTGTGTGTGGGGGGGGTGCATCTGTGCATGCCCATGGGCAGGGAGTCTTCAGCTATCACTCCCTACCATAAAAGTAAACCGAGTTTTCACCAGTGTTCTGGTTTAACAGAAACCTAAGTGCATGTGAGAGGAGTCTCTAAGATTTGTCCAAATCTGGGAAAGTGTCCTATCTTACCTGTGTTGGAAGAGCCCAGCCTTTAGAGTGACTCTCAGTAAGGCCCTTGGCTGGGGTACGTTGACCATGCGACTGAGTCTATGACTTACTTAGTGTCCCCCAAAGATTGTGCCATGTAGTACGTTTGTTTGTAGGAGAGAGACACTTGAGTACGTTGTAGTCCCAGGGGTAAGTTCTTCCCCATGATGTGACTATGTGTGAACTTCAGAATCTGTAGTACACAGGATTGTTCTGTACTGATGGAGTTTAGGGACCCCTGTTTATCTAGATTTATCAGTAAAGCAGCCAAGAAGAAGTAGTTGGAACCTGGAATACCAACTGACACCCCAAATCAGTTTATAGCATCACCCCAGTTTCATCCACATTTCCTGTTTATCTTCAGACAGGCCATCAAGTTGGAAATGTTGGGCCTTAGACAAAGATTTGGGTCAAGTTATCTCTGCTGTTGTGCCTTGAGATAGGAAAGTAGGGCAGTTTCTATCTCAGCAGCGTGTTAAAGCCTGGAGAGCTGGGCCACCCCCAACAGTTCCTATAAAAAAAATGTCTAGCAATGTAGATTTTGGTGGTACTTATAGAAGAATTACTTCAAGTGCAACTAAGGAGAAATTAGCAGAAGATTTACTATTCTTTCATAATATTCTTTCTTTTTTAATGATTTATTTATTTTTATTCTATGCATATGAGTGTTTTGTTTGCACATATGTGTATGTACCACACGCATATCCAAAGCCCATGGAGGTCAGAAAAGAGTAATGGATCCCCTGGAACTGGGATTACAGATAGTTGTGAATTGTCATGTGGGTGTTAGGGATCGAACTCAAGTCCTCTGGAAGAGCAACAGCTGCTCTTAAATTCTGGCCCATCTCTCCAGCCCTTCTCACAGTGTTCTTAAAGTATGATCAGCTTTCTTTTCTCGTTTGAAAGTAGATTTATTGTCTTCTTCCAAGTATCTACATTTAGATATAATTTTCCAGACAGTAGCCCCCCACCCTTTCTCTCTACTCCCCCTCTTTCCTTCTGACATCTCTAAGTAGTTCGTCATACAGTGGCATTACTAATGGCCTGACTTTTTCAGGAAATGATTCATTACTTTATAATTTCAATTCAGTAACCGGTTTCAGCTATGCAATAAATTTAAATCCTTTACTATCAAGATAACATTTTTTCCTCCCGTCACAGAAATAGAACGATTGAAAACCATCTTTAGAAGCTGGCCCTTTTGGAGACAGTGCTTATGGATTTGTCTTTCACACCAGCATGCACCTTGTCCATTATCACTGCCAATCTCATAGACTCTGTCTTATCAGTGTACACAGGCAGATGACAGACACCGCTTCATGGTAGTCCTTTGCAGAGCTGTCCAAGAATTTAAGTATTCCCTGCTGATGTACGATTGGATGTGTCCATTGTTTTGCAATTACAAACAATGTCATCACGGGCAGTCTTCTCCAGATTTCAGGTCAGCCATGGCTGAAGGGTCAGTGGGAATGGGGTCAACAGATCAGTTCCTTGGAATTGGGATCAAAGGATTTTGATGAATATCTCCAAGTCTCGTTCTACTGAGATGGAGCCAACATGCATGTCCACCAGCACTGGAAAAACCATATTTTCTTAACTTCCATTTTCCTTGCTCCCTCTCTATCCTCCCCTCTTGTTTTCTTCCCCCTTTGCCTTTCCTTTTCTTTCTTGTCAATTTAAACATGCCTGTAACTTAGCAGCACAGGGTAGTGAGACCCAGGTACTTGTCCCACCTACTTGGGATTCTAAATTCCTGCCCCTTGCCTTAGTGGATTCTCAGGTCCTCTTGACTTTCAGGCTAATCTCTGTTAGGACAGGGTTTGAAGTCTGTTTCTAACCATCTGCTCATTCTTTGGTCTTCTGCTTCCCTCATCCGTGGAAGTAAGTTATCCTATGGCAAGTAGAACCCGCCAACTATGATGCTTACTTAGCCTGGTTGACCCGGGAGAGACACTGTTAATAGCAAATGAGAAGTGAACTGGCATCCTCTTGCTCCCTTTCATATCAGCCAGTAGGAAACAAGCCACCAGCCTCTGTAGCACAGATCTTAAATGATCTTATTAATAAGAGCAAACCCAGAGCCAGATATTGGGGTGAACACTGGAAGATCAGAGAAGCAGAACAAGCTACAGCCACCTTGCCTTGCCAGTTCCTCAGCTGATCCTGTTTCCTCAGACTGGAAGCCTCTGAGTCCTCATCCAGAATGGCTCTCAGCTGAACTGCTGCTAAAAGTCTAAAAGTTAACCAGCTGTAGTTCCTGGTCCTCACATCTTATATACCTTTCTGCTTTCTGCCATCACTTCCTGGGATTAAAGGCATGTTTCACCATGCCTGGCTGTTTCTAGTGTGGCTTTGAACTCACAGAGATCCAGATAGATCTCTGCCTCTGGAATGCTAGGATTAAAGGTGTGAATGCCACCATTTTCTGGCCTCTATGTCTGTCTAGTGGCTGTTCTGTTCTCTGACCCCAGATAAGTTTATTAGTGTTCACAATATATTGAGGAACATAATATCACCACAAGCCTCCAGGTGAGTTCTGTATTTAGAAGGGCAATAATCATGCAAGAAAAGCTATGGACAGTGTGGGAAAAGATACTGGTCTTCTAACAACAGTAGGGATATTTCAAAATTCCCCACTAAGTTCTAAAAATAAAAATAATAACGATAATGACAATAAAAAATAAATTCCAATTCCCTGAACTAATTCAAAGTCACCAGCCCATCCAGGTTCCCGTGTCTGTACAGTGTTCTTGGATCTTGAATTCAGAAGCTATTGTACATTTTTACCTTTTTTGTATTTTCTTTTTAATTTTTTTTTAAAGGACGGCAAACCCTATCTTGTTTTCAGTAATGATCCAAGGACAGAATGGCACCCACCCACCACTTGGGTGTCCATGGAGCACTGTGGGTACTGCATAGCCCACATTAAACAATCCATGCTGGAGGGTTGATGGTTCAAGTTAGTTTGAAATGAGAAATTGCCAGTGACCTAAAACCCATCATAATTAACCTTGTGGCACAACATTGCCGTAACCAGTAGCCAACTCTCATTTTTTTAATTTTCTTTTTTCTTTGGTTGGAAGAAAGACTCATTGATAAAAGTTGGCTCAAGCCTTTTTGTTTAAGTTAAGTGGTCAGACCACCAAGAAGAGTTGCTTGCCTTTGATTGGGAACAGGTCCCAATGCAGATGTCCCTCACATGGGCCCTCCACTGTGGCTTACACACCCACAATTGGTTCGAGCTGTGTTTATATATAGACTGTGTAAAGCATCTATGTGTTACCATTTAACTCTTCAAAAGTAATTATCTTTTAGTAATTCATATTTGTGCTGCTTAAGTGCATTTATAATTAATAAAAAGTTTATTTTTCCTTCTTTCCTCCAAAAATAGGGTAAGTGACAAAAAAGAAAACTTGAGATTAGAAGGATTTGGGGGATGTGTTGTGGGTAATAATACTCACGCTACCCCCTGAGTATTTTACAGTAGAAGCTGGCAGGCTGCGTCCAGTTCATTCCAAAAGTAGTTTCATAGGTTGTTATGTTGGCTCGTCAGGGGGTTGGGGTTCTCATGAACATTTGCTTTCCCATGTGGCAGTAACTATTTCAGAATCCTGTCTGTGGCATCCACAGAGGTCCCCTGAGTTACAAGAGAATTCAGTTTGGCTCCCTTCCCAAAGACGGCTCCCTACATGGCCTCCGCCATTTGCTCTGTTTATTATGCTGTTCCAGTATGTTGGGCTTGCTTCAGTTTGTGGCCAGAAGGGGACATTCTTAGTCCAGATCAAAGCATTGAGAAATTGTCTTTCCACAGTTCCCAGTAATCCCTGCTTCTTCCCACATGTCACAGTAAACCTCACTCCTGCCCACAATTCCCACCACAGTCCTGCCCACAATTCCCACCACAGTCCTGCCCACAGTTCTCACCCTATTTCTTCCCATCGGTCTCAGCAAACCTCACTTCTTCCCACAATCCTGTATGTCTCCTCCTTCCCACAATTCTCAGGGAACCCCACTTGTGTGATATGTTTGTGAGTCTCCCATATTCTTCCTCATTGTGAGCTTCCAGGCTTTCTCCATGCACCATGTGGTGCATTTCTTCAGCATTCCCTGTGACAGCTGTCCTTCATATCTTTGTGAGACAATAGTTGGAATTCATCAATAGCACTTACTTTTAGATTCTGCACTCTTTCTTTTGTTGTTGTTGTTGGTGGTGGTGGTATTTGTATGTGAAGAATACTGGATAAGGTTCAGCTTGCCAGGAGTCTTCTCAGTGTTATTAAAGGCATCTTGCATATGAAGCAAGGAAGACACATTGTTTATCTGCCGCCCCTTTGTTGATGGCATAATGCCTGTTTTTTAGTGAACTCTTGTGGAGCAAATGCACAGAGTAATCAACTAGGGGAGTCATGGCTCCTATGCCCAGGTCCTAATGCTGGGAACTCAGGAATGTCACTTTGCAATAGAGACTTTGCAGCTGTGGTCACCTTAGGGACTGGGGGTTAGGGAGATGATCCTGACAATCTGTTTGTTCTCTAAGTGCTTCTAGAAGTTTCATATTAGAGCGAGGCATATCAGAGTGTGCCTCTGTGAAGAGAAAGAAGGCCTTGTGATGGCAGAGGCACCAGGAAGAGGTGCAATGCAGCCTTCAATCAAGATGTCAGTGGCTTCTAGAAGCTGCAAGAGGCAAGGAATGCATTTCCTTCTAGAGCAGCAGGGAAGGACTAGCTCTATTGACATATTGATTTCAGTCCAGTGACACTAATTTTGTACTTCTGATTTCCAGAACCAGGAGAGAATAAATTTGTGTTGTTTTAAGCCCTGTAAGTCTGGCTGTTATAGCAGTCATTAGAAACTAATAAAAATACTAAGAATAAAGACTTAGAAAGAGCCTTACACCTAGATGCTGCCTATATTCCTTTTCATGGAAATTATTTTGCTGATTGTTTCCTTTCTTGCTTTTTTGGACTTTTAACTGAAATAGTTACTTGAATGCCTATGTTGTCGGGAAAAAAAGAAGAAAAAGAAGTAGAAGTAGTAGTAGGAGAAGGAGAAGAAGAAGAAGAGGAAGAGGAGGAGGAGGGGGGAGCAACAACAACAATTTGCTCAAGTTATCCAAATTTTGATGCTGATCCTGTAGCTGAATCATGAAGCTTTAGGACCAAGACCTGGTCCTCCATCTGACATCCTGGCTTGCAGCAGCTGATAGAAGAAGAAAGTTCTTATTTACATCAGCAAGTACTTGACTCTGACTCCCACTTGTCCAGTCAGGCCTTGATTCTTCTCTTATTACAGAGGCTTTGAAAGTAGGCAGCTCAGGTTGTGAGCAAAACATGACTGCTGCAGTTCTTCCCCAGAGCCTTAGTTTGTGACTGCTGTACCTCCAGGCAGTTTTTCCTGGCAGGTAGTAAAGGAGAGATGCAGGACTTTCTGTAGCATTGCCAAAGCCAGAATGTTATCACATGGCCTCCCATAGCTGCAAGGGAGTCTGGAAAGGCTATTACTTTTTTTTTTTTTTTAACTAGGTATGTTGCTACCTAGAATTACCGTGGAGCATTGTTAATAAAGAAGAAGATAATGATAAAAGGTTCCCAGCAGTATTTGTTTAAGGTCAGAAATTTTAACTGTGGAGTTAGGCAGGTGCCCTGTGTTGGATTTTGGCTCTAGTACTTGGAAGATGGTAGCTGTTTAACCATTCTTAGTCTGAGTTTTGTCCCCTGTAAAATGAGGATAACCACTGGATCAAAGTCAAGATTGCTGAAAGGATTAAATTAAGCCATACTCATGAAAACTTAGAACAAAGTCTGGCCTATAATTGGTTGGTATTCCATTAGTCATTTTTCGTGACCACCAGCTTTACTTCAGCCTCCTTGCATATACTTCCTCTTTCTTTTCCTCTGTCACCATCACCATCATCCACAAAGATGCTAAACTCATATGATTTTCTGCAAAACATGTCCAAAACCATTACAGCAATTTCTGTAAGAATATTTACTTAATGGTTTCCTTTTGCCTGTGACCTGACTTCAGGTATAAAAAGTACATTGAAACTTGACCTCCACAGTCCATGTTTTTTTCCTGAGAACTTCCTTCCCAGACCTCATCTCTTACTGCCTGACACACATTTGGTGTATACTCACACACACTCACTTGCATGCTATTTGTTGATAGAATGAATTAATATTTTGCAGAATAACAACTACATGCTGACTCTATTCTTTGCGGAACCAATTTGTTTCATCTCTGAGAGCAATTCCAGTTCAAAAGAACTTCCTGATGGAGCTGATAGGTAGACCCAGAAGTTCAATAATACTAGTCATTGTCATGATACTGCATCAATAAGACTAGTATAATACTAGTAGTTGTCATGATACTGCATCTCCTAGTTCCAGCCCAGCAGGTGTAGGCTGAATAACCCATGTTGGCCACAGTGGAAATGATAAACATTGTCGTATCAAATGTGATATCTCTCAGGGATTGAGGATTTACACATTTACACATTGCTCTTAGTCTTTAAGAGCCTTCCACTAGTAGGGGTGGGGTTGGGCTCATAAAGCAGTTGTCTTAAGCTCAGTATATAATATGCATGTAACACATACTTATCATTTCAGCACAAGGGACAGTGAGGCAGCAGAATCAGGAGTTCAAGGTCATCCTTTTTTATGTAGTGAACCAGCCTGGGCTATAGGAAACCTTGTCTCCTAAAATAAAATAGAAACAACCAAAAGAAAATCTCATTTATGTCCTTAAACATTCCCATCCCTTTTTAAAGCTTTGGCCTCTGAGAGAACCCGGCTGAATTTCCAGAGAGCAGTGAGCCCACACTGAGGGAAGCCAGCACCTTTGCTGGCACTGTGACAACGGCCAGGCTCAGCATTGGAGTGGACACTGAGTGGATGCATGAGCTTGTCCTCTGTGTCATCTCAAGCAAGTTGTCAGAGACAGTGAAGCTCTGAAAGTCTGACTTAATTTATGAATCACCCCTAGGCTTCCAGGAGACATGGAGAACAGATAGGAGACTTGTGAAAAATACCAGAAACCCTGAGCATTTAGTGAGGAGGGGAGGATGCAGTTTGAACAGTCTGTGGGCACACGGTTGTGTTGGTGGCAGAGCTAGTGGTAGGGCCTTGTGGGCCCTTCTCCTTCCCATACTGGAAGATTGGTTGGTGTGATCTTGTACAGGTGATCTGGCTGCTGCGGGTTCATGGGTGCAGTGTCCCCACTATGTCCAGAAGACGCCATTGCATTCAGTCTTCTCTCTGACCGAATATTTCTTCCTAGTTTCACACATTCTTTGCAGTCGCTATTTGCACAGCAACACCCTGCTTAAGGGAGCAGCACATCTGCATCCACTTGACCGGTCTCCTAGCATTGCTTTATTAGCAGTTTCCTCTGTTTGTGTTTCATCTTTGTTGTGTTTGGATTTTACATAGAGTTGCTACTGTACAGCACAGTTCCCACAACATTTTGTTGTTGTTGTTTGTTTTAAATCTGAGAAGGGCTAACCATCCGGGGAGGGAATAGTTATCCGTAGGGTTCAAGCTCGGCCGATCTGTGCTGTAGAATTCCCTTTAGAAGGCTTATGCCTGCGCTGTGCAGATGGCTCAGTGGGGAAGGTGCTTGCTCTGCCAGCATGAGGACCCGGGTTTGTATTTTCTGCGCTTATTAAAATCAGGCATCAGTGCAGCCTTGGAAGGTTGGTGCTAATGGGTGGAGCTAGGTGGGTCCCTGGAGCTCGCTGGCCTGCCAGTCCTGCTGAGACAGGGATTTGGGGCTTCAGTGAGAGACTGTGTTAAAGAGTTAGGGAGGGCAGGCTTGGTGTCACAAGCATTTCATCCCAGCAGTCAGGAGGCAGAGGCAGGTAAATCTCTGAGTTTGAGGCCAGCTTGGGGTCCCATACCCAGGACAACCAGGGATGCATAGAGAAACCCTGACTCAAAAATAAAAATAATAGATATATAAATAAATGAAATTGTGGGGGAAACAATTGAAGAAGATACCAATATAGACTTCTGATCTCAGTGTCCATATGTACACAGGTGCATATGTACCTGCGCATGTGTGCACCAACACACATGCATGTGCGCACCCACATGCACGCACGTGTGCACATACACACATACACACACAGAATGGGGTAAACAACTGGAGAAACTTGAGTGCTGATGGTGTTTTCTATAAATATGCATGCATATATATGCACACAGAGACCCCCCCAACACACACACACACACACACACACACACACACACACACAGAGAGAGAGAGAGAGAGAGAGAGAGAGAGAGACAGACAGACACACACACACACACACACACACACACACACACACACACACACACACACACATACACATTCTGCTTTGGAATAGAGAAACCAGCATTTCTTCCCTGAGAGTGATATTTCCTCCCAGGGGACATTTGCCAATGACTGGAAACATTCTTGTATGTCCCAGTATGTTGGAGAGGGACAGCCAGCAGCCAGCAGCTAGCAGGTAGACTATGCTAAACATCCTTCCATGTGCAGCTTGGTGCCCACTGAGTTATCTGCCTCCAGATTCAATTGTGCTGAGCTTCAGAAACCCTGGGCTAAAGCAAGGGCAAGCATGAGTAGGGTAGTGGCAAAGAAGAGTTCCCTTCACACTGTATATATTTTCATGCATGAGTGTGTGCATTTGTGAGTGTGTGTACTAGTATGTGTGTACGCATACCCTGTGTGATTGGGCATATGGGAAGTTGGAAAAATGCAGTATCTGTTGTGCTTGGAAGGTGCCTGATCTCAGTTCTGGACTGCCTCCTGCCTTTTGACTCCCTATCTGGGAAGTTCGTCACCCAGCAGGCTTGTCCCTGCATCAGCCTCACTCGCACTGTAGTCCCCCTCTGTGTTTATGAGATGCTGAACCAAGAAGAGATGAGAGTGGACGGTGAGACAATTATCATTCATTTCACTCCCCATAAGAATCTTCCGCTTCTTTTTGGGGAGACAGCACTAATGCTCCCGTGAATTAGTGTGGTGTGTTCCTTCTGCAGCGGCAGTATAAAAGGTAAAGCGATAGTGACTTTTTCCTTATGGCTGCTGAAAAGGTTACAGTGTTTGGACCATTGCCTGTTTCTACCCTGGAGCACAAAAGATCCAGGAGTAGAAATCGTTTCTAACAATATCCCTCCAGAAAACACCAAGGGACGTGAGTCCTTTTCCTTTGGAGTTAAAGGCCTTGCTTCCCTTACACCTGGGTTGGAAGAGAGCCTGCACTTGCCCCCTGCTTCCTGCAGGGGAGCCATGATGGAGCACCCTGGTGACCCAGCAGCAGTCAAAAGAAAGTGCGAGCTATCCTGGGTGCATGCAGGCATGTCCTCGGTGTGTTTGGATATCTAGAAAACTTTCAGTTTTTATGTGAGTGGGGGTGCAAGGCAGAGGGGGGAGAGAGCTCATAAATTCTCTTTTCGGTTGGTATCAGCTGTGATGAAAAGCTTGACAGAAACATCTAAAAAGAGGTAGAATTTACTTTGGCTCACAGTTCCAAGGGATTCTGTCCATTTTGTTTGGTGAAGGCATGGCAGCTTAAGGCACCTAGTCAATCAAGGAAGCAAAGAATGATGAATTCCGGTGTTCAGCTCACTTCCTTCTTTTTATGAAGTCTGACATGCCAGCCCAAGACATATGCTGCTTGAATTTAGGGTGGGTCTTCCCATTTAATTTAACCTAATCTAGAAAGTTCCTCATAGACACACCAAGAAGTGTGTTTCCAGGGTTCCTCTTAATTCAGTCATGCTAATTATCAAGATTAACCATCATTTTATTGGGGACTGGAGAGCTGTTTCAGTGGTTGAGAGCACTTGCTCTTCCAGATAACCTGAATTTGGGTCCCAGCACCCACATGATAGCTCACAACTGTCTGTAACTCCAGTTCTATGTCATCTTGTTCCCTTTTCTGGCCCTGCAGATACACACATGTGTGTGTACATACACACACATATGCAAAAGTAAGGTAAATATTTTTTAGAAGATCACACAAGGACCAATGGACAAATTGCACACCACAAGTTTCTCTGGTTGCAAACAATAGCAGAAACTCTGGGTAATCAAAGGAGAAAGGCAACCGAGTGCAGCATCAGTTGTCTGGTTGCATATCAAAAACGCAAACCCACTGAACTTAGCTTGCAGAGAGAAAAGACTGGTTTTCCTACACCAACTGCCCAGTGCACTTCGAGCTCTACCACGGTAGGCACGTGGCTTTCCTCCTGGTGTGTGAAGTGGCCACACCCCACAGGCTCATGGGTAGTTAAGTGCTGCCCTGGGGTGACTCAGTCCAATTCTCTTTCCTTTGCCACTCACGTGATTCAGCTCCAGGTTCAAGTTTTCAGCACAGCATCTGGCCAAAGGTCTGTTCTCCTGAGCTGAAAAGCCTGAGAACATTTGAATGAGCAAGAGGAACTTTATACAAGTATCCATAAAAAAACACTTCAAAAGTCATTGACTAGCAGAGTATGGGGTTACACACCTGAAATCCTGGGACTTGGGAGGCAGAGGCAAGGGCATCATGAGTTTGAGGCCTCCATGGCCTCAGTCTGAAAAAACTAAAATTAAAAAAGAAGCTAAAGATTAAATACAGCTGCTAAGAAGGGAGGAAATGAAAGGCCACTAGCTCTTCCTTGGTCACTACTCCAGGTATTTGCTGTTGACAGTGGACCCCAAAGCAGACTGATCTTGACTCCCACTTCACCCTTTCCCATTCAGTTGTCCCCTAGGAGATGGGAGGAGGCTGCTTGGGAAGTCCCTCGGAGAAATCTCAGCAGCTGCTCCCCTTTTCACAGCACCCAACAGGGCACCTAGGGTCTTCCTCCTATGTGAGTGTTGCTGTGCTCTCTCTCCCACCTCCTTCCGTGTGTGTGTGTGTGTGTGTGTGTGTGTGTGTGTGTGTGTGTGTGTGTGTGAAGATGGTTATTCTTACACATATGTCCCTTCCTACTTCCTGATTATTTTTTTCTGCATTACATTTGAGTCTATTTTTCCCGCATTGCTATATACCTTATATACAGTAGGATCGCAAACCCAGGAAGCTGGCATTGTGCCACAAGAGCCCATTATTTCATGCTGAGTGCTGCAATAGCCCTCTCCCAGGGTGTGGTACCTATGATGTGCTGCTGTATGTACAATGGAAATAAAGGTTGTGAGTGAAGTTAAGGTTACCCATCAGTGATGTTAAAATAGATACATGGCCCTTATCTGCACTATTCTAGTTTAACTTTGATGGCTATCAGTATCACATTGACAAAATCTAGGCCTACCCATTGGCATGCCTACAGTGGATTATCTTGTTATATATGTGATATAGGAATTCCCATCTTAATTTCAGGCAGGACCATTTTCTAGGCAAGGGACCCTGGGCTGTATTAAATAAACAAAGCAAGCTGAGCTCTAGTAGGCATTCATAGCTCTCAGCTTTTGGATTATGGATGTGTTGTGAGCAGTTGCTTCAAGCTCTGGCTACTGTGACCTCTCTGCCATGATGGACTGCACCTTGAACGGTGAGCCAAAATAAACCATTTCTCTCATCAATTATTATTATTTTTTTTTGGTCAGGATATTTTATCACAGCCGTAGGAAAAGAAAGTAAGATGTCAACCAAAGGCCCCTAGGAATAGAGGAGGAGTCAGAGAAGGGAGCCATGATAGCACTGTGAGGACTGTGCTCTGTGGGTGTAACTTTGAAGGTGGGGAGGAGGGGTCCTGATCCAGTGAACATGGGTAGTCAGTAAGTCACAGGGAAGACAGCGATGGGACTGTCCTGCCAGAGCTGCCAGCTAGGAAGCATCCTCGTAAGTGAGGGCTTGCTCTTGGCTCCATGAGATTCTAGTTGGGTTTGAGATACATGGAGCTATAAGATAATAAATCTGTGTTGTTCCCACCCGTATATTTTGTAGTTTGTCACAGGACAGTGAACTAATATACACTGTACACCATGTTGACCCATGTGTGGGTTCATGTCATCATAACTACAGTTAAAAATGTAAGTTGTTTTCATCACAGACATCCTCTTGTGGTGCTCTGTTTGGAATCACCTCAGCAGCCCCACCTTCCTGTGTCCTAGGAGGGGGAGGCTAATCCTTTGCCTTTGTTTTTTGTTTTGTTTTGTTTCGTTTCGTTTCATTTTGTTGTTGTTGTTGTTGTTGGGGTGTGTTCCTGTACCTTCTGCCTGGCAGGCCTTTCCCCAGTGTAGCTTACCAGCTCTCCAGTTGCCTCTGGTTGCTACTATCAGTTTGACCTTCCGATACAGTCTCTGAATGTACCTTGTGCCTTTATTATATTATGCTCACCACGAGGCATGGATCCTATCATGTTTGCATGAGATTATTGTTTAATCTCTGTCTCCCTGAGTGCCAGAGAGAACAGGAATCTTTTCTATTCAATCAATCTAATCTATTTTCTAATCAATCTATTCAGTTGAATCCTCAGTTTTATGCCACCATGCACACAGCAAGTGCCAATAGAGCTTTCTTAGATGAATAAATGAACAAATGAATGATAGTATTCAAGATGTCCAAATCTAACTGCCCTTGGTTTTTCAAAGTCACACACACACACACACATGCACGCACGCACGCACGCGCGCGCGCGCGCGCACACACACACATGGAAGCACATACCTATGGAGGCCAGAAGAGGGCATCAGATCCTCTGAAAGTGGGGTTAAAGTAGTTGGTGAGCTGTCCTACATGGATGCTGGGAACCAAACTCCAGTTTTCTGAAAGAGTAGTGAGTACTCTTAACTGCTCAGCCAGCTCTCGAGCCCCTGCACCTGCCTTTCTAAGTGGCAGAGAAATAAGAATCTTATGTGGCTGTGCAACCATTCAGTCAAGAAACTTTAAAAAAAATCTTCAGTGTGTTTCCATGCAAACCTGGTTCTGATTTGTGCTGGGTAGTTGGTTACACTTCTATAAATTCCAAATGGATAGCTTAACCTGGCTGAGCCCAAATTGCGTGGTAAACTGTTTTGCTTTTGTTTTTCACGCTGTAGCTTTTCTTTCCCCTCCAGAAGTAATTTGCCTGATTCATTCAGATGAAAACAAACCTCAATAACTATTATTCCCCAGAGATGGGCTCTCCTTTGCCAAATGTAAGTATCTCAAGAAGGAATTGCTGAAGTAAACTTAGTTACCTTTTGGCCAAATGCTTCTTCGAATTATTTAACCAAAGATAGCAGGCTGCACCTAGGGGAAGCCCAACATCTGGATGAAGAATGAAGTATCCAGATGTTTTCAAGTATCTAGATGTTTCCAACCATCTGGATCTTTCGGCTATTGACAAATGATCCAGCTGCTTTGCAGAAGATGGTATACCTCGTCAAAGGGAAAAGTGGGACCCTTAGAAAACACGATGGCATCCCGTGCACTGCATGGGGTCTGTGTCTTTCCCTGAAGCCACAGTTTTGTGGGAGGAAATGGAAACAGCTTCCTGTTGTGTGAAGCTGTCGTCTGGCTGTGAGTGCCAGACTGCGGAGGATGTTAGCTTATTGTCTCATTTACCATCTCAGTCTACATGGTCTGTAGCTTTTGTTCTGTTTATAATGTATTCACACCTTCACTGCTAGCTTTACAGATGGGCTCCAAGACAGCTGCTGCTCATGCTCTGAAACTGCAGAGCACCGAACTTTTTTTTGTGTTGAAGTGTAGAAAAAGTTGAGGAGGCACAAATCCCATTGTAAATAGGAATTCCTGAGCTTTGGTAGTTGGATATTTCTGAAACAAGAATTTTAGACAGGATTACCTCAAGCCTCCATTATTGTTCAGCTGTGACTAGATTCAAGGTTGCATTTAAAAAATTAAATGAACACTGGAGTAGAACATAATTGGAGAGATTATTGAGGCTAGAAATGAAACCCACATCATAGAGTCCTTGTCCAATGGTTGTTGGTATGTAGGATTGAATTTGAAGTCCTTAGACAGATGTGTTCATAGCGAACACGGATGAGAGGCTGGGATTTACCCTTTACTTGCTAATGCTGTCATTTTCTTAGGTGATGCACACAGTAATCCATGGGGAACTAAGTGACAGTGAGAGGTGTGCCTCAGCCTCAGCTTCAGGGCACACGTGTACACACACACATGACCCAGAGAGGTCCCTCCCTTAACTCTGTGTCTGTTTCCTCCTACGAAGCACAGTTACCAAAATAGAGGCATTTGGAACTTCCTGAGAGCTGGACCATGAGGCATGTGATTCTGGTTACCTTTAATGACATCAGCTCTTTCCTAGGGAATAGATGCAAATGAGTTTCATTTGTGCATGTTTGTTATACAGATCCTAAGTGACAGACCCACAGAGACAGGTTGTAGGTCGAACGTTAAGTCAAATTAGTGCACGAAGACATCAGCTTAAGCGGACAAGTCCCAATGTCTTTTGCTTGAACATTTGGTTCCAAATTATCCCAAAAAGCCAAATGGTTTCAATTTCATTGTATATAAATGGGATGGTTGTGTATTTATTCTCCACTTGCCCTGCCAGTGGGCAGGGCTGGTGGGGGAAGGCAAGGACTGACAGCATGGAATAATCCATCTGGATTCTATTATATGCTGATTAAATAGTTTATTCTATTGTTTTTAACAACATCTTCCATTCCTTCTGTGTGTTAGCCAGCACTGAGGGGGAGTGGCATTTTGACTTCGACTCTTTTTGAAACACATTTATAAAACTATTTTATTAAAGGAGCAGTCTATACTAACAATGGCTAGTATTTATTGGCCAGGACCTGTGCCATATGCTTCCATATACACCCCCCTTTTAAAACTTCACAGCCACCTAGTGACCTAGAGATGACGAACCTCATTTGACAGCAGAGAAAGTAGCGATTCAAAGAGTTTAAGCACAGCCAGTGAACATCAGAGGAAGGATTAAAACCCAGGTGGATCTCAATAAATGCTTCCTCCTGACTATTTCTGCCTATACTGATGGCTTCGACATTATAAGGGTAAGTTAGTTCATGGTCAGAGGAGAACAGGATTTTTCTGAGATGGGACAGGCTGGAATTATTTTAGGCCCTGCAGTGCAGAGTCCAATGCAACTGCTGATATTGGTCATTATGATTTCAGAAGCTATCGTGGGTCACGTGTAAGTGTATGTTGCCATAAGAGAGCTTTGTTTATTTATGGATCTTGAGGTTTGAGTTTCATATATCACTACATATGATCCTTGTTTGGATTCTCGCTCAACCATTTGAAGATAGAAAACCCATTCTTAGCTCACAAGCCACACAGAATGTGGCAGTGGGTTGAGTCTGTGTGGAGGTTACAGTTTGATGATATCTCTTGTAGAAAAGCCATAGGAAAAGATATGACCATGATGCCTGAGGACTTAAGGTGCTGCTCCAGAAAGTCTGCTCAGGAGCCTCCTGGGCCTGTCCATCTCTGGGTGGTGGCGGGGGCGGAGGGTCTGTCTTGAAGCTCAGAGTATGGACTGTTTCTTTTTGTGAATATGTCTTTTTAATAGTTGCTTTATGTGCAATGACAAAAGTGACAGGAGTGGCTGGGGAGGTAGCCAAACAGCTCCATGGGTTCAGCTTGGGCTAGTCTTTCATTCATGCAATCCTTCATGCATTCACTAACTTACGCAATCCATTATTGCTGAGACCTCTTATGTGACAGTCACAGTGCTACATCCATACATCAGAGAATGAAGCAGATAGATCATACAGCCTCGTAGGACTCCAGGATCTTCAGGGAGACAGGCGATAAGCACATGAGGCTCAATTTCAGGGCACGGTGTCACCATAGGCTCCCGCACTTTCTTTTATTCTGCTTGTCTTTGAGCTTGGGTTAAAATAATAGGTTATTGGGCTCAAACACACTGGCTAGTGAAAAGGAGGGGGCGCACTGAGGCAGACTCACTGACCTGGAGGTGGGTCATGCTGTGACTGCCTTCTCGTGCACAGCACTGGGGTAGCAGAGGAGGGTGGACTCTGCCACCAGAGCCATGCTTCCTGGCAGAGCTTCTTTGCTCACTGAGCTTTCATGCTCCTGTTTGCTTCAATCCATGTTCACCTTTCCTTCTGCCCATGTAGGTTACAGACTTCAGAACTTGTTAGGTCTAGGGCTGGAAGGGAACCCAATGCAATACAGAAATGATCTCAGTGCAGATCAGAGTAACCAGTGAGGTCTGAGATATGATGACAGAATCCTTCCTTGAATAGTGGCTGGTGCTGGGCATTTTGCTCGCAGATTTTAAAAAATTATTTTATTTATTTATTTATTTATTTATTTATTTATTTATTTATTTATTTATTTATTTATTTATTTATTTGTGTGTGTGTGTGTGTGTGTGTGTGTGTGTGTGTGTGTGTGTGTGTGTTGCCTGCCAGCCTGTATGAATGCTCACCATATGCATGCAGTTCCCTGGAGGCCAGAAGAGGACATCAAATCCCTTAGGACTAGGTTTACATGTTGTTGTAAGCTACCATGTGGAGGCTGGGGAAGAAACTGGGTCTTCTGGAAAAGCAGACAGTGCTCTTAACCACTGAGCCATAGCTCCAGCCCCTTGCTGAACAATTTTTGATTCAATTTTTTATTTCATTCTTCACCATTTACCTTCACTCTGTAAGCTAATTTCCTATGAAGTATAGATAATAGAAATTAAAGTTCAGGTGGTTTATATGACTTGACCAAGGCTACAAGAAGCCTAGAAAGTACAGAGCTAGGTTTTGAATCTTTATCTGCTGGATACCACTAGCCTGGCCCTTCCCGTCTTGGTCCTGGGTATGACTCACCCCACTGTTGAAGATGCAAGTCAGACAAGTATTCCTCGAGACATGAAGAAGTCAGAACCTTACACTTTGCTGGTGGGAATTGTCCGGAGAGGAAGCCCTTTGGAAAGAAATCCAGCAGTTTCTGAAATCACCAGACATGCAACTATCACACACCCAGCAAATCCACTTCCATGTAAATGCTGAATAGCAATGGAAGCGTGCTCCAAGTCTTGTCTGAGAACCCAGGAATGGCCGCTGCATTATACATAGCAGCAAAATGATCAAAACAACATAAATGCCAATAAACAGACAACTGGGTAAAGAAGTTGTAGCAAATCTCATAACTATTCTTCAGCCATGAAAAGGAGTGTGCCACTGATGTGAGCATGAGTGGATCACAAGAGACCACACACACAGCATACAATTACATTCATATGAAACTCCTGGAGTAGGGAAATTCACAGGGACAGAATATAGATGGGCAGCTGCTTGGAAGTGAGGAAGTTCATAGTGGGAAGAGGAGGGTAATAGGTAAAATGGACTGAAAAGGCTTGCAGTTGGCTGGAGTGATGGTGGCTTGACCCTGAATGACCTGAACCCATCAGATTGTGTATCTTAAGTAGATGGATTAGATGGAACATGGAACGGGCCTTCAGGCTTTGCTCTCAGCAGGTACCATTCTGAGCAACACCTCCACCTGGCCGCAGATGCCCTTCTGGGGGCCAGCTTGTGTGATAGCCTCTGAGACTCTGTGTCCATGGCAGCCACTGAAGGTAGCACTAACTGTTCAGACCGCTTTGAGCTCTTTCCTCGAAGTGCAAGTGTTTACCAGATCTAATCAGGAGACATGAAAAAGCACACGTCTCATTCTGACTACGTCGCCCCTGATCATAGGTGTTGTTAAAACAGCTTGTTCATGACTTTATAAATATTCCAAGATTTATTTTGAAGCCATGTTTCATTATTCCTATGCTATGATTAAATATTGAGACTATTGCTTTTCCAATTGTTCTAGTGCAGTATTTAATGAGCGCAATTAAATGGAAAAATTGCCTTTTTAACTGATGATAGTCCATTAGTGTCTCTGTCTCTTCAGAAAAGAAAAGAAGTGAATTATTAGAATGACAAATGAGGAAAAGTTCCCACCGTGATGGAGAGGTGCGATTTCCCTCCACATAATCTTCAATTAGTGATCTCTGTAAGAGGGTGTTTTTCAAAAGGGTAATAGAGAAGTAATGAGATCAGAAGGAGGTCAACCCGGCCTTCTCTCTCTGGCAGTTTGATTAATTTATTCCTCCTTCTTGGAGATTGCTGCAAGGGGCTTTTGTCGCCCCGTGTTTTTCATGGGACCATAGCATGAGTGACTACTGATATATTCGCTTGCAGGCAGGCAAGCAAGCCTGGTGCCCTGGAACATGGGGGTCAAGGATTAGGGCTTTCTTTCTTTCTTCTTTGGCTTTTCTTTCTTTGGTATTTGTTTGTTTTATTTTTGTTTGTTTTTTTGCTTCGGCACCTGAACTTGAACTCTCATGGATAGCTCTGGATGCTTTTAACAAGGATGCTGGTGATAAAAGAAATACTGTCAAAAAAAAAAAAAAATCAATGTTGTGAAGCTGGAGAGATGCTCAGCAATTAAGAGCACTTGCTGCTCTTGCAGAGGACTCAAGTTTGGTTTCCAGCACCCACAAGTTCACAAACTGCCTAAATCGCCAGCTCTAGACAATCTCATGCATTTTCCATACATACAAACATACATACTAGTAAAAATTAAAAATCTTAGAAAATATTCACCTCCCGACACCAGAAGACTCCTTGGGTCAGGTGCCTGGTGCTAGGCAAATGCAGGCTCTGTTCATCCCCACAGAACCCATGATTTGGCAGGATGAGGAAATGGGCTCAGATAGCTACCCCAGACTTTACAGCGAAGGAGCCAGGTACAGTTAGAATCCCCTGTCTGTCTTGGAACTTTTGGTATTCTCCTTGGAGTACACAGCCCCTGAGAACTCTGGTGGGAATGTCATTTTCTTCTCTTCAGTGTATGAAAGTCCAGGGAAACAGGCCACACGGCTAGAACACATGTGGGGAAGGTGGACCAGCAAACATACCAGGTGCCAGTACCCACTCTGTGTTAAGGAAGAATGTGCTCACTGTAGAGATGGAAACCGCAGGGTTGCACCACGTGTGGCTGAGTGCCCATTTCAGTTCATTTCTTCTTTTCTTTGGACACCTCCACCCCCAGCATTGTTTTCCTATGATGGTGTCATGTTGTAATCATTCCCCGGGGAAGCAGGTAGCTGGACATCCTCATCACACACAGGAAGCTGGCCTTAGTGAAGGGATTCTAATATTACAGGCCCAACCCCACTGTTGCTTACTGTGTGTCCAAAGAGAAGTTATTAAACTCCTCTGTTCAGTCTCTCAATATCTCTGTCTCTGTCTATCTCTTCTCTTTCTCTCATCTCCGGCCATATTACTAAAAAAAGAAAACGTAGTATGTTTTCTGATGAGCCACACATGCCAAACACGTGATATATATATATATATATATATATATATATATATATATATATATATATATATATATATATATATATATATATATTTACAAATACCAACAGATTTCTGAGTTCTTGGTTGCCATTGATATGAAGTAATAGTTTCAATTTGACAGCTAAGTCCACAATATGTTTAAAATGCAGACCTAACTTCTATTGACAAAGTTTATTTACTTCATTTCAGACATGTCTTTTTGCAGTAAAAGCTCAATTTCTGTGTCCTTGGAGGTTGTGCTCTTTTAGAAGATTGAGTGTCAAATGTGCCATTGTGGTAATGCCCAACATATGAAAAAAAAAAAAAATCTCACTCTTCCAACAACTTATTTTGCTTTTGTGTGTGTCCCCAGGAGGCTTGTTGCTTTGGCCACCCCTGGATTCCTGGGTCCCAGTGATAGCCCTGGGCACCCCCTCCCCTTACAAGGACTTGGATCCTGACCTTGTGCATTCAAGTTCCTAAGTGAGCTGATGTTGAGGAAACTGGCCCAGCCCATCCAAACCCGGAGTTCATTTATACAGCAGCTATGGGACTAAATTATGGTTCAGGTCTGTCTTATGAAAGATGATAAATGAATATGTCACATTGGGAAAGAATCCACTTTGTCATCGTATGACAGCCTGGCTTGATTTGTTCGAGGCTGCTTCCTAAAAGTCCGGATGGGGGTGCAGGCGGGGTAGGCCAGCTCCCTGCCCATTCCTAGGGTCTGGGGCATCTTGATTGGGCTGTCTCAGCCCCTGCAGCCCTGGGTGGAAGGAGAGGACTTTACTGCGCACTGATGATACTTCATAGTCTGGAGTTTGGTTGCATTTGGGGAACAAGAGCACTCAGCAACCATAAATCATGACCCATCTCTTTCAGTCTCGAGGGGGGTTGTTGCACACTCCGGCTTGCTCCCAATGGACATGTCTGCTGGACATAACATGAAGCTTTCACAACCTATTCTCCCTCCCCCTCATAACTATTCTTTGATCTTTGAAGTAGGGATGCAGTCTTCCAAATCTCAAGCAGATAACATTTATTTATTTACTCATTTAGCTTTTTTTTTTTTTAAGTCAGGGTCTTAGATGTCCAGGTTAGCCTAAAACCAAATATGTAGTTTAAGATGACCTTGAAGTTCTGATCGTCTTTGCCTCAGCCTCTAGAGTGTTAGGATTTTAGACACAAGCCACAACGGCAAGCTCATAGTGAGCTAAGAAACCCATTTTTAGTAATAATTTTTCCTTCAGAGCCCCATGACTATGGCCATATTACTTTATCTAAGATATTTCTTGCCGAGCGGTGGTGGCAGCGCACGCCTTTAATCCCAGCACTGGGGAGGCAGAGACAGGTGGATCTTCGTGAGTTCAAGGCCAGCCTGGTCTATAGAGCGAGATCCAGGAAAGGCGCAAAGCTATACAGAGAAACCCTGTCTCAAAAAACAAAACAAAACAAAAAAAATATTTCTTGGCAAAAGCTACTCCAGCAACCCCTAGAGTTTTCCAGAGAGAACTTGAAAAAGAGGGAATTGTTGGGTCATTAGCTCTAGTACCTTCTGACTCAGCCTCCCGAGCCCAGAGATTGCAGGGAACTCCGCCACAGCCATCAGAGCCATCCTTCTGTGTCTGTAACAAGAAAACCCCCAGATAAATGAATGAGATGTTGCTTATGTTCGCGGCAGACCAGGTGATAGCAGAACAGTGTGGGAGCAGCTGGGCTTCTTTATAATCCAAAGCCTCCTATCCATTTCTCAGCAGAAGTTGGGTCTGGGCTCACACCAGCATTGCTCCAGGGTGTGTCATCAGTGAACATCTTAGAAACTTTTTAAAGAAAGGTAAACAAAAGAGCAACTGAATCCCTGAGCATGAATCTGGATTTTTATTTTTAAATTTGTATCTGTTGGTTGATTGGTGGATGGATTTGTGTTTTGTGCTGTTGAGACTGAAACTGCAATCTTCTGCATGCACTCTTGTTACTGAGTAAACTACATCTCAACTTATCTATCTGGATATTAGGTGAAAAGCCATAGATCCTTGTCTGTGTGCTCTTAGGCAAACTGTTTAGCTTTCTCCCTTTCTACACACTGATGGCAACAAAGGAGATGATGGCGTTGGTGATGGTGGCAGTCCTCTAAGAGTGTGGTAATGTAAAGGTTCGCTGCTGTATTCATAGAGCAGCATTTCCTGGGGACCTGCTCCGCTCTGTGGTGGGAGTCAAAGGCGAATAAAATACAGAAAGGAGAGAATATGAAATCAGGTGGCTGGTGTTATCACCGTGTAAGGCTTCCAGTGGGAACAAAGGGCATTCTCCCCACTGCAGATCCAGGGTGTGCTGAAAACCTTCCCCCAGCTAAGCAAAAGTGCTTTCCACACGCTGTCCAGGTCCTCCTGGCTATGGTCTCAAGGCAGGCAACCTTTGCTGACACGGTTTTAATTACCATAAGAAACCATTACAGTGGAGTAACAACCCCGGGGGGCATCTGCGCACTAACATTTGGCTCTGGTTTTCCTTGAGACAGGAATTTCCTCCTCTGGCTACCTGTGGTCCAGCCAGTTCTTCTCTGCTGCATTTGGGGGGACTGGCTCTCAGAAAGAAAGAAAAAAATGATGAGGAATGGGGGAAGGGAAGGATGATGTTGCTTAGAACAGCCCTCTGCCTTGGAGGTTCTGGTAGAGAGCTGTCTGTATTGGCTGACCCTGTCACCGATGGGCTGGAATAACAGCAAAAATAGCTCTTGAGGCTTTGTGGCAAGCGTGACCTGGCTTCGTAGCTGTTGACTGGCACCCGAGGCCAGGTGTCAGGGTCCAGTGGCAAGTCCTGTGTTGTTTGGCCCATGTTCGTTATATGAAAAAACGAACCACTTACTTCATGGAGTCCTTTACAGTGTCCGTGCAGTATAACCAAGACACATGTAGGAAGATGTCTTTTCTCTGTCTTTCTTTTTTTTTTTTTTTTTTTTTTGGTTTTTCAAGACAGGGTTTCTCTGTGTAGCTTTGCGCCTTTCCTGGGACTCACTTGGTAGCCCAGTATGGCCTCGAACTCACAGAGATCCGCCTGGCTCTGCCTCCCGAGTGCTGGGATTAAAGGCGTGCGCCACCACCGCCCGGCTTTTCTCTGTCTTTCTAATAACAATTTGTAGAATTTCATTTGCATTGTCTACCTGGCATTAAGTACCACCCCCCTCTCACCCCTACACAGAAAACTACTGGAAGAATCCTACCCAAACTGATGATAAGAAATCACTGGAAGCTCTTGTTAATTAACTTTAATAGTTGCTGTTGTAGTGAAAACCAATAGCCAAGCCAGAGCTGGGTGGCACAGGCCTGGAATCCTAGCTGCTCAAGAGGCTGAGTCAGGAGGGTCTCAAGTTGAAGTCTTGCCCGTTCAACTTCATGAGACTCTGTCTCCTAGTACAGAGTAAAAATCAAAGGACTGCTGGATGTAGCTCAGTGGTGGGGCACTTGTCTCTCAAGTATGAGGCCCTGCTCTTTCCCCTGTTCTGTAAACACAATGACATCAACAATCAAACAAAAACCATTATCTATATGAATGTACTTAGTGGTATTGGGCTCTAGAGTTAAATGTCAACATGATAAAATTTACATTATAAATGTCATTTTGTTACAAGTCTTCAGAAAAACATTGATTTCCAACAAGGTCCAGCATTCTATGAATGTCCTCATCTATGCCCTTTAACAGACAGTGCTGCTAGGGATAAGATGTCCCCACTCTGTCATCCCGTGTGGAGATGATTCCTTCTGAACCTGCTGGAGAAGTTTAGATGTTTTTCTCACTCTCCTCGCCCACCCTCAAGGAGAAATTTAATTTACTACTTATGTGTACACTTTAAACTTCCTCCTGGAAACAGAAGAAAATAAAATTAGATTTTTGTAAGCTGAGATGCTATGCATGTTATTTTTATTTTCAATATGGGTAAAGTCATCTCTCTCATTTATTTTTAAACACTTCCTCATAATATAAATAATCTAGTCGTTTCTGTTGCACCCTGTTTATTCAGACAGGTAGGAGTTGGCGCTAAAGATTGGCGTTAAATTGAGGAAATCATTCATGTAGTAAATAAGATAATTTGTTTTTGCCCCAAAAAGATTAAAATATAGATTTTTTTCAAGGTCTGTATTATTTTAACACCTACAGTCCCTGAATATGTTTGATTCAGATTTGCTATCCATAATTTGAACAGGCTTTTTATTGCAATTAAACTAAAACATCTTTTCAGTTAAAGAAGCCAGCATTGAGGGTGTTTTCTGCTTGAGGACTCTTCTCCTCCCCTGCCTGTTCCTCTTTCTCCTCTTCTCCCTTTTCCTTTTCTTCTTCCCTCTTCCTCTCCCTCTTCCTCCTCTTTTGCTAAATAGAATTTTCAGGTGGGCAGTTATGTCGGCTCCTGAAAAGGAACTAAGGGGAAAGTTGAAACTGACATATTTGATTGGCACTTGCGTACTTTCTGCAGCTTAGTGTCGCTCTCCAAATAAGAAAACAATAACCTGTTTATATACTACTGTGTACGCCTCCTGACTGTGTCTTATTTTTGAGTGTATATGCAGGTGATCACTTTGGAGACCACTTTAATGATGTTGGTAGTTGCCTTGGGGTTTCTAATGCTGGGAAGAGACACCATGACCACAGCAATTCTTATAAAGAAAACATTTCATTGAGGTGGCAGCTTACAGTTGCAGAGGTTCAGTCCATTATCATCATGGCAGGGAGCATGGTGGCGTGCAGGCAGACATGGTGCTGGAGTAGTAGCTGAGAGTCTTACATTGCAGGCAACTGGAAGTCGACTGGCACACTGGGTGATATCCTGAGCATAGGAATCCTCAAAGCCCACCCCCACAGTGACACACTTCCTCTAACAAGGCCACACCCCCTAATAGTGCCACTCCCCATGGTATTATGGAGGCCAATTACATTCAAACTACCACAGTAGTCATTCATTGTTCCTTCTTTATTTTCACTTTCATGCTCAAAATGTAGCTCCAGGATTAGGTTAAGACACTGTGGATAAGGCCCTGTAACCTCTCTCATGTAAAAATCAGCGTGTCTTAGTTCAATTTCTGTTGATACCACAGAATAACTCATACTAATTGCTTTTTAATGAAAAGAAGTTTATTCTGGAAGTTAGAGGACTAAAAGCATGGTGTAGGCATCTGTTCGGCTTCCAGTAAAGGCCTCGTTCTGCTTCAGCTCTTGGTGAAGATTGCAAAGCCACAGCAGGTTCATGCAGAAGAGAATGAAATGCAGTTCAGCTACAGTAGTGAGCCAAGCCACTCCCATGAGACAGACCTTCATCCACTCATGAAGACTTTACCCCAAAGATCAAATGTCTCTTTCTAGACATCCCTCTCCTAACCCCGTCAAACTAATATTCTATCTCATAGGCATCTGAATTCATAAACCCTGTCTTCTCTCTCATTAGTTTTTGTTAACTTGACACAAGATTAAGACACCTGAAAAGAGGGAACTTCAATTGAGGATTCGCCTCCATCAGATTGGCTTGTGGTATGTCTATAGGGAAGTTTCTTTACAGCCAGTTGATGTAGGAGGGCTCAGCCCACTGTGGGCAGTCAGCGCTACCCCTGTCCCTGTGGTCCTTGGTTTTATAAGATAGTTACCTGGGCATGAGCCACAGGGAGCAAGCCGATAAAGCCTCATTCCTCCTGGTTTCTGCTTCAAGCCTGCCTTGAGTTCCTACTCTGACTTCTCTCTATGATAGACCGTGACCTGTACTATGAAATAAACACTTTCCTCCCCAAGTTGCTTTTGTCATGCTGTTTATCTCATCAATAGGAGCTTAGCTGGGACACCCTGGCTCAGTCATGTTATCTATCCCTGTTTTTTTCCACTGGGGAGGTGGGGAATGGGCATGCTGTGAGATACAGGGATGGGGGCATGAGGTTTATTGTGCTCATTTCCTCATTCTCAGTTCCTCCCACTTACCTGAACTGGCTGTATTAATAGTGTTCCATAAAGTGTCCCTCTTTTGCGTATGTGGCTTTATTTATTCCTTCCAACAACCTGTGAGTTGTCTGCTGTAGTGACCTCTATTATAGACATGGAAACAGACTTAAAGAAGGTGTGTAACCTTCCAACAGGGAACCTGTGTGCTAGGCAGTCTGATGCTAATGTTCTGTTTCTCACCACTAAGCCAAGCCAAAGCAGGAGTGAGGATTTGGGATATGAGCCATGTCTGTTAGGGAGAGCCTGCCTCCTATTCAGGAGGCTCAGGCTATTCCACCTGAATTCCATTCAGACCCTCCTCTCCCAGGGAGCCTTCCTAGGACCCCTTAGGATGGCTTAGTGTCTGTCTCCTGTGTCACTGTTCTGCTTTGTCCACCTTCATCCTGACTCTAGGCCTTTGGTTCTCTGTACTCAAACCCTTATTCTCCATCTTTTGCCCCAGAGACTCTGAGCACTTATGAAGAGGCAGACTTCCAGGGCCGAATGACCTTACTGTTTGGGAATCTCTACCTCTTCATTTGTGGACTATTCCCAAGTTTATTTGACCACCCGTAGTTTAAGAAACAGTCACTGTTGTGTAATTATTTCCTCTAACTGAAAATTTTAATTTGGGCATGGGGGATGTCTTAAGACTTAGGAAGTAATGAGGAAGTAAATGATTTTCAAGGCTTAGGACATTCCTGAAAGTTACACAACGCCTCCCGCCCCTGAGCTTATACAGGAAACAGTTGCCAGGGCAACGCCACCTGCAAGTCCAATAGGAAGCGCCTGGTGCATAGCTTGTTGAGTCCTTACCCATCGTGATGGTTGTGCAGTGATGCAACAGCCCTTGAGGCATCCACACTCCCAGAAGTTCCCACAGTAAACTCGCTGCTTCTCTCAGCTGGACTCGGGTGAAATCCTTTCCGTGGTCTGTCCTTGGTGCCCTATCTGTGATGAACAGACGCTTGTTCACTTCTCCCTGAGAAAAGTTACACCACACCTATGTAGTCCATAAGCAGCTTCAGTGCAGGGCAAGGGTTTTATCCTCTCTGCCGTCAGGGCCCAACACACTCCTGAAGTGAGGGAGCCTGGGATATGTAGAGGCTGAATGAATCCAGAAGCTAACAAGCTGCAAGATGGATGTCAGTCAAAAGCCAATATTTTATCCAAGCCAGTCAGTCCACACTGTAAGTGACGAGGCTTATTACATTTGCTCAAGTTCAAAGACTTTCATTCATCTCCTCCAAATATTTATATAGTTTAGTTAATAGGATAATAAGCTATTTTTTTTTTTTGGTGGCTAATGAACTGTTGATCAGATATGATGATCCTAGCCTGAGTTATCCCTGATGATAGTTTTAATAATAAAGGTTGATGTGTGATCAGAAGTAACTATTAAGGGGTGTGTGTCCAGATGAGGGGTTGGGGGTGTGAGGGCATGTGTATGAGAAGGCGAGGGGGTGATGCCAGGTGTCCTGTTCTCTCATTCTCCCCCTTATTTTTTCAGTTAAAACAGGGTCTCCAACTGACCCTGGAGTCCACTGTGGTTTTTTTTGCCAGGCTGGCTGGCCAGTGAGTCCAGCTTCCTTCTGTCTCCCTCCCACTCAGGTTACAGGCATGTGCAGCATGCCCAGGCTTTTACATGTATTCTGGATTTCAGGTCCTCATGCTGGCACATGCAAGAAGTGCTCCTGCCTGCTCAAGCAGCTTCCCCAGCTTTTGTTGTTGTTGTTGTTGTTGTTGTTGTTGTTTAAGACAGTGTCTCACATAGCCTGGGCTGGCCTTGAACTCTCTAGTATCCAAGGAGAGCATGAACTCAAACTCCTGACTCTCCTGCCTCTATCTCTCAAGTGCTAGAATTACACGTGTGTGCTACCACACCCAGCAACAACTCATATTTACTGGGTGCTCTTTTTGCTGTGTTGAAGCCTATGTTCAGATACTTAACACTATTAACCTCAAGGGTTCTACTGTGTTTCTTACCCCCATTTTATAGATGAAGAGACTGAGACTCAGAAAGTTGAAATTTGCCCTGTGTCACACAACCAGTCAGCTCTAGAGTCAGAATGCCAGCTTAGAAGATCTATCTCCAGTGCGCATGCTCTTAACTCTGTGATCATAAACTGTATTAATTGTTCAGAACCTGTATGAGGCGTGGTTCTCCAGAGGAACAGAACCTATGAAATTAATATAGGTTAAAGGGGAATTTATTAGATTGGCTTACATGATGCAGTCTGATTAGTCTGACAGTGGCTGTCAGCACATTGGAGAGGCTGTGAACCTGGAAACTGCTTAGACCACGAGGCTGGATGCCTCAGCCGTCCCAAGCCGAAGGCCCGGAGGAGTCTCGGAGGTCCACTGGTCTTTAGTCATCACTGGAGGCCTGAAGAAACTGGTTCCGATATCAGCCAGGGAAGGTAGCAGCCGAACCAGCACCAGCCGCTGCAGCAGCGGAGTGGATGAACTTGTCACCACCAGTGAGACAGGACAGCAAATGAGCCAAAGCAGAGCCTGGGACCTGCTTTCACCCACTTGTCATGAGAAGGTGCAACCCGCATTTAGAGTTGGTCTCCGTGGTTTGTATACCCTGATCAAAAAGATCCGCAGCAGTTATGTTTGTCTGCTCATCTTTGAGTTGATCCGGATCCAGTCAAGACAGCCGAGACTGGCCATCACAGAACCTTTGTACAAATAGTTCACAAACCCCTTTCAAGCATGCTTCTTCATTTGGATATTCTGCCTAGCCAGGTAGAACACTGTGCTTTCCGAGGCTGTGTGTCATAGTTTTACAAGCTCGTTTTCCGGTGTAAATAGAAAACAGAACCTTAGGAAGCATTATAACTCTGGGATTCCACATCATCCACTCTGATCTGATAGTCTGTTTAAAGCACACGGAAGGGGTGTAAGATTTACTCCTAACATTCTCCACCCATCCAAAACAGTTCAGTGTCTCATATTTATAGAATTCTTCTGCTGAAAGACATATGCATATACCCACAGACACGTGCTCATCTTAAATGACACTAATGGGAATGTAGAGATGCTCCCTTCCAGTCCTCAGGAATACATATTTCATGAGTTGGAGGCATGTGGGTTGTCTGTACATGTAAGTTTATTGGTGCATTAGTGACAAATGGCTCCTTTGTACAATTGTCACCTGAAGTTCTGGCTTAAGTTATCTGGAGTCTGGTTTTATTGAAGATGAATCTGAATGTAAATGATGAGTGCAATTATGGAATTCCAGTTAAAAGTACAGTGAGGAACTGGAAACGCCCCAGCAGAAAGGGTATTATCCTTGCCTTCATCTGTTTTCCTTTAGAAGCCTTGCATGATCCATCCGTAGTAAATATTTCATGTACTTTGCATATCAGTCCGAGTTCCCTCTGTGAGGTCAGGTAAATGGAATGTAAATCCCCACTGCATGTACTCCAAACAGTAAAACGGTGTTATTTGATGTTACACAGCATAAACATGCAGATTTGATTCCCCCTTTACTCATGCTGTAAAAACAAAGTTTTTAAAGTGGTTAGCCATACCTGGAAATGTAAATGCATCCGCCTAATGTAATGCCAAAGAAAAATTAAGACAAATGATACCACACGGCTGCCACAAACTGCGGCTCGTTCAAAATTCACTTTAGTTATTATGCTGTGAGTGCGGGCTCTCACCCTCCTCTGTGAACACACAGTTTATGTTGAATGCAACATGAATCATTTTAATAGACCAAGCAAAAAGTCCCCAAAGTCGATTTTCAAATTATGAACCTTGGAACAGAATATAACAACAGCGAACAACAAATAGTTCAGACTTTCGCTCTGAGCTCTGGGTGAGCCATTAAAGATACAGGGAGCACTTTTGCTGGGATGCTGCTCAGTTCTCAGCCTAATGGCAGAAATAACAGAAACTGTAGCTTGCAGTGCGGCTTTTCCAGCCATCGTTCTGTTCAATTAGTTTCGCATTTGTGTAATCAAGATATTCCCAAACAGAGCATAGAGTTGTATATTGTTCAGAACTAATTGTACGTATTATAAATCCAAGAAATAATTTAAATGACTCAGTTCCAACGGAGGGGAAAAAAGCAACTTTTTTTTTTTTTTAATAGCTAACTAAATGAAATGTTAACCCATATGGGAGACATTTCCAAAGAACTCTAACCACTCACCTGGAAAATGGGGAAGCCCCACCTTCAAAAACAGTCTTCAGCACTGGAGAGATGGCTCTGAAATTAAGAGTGTTTCCTCCTCTTCCAGAGGACCCACATTCTGTTTCCAGCACCCACATCATGTAGCTCACAACTTGTAACTTCAGCTGCACAGGATCAGAAACCTTCTAACCTCCAAGGGCACAGCACGCGCGCACGCGCGCGCGCGCACACACACACACACACACACCCCAATAAAACAATAAAATAATTTTTAAATCTCAAGTCATAACTGAATGCAGTAAAAAATTCGGTAGACAGAGGAGATGCCATTTTCCCCAGGATGCAGCATCTTGAATGAACATTTGTTATCAGATAGCTGGAGATGGAGAGCAGAGGTCTTCAGCAGGCTTGAACCATCGCTAGCATCACTTTGCTTTCCCACCATACATCTTGGCTCTCATTCCAGACCTTTCAGTCAGAAGCTTGGGGCTGCAGCGAGGCCCTGGGGTTGGAGTTATAACTGGCCAGACACTGTGTGTGTGATCAGTTTGATAACCTGCATTCTGATTATGTGGCACTTAGATGGGCCCAAACATTTGCATTTGTAAATGGTATTCGGTTTTGGACATAGGTGCTGTTTTTCTGGCCAGTGAAATGACAAGCCAACAGTTGCCCAGGTAGACTTTAGAAGGGCATGTGGAAGACAGAGGAGAGTGTAGCTGAAAGTTTTCCTGTGTCCTGCCTGACCCACCCTCAGGACAAATCTCTCTCACCTGACAGTCTCACAGCCACTCAGACCCAAGTAAACACACAGAGGCTTGTATTGTTTACAAACTGTATGGCCATTAGCTCAAGCTTATTACTGACTAGCTCTTACATTTAAATTAACTCATAATTCTTATTTATGTTTAGCCAGGTGGCTTGGTACCTTTTTTCAGTTCTGCCTTGTCATCTTGCTTCCTCTGTGTCTGGCTGACTCAGCCTTCTTCTTCCCAGAATTCTCCTCATCTGCTTATCCCACCTATACTTCCTGCCTGGCTACTGGTGAGTCTACATTTTATTTATCAGCTAATCAGAGCAACATATTTTCACAGCATACAGAATGACATCACCCATCATTTTCCTTTTTCTTTCTATTCAAAAGGAAGGTTTTAACTTCGACATAGTAAAATTACATATAACAAAACAGTTGTCAAGCAAGAATTATAGTTATAATATCTAGTCTATTTGTATTTGGCAAAATTAAAGAAAATATTCTATCTATTTTATATTTGTGTATCTAAGGTTTTATATCTACCTTATCTCTTATTATAACCAAAGAAAACCATAACTATCTAGTCTTCAACTATAGCAAAGACCCCAGAAGTATATAATATTACCTGAGTAAATAGGAAGAGCATTATAAACAACTTCCAAAACTCTGGAAGTGACAGAGACAGCTGGCTGCCTGGACAGTCATCCAAAGTTCCTCTACAATGTTGGGGCATCCATCTTCAGCCCATAGGTCTAAAGTCTCTCAGTCGCTTCTCTCCATGTTCTGTAGAATATCCGGCAGTCTCCTCTGTGAAACAGGAACCTGAAGGACCATTTTGCCTTGTTTTGGCAAATTCAGTGGTCACCTTCCTATGAGTCCTGCCTGTCCAATTTATGTAACATTTTGTCAAGCAGTCCAGGCAAGAACAATTTCTTGCCCAAATGGCTATTTTTGCCACGAAGAAGATAAACTCCATATAGAGTGTCTTTGATGCCCATCTTTCTCTTTGAATTGGTGCTGCCAGGAGCAGACATGTCTCACTATCCAGAAAGTCTAAGTTTTTAAAACATTTTAAATGCCATATTCTGTAAGTCTTTGAAGTATTTGAAGATTACCTACCTAACTAAATCATATCTTTATATACCTAAAAATCTTAACTAACATGACTATAAATTTGATTACCATAGATGACTAATTATTAGTCTTTATTTCTTAATTATATATTACAATTTTTTTTCTCTTTTTTTTTGTTTTTTTGTTTTTCAAGACAGGGTTTCTCTGTGTAGCTTTGCGCCTTTCCTGGAACTCACTTGGTAGCCCAGGCTGGCCTCGAACTCACAGAGATCCACCTGGCTCTGCCTCCCGAGTGCTGGGATTAAAGGCGTGCGCCACCACCGCCCGGCTTTATATATTACAATTTTAAAAGAGCTGCATAAACAAAATACTTTAAACAAGAGTAGAAATAGACATAGTGTAACAAAATTAACTTTAAATTTATATCAATAAATTAATATCCATAGCAATGTAAAACATTTTAAACAAGTTGCCGCTCTTTAAAAGTAGATTCAATAATCTACCCTTTCATCCTATCATATCCATATCCTACATTTTTTAAACATTGTGCCCTTCAAAGAAAACATGTTTTGGGCAGATAGCTAGGTGGTATGCTGCAAAACTACAAAGCATATTGAGAAAAGAGTATACATAGATCATAGAATGTTTATGTTGGGAGGTTTTTAATGTACAGCTTTAGTGCCATAGCATAACTGAGCAGAGTATTGTTCACACCCTTTTCCCCAGCACAGGACACAGAATTAGCATCTTGTATTAATTACTTGTTATGATTAAGAGACCAATGCTGATGTTATGATTAGCTAAAATCTTTTGTGTATGTTTAAGTTCACATCTTGTGTTGTACTTACTGTGGAATTAATACATTCAGGATGTTCCAGCACTACTGCCCTGTGTACATCATGGTTTCGCTAGTCAAAAATTCACCCTTGGAAGTGTTCTAAAAAACACTGGCTAAACTTGAGAGACAGCTGTCAGGACTATGTTTGCTGTACAGGCATGAGGAACACAGTTCAGTTCCCAGAACCCATGTTTTAATAGAAAGAGAAAGAGGAGAGACAGGGAGACAGAGAGACAGAGACAGACAGAGACAGAGACAGAGACAGAGACAGACAGAGACAGAGACAGAGTGCCAGATATCCTGTCACAGGGATAATAATCCCAGCTCTGAGGAGGAAGAGACAGGTCGGCCAGCCCACTCATTCTAGTCAGTGAGTTCCAGGCCAGTGAGATAACCTCTCTCAATAAAACAAGAGAGGTGGCAGCTAAGGACATGGAGGGACAGATGCATGTGTGCCCCCCTCCCCTTACACACACACAACTGTCTACTTTTTGCCACTTCTTGCCCTAGCCATGCTCAGGAAACTAAGTATATCTGGGCTTGAGGATCTCAGTGCTCAGAATGAGGCAGCCATCTGCCTGGGTTGTTGGAGTAATCGCAGTAACTGAATCCTGAAGCTAGAATTTCTCAGCTATGGACCTTCTCTTGCTTCATGTCGCAGGTGTAAGTACTGAGTTTAGTGACTTCAGCAGTTAAGCTGGTGTGTGTATCCCATCTCTTTCCAGTTGTTCCTTTCTCTCCTTTTTCTTGTTGGAGTATTGAGAGACATCACAGGATGCTGCAGAGAACTCAGCAGCCACTTTGATAACAATGGCACTTCCTTCCTTTGATTCTTTTTGGAGGGTTTTTTTTTTTTCTGTTTGTGTTGCTTTGAGACAAAAATCTCTGGCTGGCCTCAGCCCCGCTGTGTAGCTGAGGATGGTCCTACAGTCTTCTTCTGCTTGCCTCCACCTCCCCTGTGCTGGGATTACAGACGTGAAGCATCACACCTGGCTCATTTGGTTCTTTATAACAACACATACAGCTGTTCTTATTTAAAGTGACAGATCCCAAGCTATCTAGGAAGGGAGCATGGCTAATATTTTGTGTCCAGTGTTTGTATTCACGTGGCATAGTGCTGACTAAGGTCTCCTGTGTAAACAAGAAAAGACAGTTTAATATTGTGAATTAAATCAGAGCTGCATGAAAGTTTCCTATTTTAAAAGGCAACTACATTTTTTATCTCTTGCCTTACTTGCCCCCTATGCTTGGGGAGCAAGGGGAACTGTAGACACTGTTGCCTCATGGACTTCTAACCCCTAAGGGTTTGAATACTTTAATATCTCTATGTATTTCTATGATGTGAGCCTGGGCGTGTGTGTAGATCAGAGGACAACCTCTTGTTGTCTTGCCACCTTCTTTGAGGCATGATCTCTTCTTTGCCACCATGTACACCAGGCTGGCCCATGAGCTCCCCGCAGGGGTTTTCCTCTCTGCCTCCCATCTCACTGTAGGGATGCTGCTGGGGTTGATTACACATGTCTGTACCACTGCATTCGGTCTTGGGTGGATTTAGGGGACCCGGGTTCAGGTGATTCAGGTCCTCCTGCCTGGCCGCAAGCACTCTGCCCTCCGAGTCCTCTCCTCAGCCCTCCATATTTTGTTTAATCTGTGGGGACGACATTGCTTTTTTCTGCAGTCATAAAAGGATGAGCAGTTAATGCTGTTGCCAAACTGTCTTCTGCAGGGTGCCCCCCTCCCCCGCCTTTGGGATATAACATGTCTTTATGCTGAATTGTTTTATTGTTGTTTCCTTAAAAGAGCTAAGTACACGTGAAATATTTGTACAGAAAGCCAGTTTGCAATTTCCACAAATAATCAGAAGAATCTTTCATTGAAGAGCATTATTTTTTAAGATGCCTATTTTCCCCATAAAATATTTTCCTAGCATTGGAGATAGGGCAATGGGGCCTTAATCTCCCATGAATTCAATTTAGAAAACAGAACTGGGTAAGGAATACAAATTATAGTCTGGTGTGGTGTAAGCCTAAGACAGGGCTGTGTATTTAAATGCTTCCACTTTTTTCTCCCCACCCCGTTTCCTGCTTTCTTGCCTTTGTTCTTAACTTTTCTGTTTTGTTCAATTATTTATTCTTTCTGTTTTCTTCATTTCTTTCTGTAAAAATTACAAGTGCGTATAGTTTAGAGTCAGCATAATGGATTTCTTTTTTTTTTCTTACTCTGTCGTAGGGTCTCTGTGTGTGCCCACCAGTGCATGGACACATGTGTAGGTCACAGGGTGTGTGCCCACCAGTGCATGGACACATGTGTAGGTCACAGGGTGTGTGCCCACCAGTGCATGGACACATGTGTAGGTCACAGGGTGTGTGCCCACCAGTGCATGGACACATGTGGAGGTCACAGGGTGTGTGCCCACCAGTGCATGGACACATGTGGAGGTCACAGGGTGTGTGCCCACCAGTGCATGAACACATGTGTAGGTCACAGGGTGTGTGCCCACCAGTGCATGGACACATGTGGAGGTCACAGGGTGTGTGCCCACCAGTGCATGGACACATGTGGAGGTCACAGGGTGTGTGCCCACCAGTGCGTGGACACATGTGAAGGTCACAGGGTGTGTGCCCACCAGTGCATGAACACATGTGGCAGTCAGAGGACAACTTTTGGAAGTTGGTCCTCTCCTTCCACTGTGGGGCCCAGGGTCACGTCAGGTTGTCAGGCTTGCAAAAGCACCTTCACCCTCCCAGCCATCTTGCCAGCCCCCGAATCATGTATTTCTATTAAGCTTTTCTACGAAAAATGAAAGTGCTCCTCAACATCACCTCTGTTTCCCTATTTCTAACTTTTAGTGGGGTCATTTGGTCCTTATGCCTTTAGACACGACCTGTCACTCCTGGCTGTCTGGGACTGGCTTCCATTTCCTTGGTCCACTGTGATGTACATTTTTTTTTTGTCTCAGTTCTTTTCAGTCCAGTTATATAAGGATTAGAAAAAGATAAGTTAGTATTTGCATTGCTCAGTGTGTAAATATTTAATAGCTTGACAATAGAGCACATTAAAGTGTTTTTCCTTCCTCTGCTGTCTTTCCTTTCGCCTGTAGCTCACACTTGTTTTGTTTTCCTGTTTGCTTACCTTTCAGTGTGTCGATCACTGATTCACCTTCCAACCATCTCCTATTGCCTAAGTTTCAGTTCAGAAAGCTCATGGTTTAAAATGTTTGTGGTTTAAAACTTTGAAGATGTTCACATACTCACGCATGCACACACGTGTCGGAGGAGGACATTCTGGGTGTCATTCCTCAGGAGTTGTGTACCTTTTGGGGAGACAGCACCTTTCATTGACCTAGAACTCACCCTGCAGAGTTGTCCAGCTGGCCAGTGAGCACCACAGGCCTCTCTGCCTCTGCGCCCCGCCCCCCCCCAGCACTGGGATTCCACATGTGTAACATAGCATCCAGCTTTCCTCTTTAACGTGGCTCTAAGGATCTGACTTGGGTCCTGATGCTTGCAGAGCACGCACTCTCCTGACTAAAATGTCCCCCAGCCCCCAGAATGCTCTTTTCCCCACCCTCACTTAAAAATTCATCTTTAAACATCAGAAGTGTGGAAGTGCAGATTAAATTAATTTTTCTTCAGTGTTTTAAGGCACCATTTTTGTGTGTTCTAGTTCTTTTTTTCTTACTTTTGGGAAATACACTGTCATTTGAGTCCTACACCTACAGATGTGATATTCAATGAGTCCCGGTCATCATTCTGAGCTACTATCACTTTGGCAACAGAGCTGAGAGGTTCTTCTGCTAGGAACTGGGGTGAGCGCTTATGTGCTCCAGAATCATAGTACATTTACACAACATCATTTTGGGGCCATGGTTTCATCTTAAGTATGGAACCTACAGGCAAGCCAGTGATGCGAACAGTTTTTCCTCAAACAAAAAAATTCTCAGCACACCAATATTCATACCTTGGAAATCAGTCCTGGCCAGCCAGTAAGCCAAGAACATCACTATCCAGTAGGCTAAGTCACACTCCCCTTCTCTGTTGTCTTCACTTTGGATGGGGATGCATCCTCCATCTTGAGCCCAATGGGACAGTAGGGAGATGCCATGATCATAGAGTAGCACCAGGATTCTGTGTCTCTTCTGGGCATCAAGGGAATGCTTTCGCGAGCATGCCCAGGATGGATGATCTTGGTGTGCATGTGTGTATGTGCTCTTGTGTGTACACAGCCTTCACTTTCACTCTGATGCTTGTTGCCTGTGATGCTGAGCTGACTGAGTGAACTAATCTCTTACCCACAACCACATTCCCAGGCTACTTGCTTCCAGGTGCGTTACACAGCCATTGTTGCACAGCTCCTCATTTTTCTCACCCTTCCTTTTTCATGTTAGTTCTCCATCAATCACTGAAGACCAGCTGTCACCAGACACCATTTTTGTTAGGATCTGAAGATGCATAGCCCTGGTTTCAGATTCCTTGCATCTTATTATGTAACCGTCCCCTCCTAAGTTGGGTCTGAAGCTTGCGTGGGGCACTAGAAACTGTGTTGAAAGGAAGCAATGCATTAAAGGGAAGGGGCATGGACCTGTGGTTACAGAGACTGTGCTTTAGTGAGTGAAGGTAAGAATATTCACCCAGCAAGGATGCTGCTGTTCTTTTATTCATGGTGTGGCCTTTGGTTTCTGAAGTTCCATAGACCTGCTCATGGAGAAAGGGGTGGTCACCATAGGTCTTAGGCTCCTTTAATATTGGTGTGACACTGATTTTGTCTTTGGAAAGTTTCCCTTGGTCAGAGTGATGATAACAAAGACGGTGATGGTATCATGCCTGTATGAACAGAGCCTCCTAAATCAAATGCTCATATCCTTCCTTCCTTGTCTTTCTCTCTACCACCCTGCCATGCCTCTTCTTCCCACACCACCCATTATTCTTTCTCTTTCTTCCCATTCACGAAAATCTTTCCAGAGTTCCATCATCTTTTGTCTTTCTCTCTTTGGACTGTGTGTCATCCCAGGGGCAGAAGGTAACACTGTGCAATTAGTACATTCTACCAGACTGGACAGAGTTCTCAGTCAGGTGCCAGGGAACTGGGCTGGTATTTATGAAAGAATGGTCAGTGCTTTGGTGGATGATGACAAGCACGCTGAGCCCATGCGATGTTGGGTGCTGCATGTTTCTTTGGGATCTGGTAAGTGGTGGGACCCATTGCTGAGTCTCTCTAAACTCTGCATGTGTGAATATATTAAAGGCCTCCACATATTGTGAGGCAGGTGACGTACACCCAAATAAAGCTATTATTCTCCTCTCAAAAAAAAAAAAAAAAAGACAAAAACGTATTTTGGTGATAGACTATCATTATATTATTAGTCACTTATTTTATAAAGCAGAACCATAACTACTGTATGTACAAGCAAAATTAATAGGACCAGCGATGTCACGTAAGAAGATGCAGAGCAACTTACTCTTACATACCAAGGTGAAAAATGTGCAATAGTACAGAAGGTTCCAGCTAACCAGCTAGTGACACAAGGCATATTCGTGAGCTCTGGGTTCAGCTGAGAGACCCTGCTGCCGAGAGCAAGTCGGGATATCCAGGCATATGAGGAAGGTTTCAAACATCAGCCTTGAGCCTCCACACATACACATGTGGATACACACGTAAAAACATGTGTGCATGCGTGTGCGCGTACACACACACACACACACACACACACACACACACACACACACAAACATGTCTATCTGCATGCACCACATATACACAGACATGAAAAGAGGGGAATAATATACTAGAATGGATGACATGGCCCACACAAACAGTCGTGCATGAATTTTTGCAGTGACTTAGTCAAAGCAGCACATGATCACGACAGTTAGAAACTACAAACAACATGAATGTAGACTATCAAACAGACAATAAACACAAATGCAGTCTGTCTTCTCAGTGAGTGCTACCAAGCAATGGAAAGTAGGGAGCCCCAGCTATTGTAACAGTACAGGTAAACCACATCACAATACAGAGGGAGAACATCCAGGTGCCCGATTACATGGACAGGAATCCTCTTGTATAAAATGTCAGGAGATGTGCAGCTATCAGTAGTGACAGAGACCTGGCCAGTGGCCTCCTAAAGCCACAGTGGCTGCTGGAACTGTGAGATCTGGTACACAAGACACTTTCATGGGATGATCCAAAATATTTCTGACTATAGTGTTGGGTGTATGGTCATATGCCCCCATCCAAACCCACTGCACTGCAGATTTATCTGTTCTTTATAAAATCTTGTTTTATTTCTGCATGTGTGTGTACTTGCCCCTCTGAAGGTGCCTGCAAAGGCCAGAAGACTTCACTGGATGCCCTCGAGTTGGAGTTACAGGTGGTTATGAGCTACCATGTGGGCCTGGGAACCAAGTCCAGGTCCTCTGCAAGAAAAACCAGTATTCTTAACTCTGAGCAAATTCTCCAACCCCTACATTGTGTACTTAAATGTTGATGTTTCTTGGATATAGATACAGTAGACCTCAATCAAGGGGATACAATCCAACCAGACCAAACTGGCCAACCCAGGCATATGTCCAGCATCTCAATTTTCCCCTTAGGAAATATCAAAGTGGGTCAGTAAGATGACTCAGTGGGTGAAGATTCCCACCACCAAGCATGATGAACACAAGTTTGATTCCCAGGACGGACATGGTAGAGTGAAAGAATCGACACCAGCGGGTCTGACCTGCGCGCGCGTGTGCGCGCGCGCGCACACACACACACACACACACACACACTAATTAATTGTAAAAAATATCAAAGTGAAAAACCAGATAGCTCCTTCTGCACTCAATAGTAACAAAATCATTAAGGAAACTGTCTCCGCACATGTACACTGGCTGTTTATTTGCTGAACAGTGCCAGGGATGGCTCTTAGGGCCTTAGGCATCTAGATGTAAACTACACCACTCAGCTATGACCTCAGCCCCCACAAACTGCACTTAAAGCTCTTCCTACATGGGGTCTTATTAATCCTAACAGTCCCTCCTTAAGCCGTATCTACTTTTTCTTCTGTCTTCTCAGTACTTTTTCTACTCACCTCTTCCCACCTCGCTCCATGTCTTTTCTCCCACCATTTAGCCTTCAGTGTTCTCCATCACTGTGTTTGGCTATCTGACTGATAGGTCTTTCCTCTGAGGAGCTTGTGGCTCCCTGAGATGTATAGTACCATTTCATACAGAGTTCCACTCTGAGTATCTTAATCCAGTCTGTTTGTCTGTACATACATGTTTTCTATGCCACATTCAGTATGTCATCAAGCCGGATTGTCTCGCCTACTCCTTCTTCCAACACACACCCATCATTCCCATATCTGACATGTTCCCAAGTTGCTTGAGGGGATGATGTGTCTTGGGTGTCCTTCCCAGTACCCAGCCCAATTGGGACTGGTAAACAGGCATTTAGACAGGCAGTCGTGTTCTCCAGATTGCTTGGAAATACACCTCCCTTTTATCTTCTTTAGAAATTAATTGCATGACTGTCTTACTACAGGTCATGGGGAATAATTCATGCAGCCATTCATGAGGCCACTTATAGTTACCCCCACAATTCCTTGTTATAATGTTGGAAGTACTTCTAACCTGTGGTCTTTTTTTTTTTTTCTTATCTCTACTTAAAGCTTTTCTGGAAGGAATTCAATTTCCTCTTTCCTTAATGTTCCTTGAATGTTGTACATATCTTAAAAGTGGATTCCTCATAAAACAATATAGATTATGTTCTCATTCTGTTAACGGTGTGAAAGCTAGTCTGGAAGACAGGAATAAGACTCTCTTAAAATCAAGTTCAAGTTTTAAAGGAATATAAAACTTTCTCTTTCAAAATATTCCCTTCTACTTCTACCTTCTAACCCATAGAGCTTGTCTGGTTTAATTCCACCTTGGAAATATTATTATTATTATTATTATTATTATTATTATCATCATTATTTTTATTTCTGTTTGCACTGGGAGCTGAGCCAAGGCCCCTATGGTCTAGCGACAGCACAGAAGCACCTTTGCTTCCATCCCATAGTGGAGTTTCTTCTCAACAAGGCATGAGCCTGAAATCTACTCACATGCTGCAGTTCTGAAAAGATGATAATAAAGAAACTGGAGTTGGAAAGTTAATGCCTGTGGGGCCGGCTCTGTAATGGACATACAGCTGGGAAAAGTGGGAGAAAGCTGCAGTGTGGAAAGCTCTGGCTCCTGGCTAAGAGGTTACTCATTCGGAAGGAATTAAAAGCAGACCATGGAGGCAAGAGCTAAACTAGCCTGAGACTTGCAACCGTGGGTGTTTATATTGGAATATGGTGGGAGATGGCTCTAACCAAAACATAGGGGTTAAAGTGGGCTCATTTAGTGTGTGTGTGTGTGTGTGTGTGTGTGTGTAACAAAGTCAGAAACCAGGTGAATCCTTGGCAGAACGTTTTGTAGCAGAAGAGAAAGTAGAAAATCAACTTGGGATCCATTGCAAGCTGAGCTTGGAGTATTATGCCCAAAGGGCCAGGATAATACAGATCATGAACCATGAAACTAAGATGGCAAAAATACCCACTGTCTTCAGGTCCTAATCATTGGAAGTTCAGGGCCAAGCTATCAGTGTGTGTGATTTCTCCTGGGCCCCCATGGCCCCTCCAGGCTTGCAGATGGCATGTCATTCTATGGCCTTCCTTCCCTATATATAAACTCTGTTCATGTCTTTGTCCAGATTTCTTCTTCTTTGGAGGACACTCTGGTTTATGCTAGCCCCCTGCCCTGTTCCAAACAACTTCACCTTCAATCCGGTAACCACTCTAAAGGTGCCATCTCCAAGTTCAGTCACGTCCTGAGGTTATCAGGCTTAGAACTTTTCTATATGGATTCCTGGGAGGATACAGTTCTTCCCATGCCACTTGAGGCTCTAGCAGATGTCAACTCTTGACATGGCATGGGGTCCTATGGGCTTCAGAACCTTCTGCATTCCTAGAGTTTTTCACCGAAGTATCTTGACCCAGACATCACAGAACACTGCTTGTCCTTACTCAGTGCGTCATGCTGCCGGGTGTTGTCACTGCCTTGCCGGGTCCCCAGCTTATTCACCGAGGACTCTGAGCTGGGATGCTATACCCTTCCTGCATTTCTTTGTCCTTTACCGTTTTCTAGTCACCCAGTACTCACATACCTTTGTCCCTGGGATTGGAAGAGTCCTGTGTGGTGAAGTAACGCCTCTGGTGGCGCATGCAGGTTAGGAAGATGGGAAAATGAGGAATCCCAAGTTTGAGCCAAGTTCATTTTTGATTTCTCAGTTGCCCACAGTTTCACTGCCTAGTAGTAATACACACAACAGGGGTCTGTTTTCCCCCTTTTTATGTGTTGTGCAAATGCCTGTTCTAAAGTCACCTCTGCGATCGCTCTCCTCATTTCCAGACAGTACTGTGACTTCTTCTAGGAGAGCTCCTAAGTGCACAGCTCTCGCAGCCACTGAACAATTTCTGGAGTACTCAATAGAACCCCCATCACAGGCTTTTCTTCTTCCCTGAGTATTTGAATGGGAGCTTTGCTGTTGGAGTCCAGATTCTGCTGTGATTCACTGTCGTGTAGAAGTTCAAAGTTGAAGATTTCGATCATGCTCTGAGAGTCTATCTGCCAGGTTCTGTCCTCCTTTTTGCTTTATTTTGTTCATTTGTAGTGCTGAGGCTGGAATCCCAGAGCCTCCAGTGTGCTAGCCATGTGCTCTGTCATTGAGCCACATCCCAGCCTGTACTTCCTTCAGTGGGTACCACCACAGACTGGTTGAAACTTGGTTTGGTTGAATCACTCCAGTTCAGATCTCAGTTCCACCACTTACCCACTGGATAACCTTGCTTTAATGGCCCTTTCATCTAATTTTGTTTCCCAATTTAAATAGGGTAAATAGGGCTGGAAAGAGAACTCAGTTGATAGTGATTGGAGCACACAGCATGAGGACCTGGGGTCCACATCTGATAGTCACATCAAGAACTAGGGCAATAGTTCGCTCCTGTAACCCCAGCCCTGAGGAGACAGAGACAGTCTGAGTCCTCAGAACCACTGGTCAGACCACCTGGGCCCATGGTGCACCCTGGGTTTCAGTGAAAGACCCAGTCTCAAAAAGTAAGATGGGAAGCAGTGAGGAGAAAGAACTGATTCCACCTTCTGTCTTTTATACATACACTCACACATATGTAGACATATATGCTTGGACATGTATAGCCTCTTCCCATACCCCTCTCCAAACACACAGGGGGAAATAATTACTCTGTGTCCACAGAGGTGTTGGAAGAATTGAATGAGTCACCCGCTTGCCACAAGCTCCTGGTGCCCCTAAAGTTCTGATACATGCCATCTCCATTGTCACTCATATTAGTTGCAGTGACAGTCGTAAGAGCAGAAGAGTCACATCGTGTTACTCTTCACTGTAGCCTGGAGAAGTGTTGAGAGGGTTCAGGAGAGAAACTATTGCAAGACGAGGCATTAGTTCACAAACACAAGTGATTGGCTCAGCTATAAGACGGAAAGTCGGGATTAAGTGTCACATGTCACAGGGAGATGCTATTTCTCCAATGGGTTCTGAGGTCAAATGTGTTGATCAAAGGACAGATCTCGGACCTTCTGACTTGTAGAAATTTCTGACTCCTTAAAGGGAATGAGTAATTCACAGTCTCTCAGGATGATTTTTAAGGGTTGGGGAAGTTCCTGCTAATTCTCCTAGACAGTATCTAGTGGTTCACAGATTAGAAATTGCTAAAACAAGTTGGCATTGTGTGCATGCCTGTAAACCCAGAACTTGGGAAGTGGAATCACGAGGATCCAGAGTTAAAGTCATCCTCAACTGCATAGTGAGTTCAAGGCTAGCCTGTATGAGACCCTGTCCAAAAAAAAAAAAAAAAGCTGTCAGAAGACTTGACAGCTGGTTTCTGATAATTTGAGAATATACCACTTGATGGTGTCACAAGTCACAAGTGAGCAAGGACCGGCCCATGCCAGGCTTGCTGGTTGCAATTTCTCTTGTTCTCATTAACCTTCATTTGTAGTCGCAAGATATGAGCTAGGTCCATTTCATTCTGTAGGTTTAACTATGAGCTCAAGCCATTGGCAACCCTAAGTTCTCTCCTTCTTTCTGCTTTTTATAGGTCTTAAGACAGTGTGTTAGAACACTCAGCTGTCTACTGAACTCACTTGCTTCCATGTAGGGAAGCTCTGACATCTTCCCAGCAGAGCCCTAGAGGCTGAGGCAGCCGTGGAGCTGTTGCAGTCTCCACTTGCAAGCTTTCCTGTCATGGTTTCAAGTGGTCTGGAGTGTCACGTGAACCAACTAGATGGCCGGCATTTTATCATAGCCCAGTTGCCAGGGAGGGTCTCTGTGTCATGGGAAAGGAGCAGAGGAGCGCTGTAAGTCACGCCCTCAGCACAGACTGCTCTCACAGTACAATACAGAGGCTGAATTAGAACCCACACGAACTTTCCTTCAAACTTCTTCAGTCTGGCCAAAGGAGATAATTCTGCAGCAGCAGGGACACATGGAGTAGGCACACTTGAACTCCTGCCTCCACCTCCCAAGGGCTGGGATGGCAGGCATGCACCACTGTGTCCAGTGGATTTTAAATTATGTGAGCAGGAGCAATAGCCAAAGGTTACAGAGGAGGATATTAACTTAGTGGAAGAATCAGGTAAATTGAGAGAGAAAGTGCCAGGAATGTGGATCGTCCAGGTATGTGGATCATAAGTCTTCGGAGATGCTACAGCTGGGAGGAAGAGTTATCTGTGAGCCTCCTAGGGCTTCAAACCAAGAGAGAGAGCCAGTCAGATTATTTTTATGAATCCGTCAGTTCATGTAAATCAGCCAGCATGCGTGACACTCGGCATGCAATCACCTTTCTGCCCTTCCTTACCCTGCCAGTCGAGACAAGACGCAGCACTCCGATGTCTTTCTGTAGTCTTTGGCTTCATTGTTGGTGTGTGTGTGTGTGTGTCTAAAGAGATGCAAAGACTCGGGAATATCTTCTTTTACTTTTTTTCTTTATTGGGGGGGAGTGTGTATTATGAGTATATAAAGTGCCATAAATGCATCTCTCTGCCCTCCAGAATTTCAGTCTGGAACTCGCCTTTGAGAACTTAGGTGGAAATTAAAATGAGCATTGTACCTGGCCCTGTTCAGAGTTGCTTCCCTCTCAGGCTCATCCTCAAGGTCATCAGCTCCAGGTAGCTCAGCCCAGGCTTCCATCCCCTTCCCTTTCTTTCCCCCTTGCCCTTGACGCTGGTAAAGGAGTCGTCAGGATTCTCGTAAAATTCTGCAGCAATGGCGTCTTCCGTTCTCTGTATTTCCTTAAGTGAACATCTGTCTAACGGTTCACCTCCATCGCCTTACTGCTTCCCTCATGCCTTCGCTCTTTCCAGACAATAAACTTTATTTTCTTCATAAGAATTCAGTCTACGCAAGGGTATTAGGCAGCTTGTTGGCACCTTTTAATTCCTGGATGTTGTCCAGGAAGGCTCTTCACGGGAGTTCCAATGGGTTCATCTGTGAATCGGGGAAGACAATGCGGCTTTGTGTTTGGGTTTTTATCAGTTACCTTCTGTTTGTAAACATCTGTTAGCCAGTGCCCACCCCTGCACCCCCACCCCCATCAGAAATAAAAGGATTCTTCCATTTTCACTCTTTTTGCCTAGCATAGTGAGAAGACTGTGCTCGCTGATTTTCTTTTTTCCTGGTCAAGTGCACAGGTATGTGACCATTGAGCTGAAAACTATGGACTTTGCACATATTGGTGAATGACTTTCCATAGGGACCCAAGCACTTTATTTCATTAATGGCTGAGAAACCTGCTAATCTGCTCATTACTGCTGTTTAATTTTGATGCTGGTTTTTGATGATGTATTGAAAAACTGTATAAACTGCCAATTACAACTAGAAAACATTTCCATTTCTGAAGAGGCCATTATTTTTTTCATTTGCTTAGCAATGCACAGCAAGCCACCACCACCCTTTTTGCTTTGGATTGCATTCCGACCTTAATCTTTCTTAGTTGTTTATTGTTATGTCCTTCCCAATAAATAGTCCCATCTTGTTTTTCCACTCTTCCACTCAATTTGAGAATGCTCTTGAACCACTGTATACAGTTTCAGTTGGTTTTGTTATTGTTGTTACTGATCTGTCCCTAAGTCCTGTTGATTTTATAGTTTTCATTCTTCATGCTTTTATGCTTTCCTATGCAGCCCATCATTAAAAGCACAATATGTTGGGCCTGATGAGATTGACCAGTAGGTAAAGGCACCTGTCACCAAGACTGATAGTCTATGTTTGATCTCTGGAGTCCACATGGAAGGAGAGAACTGACTTCCACAAGTTGTCCTCTGAATTCTACACATGCATCATGCCCACATTCATATGCATCACACACACACACACACACACACACACACACACACACACACACACACACACACACACACACATGAAAAATTCAGAGAGCTGTGGTAAAATGCTGGATTTGCTTGTGGGTTTGCAGACCTGAGAGGGAATCTTAGTTCTGGGCAAGGAATGGATGCAGTTGCTTCTCTGGTCCACTGTGAACCTGCTTTTGTAAAACTGGTCTCCCCAGGCTCTGATTGCCACAAATTCAGGTATGGGGCAGAGCAGTGAAGACGAGAGCCCTAAATAACCATCTGGGTATGGAGCAGTGTTCTTGTGTGCTGTGTGTGAAGAATCATCTGGGTTTGGATCAGTGTACTTGTGTGCCTTGTATGGTACGAGTTTGGTACTTTGGTGGGGTAAGGGTCAAGGATGGTTTCACAGTGAAGCCTAACTTTCTTTGTCTTTGTTTTTGTTCCATTTGTATGTGCCAAAACCCAACTTTAAAGGTATAACAAGGGCTTTTCAGAAGTTCGAGACAGGGTGTCATTAGGAGGCTCCGGGCACAGGTTCTGACTTCTCTGACTTGTGACGGCCCCAAGTTTGAACTGTGGCACAGATCGTACCTGCTGTAGACTATACTCCTTGTGAAAGGAGGCAAATAAATTGTGTTTTGCTTACTATGATCAGCTTGTAAGAAAAGGTGGTTTTAGCTCATGCTTTCTCTGCCATAGGCAATTATCTCTTGGTTTCCTTGCTTTGTTCTATATGTCATGCTTTGAGTATATAGCAGAAAGGCCTGTAGACTTCATGGCATCTGGGAAGCAAAGGAATAAGGGGAGGAACAAGGATTTCCAATTCTTTGATTAAGGCCATGCCTCCCCACCAGTGACATAATTTCCTTCCCGTAGGCCCCATCTCCTAAAGGTTCCACTACCAACTGGAACCAAGCCTTTAACACCTGACTTTGGGGAACACTTGTCAATATCTCACCAGGTTGCTAGTTAGGTTTTATTAATACTGGAGTAAGGTCAGTGTGGAAGTCACAAGTGGAGAGAGAAGGTTACATTCTACTGGGACTCTGAGAATACCTCAGGACCTGTCTTTTCAACACATACGAACACATGTACACATATCCCTAGATGGAAGGGTACCTGCCCTGAGTCCCCATGTCCCTCCCTCCATACAAGTCTACCCCTTTTTCCAACAGTATTAGTATTTAGGCTTACTAAGACACTGTGCTTAGGAGGATGTATTCATACCTTCAATCTTTAATCTCCATAAAACATTGTCCTGGTCAGGTTGTCTAAACTTTGATTTTGGCGATGGACTTGGGCATAATCAAAGAAAACATGGAGCTTGGGACACCGTTATGGAATATTTGTTCCATGTCAAACATTTCCATATGTAATATCCTTAATATTCACTGTAGGCCTGTGGGGTCAGCAATATCAAGATCACCAACATCGTTGTCCATATTCACTGTAATTATTGATCACCTCTGTATCCAGGCACAGTACTGCATCCTTTATTATCATTGTCTGATTGCATGCTCCTAGCACTCTGGCTTGGTGGTTATACTAACTCATGTTTTATCGGACCTTAGAGAACTTGGAGCATTACCCAGTATCAGCTGAGCTGGCCTGGATTAGGTGTGATTTCTGTGCCTCTACTCTCTTACCTAAGGGGGAAAAGCCTGGTGAGGAGAAGATCAAGCACTCCTTTTTGCCACCCATACTCCTGGAGGCTTGCATGATGGATTTGGCTTAGGCATCTGTCCAAGTAAATCTACAGGCCTCAAGTCTCTTCTCGTATTCCTGAATATGTTTAAAATGAGATCTTTGTTAAAAAGAAACAGCCACATAGAGATGTTTTAAGTAATGCAGAATCATCTCCATGCAAGCCTTTTCTTCGCATCCATTCAACACTAAGCACAATCCCTCCAAAAGGTAGTGTTTTCTGTTCCCTTACTAAAAAGAAACAAACACAAAATTGCTTATGTCAGCAGTAAATTAGTTCATGTATATTGCACATTAACATTCAATACTATATTTAATCAAGTTAGAATTCTAATTTTTCTGGTTACAAAGTAATGTAGTTATTTTAATGAATTTATTAGATATTCTTGCATATATTCAAATAAAGATGAAACAGTGCTGCAGAGTCCCCAAACATATCACTGTGAATTTTGCTTGTATATTTCTTACAATTGAAATGACACTCTATTCCTACTTTCATAGCTGTGTTCTGACCGCCTTTCCGCACCCATGACTCTTCCTTGACAGTGCAGTCATGGTGCCCATAGGATGCCTCCACCACTGACTAGCCAATTTGCTTATTGCTGGGTGCAGAGGCTCTGTTCACTTTTTCACAGTTGTGAACAACGCTGCTAGATTTCCCATGAAGTGAGAATCCTAAGTGGAAATTAATAATTCCTTTGCTGTATGGTTGTTCCTATTTATTTTATTTTCCCGAGAAGCCTATGAGGGTCTGTGTTCCCACACCCTCACCATGCTGTGTATATATCATTTTATAATGACTCACTAGTATCACTGCTGAATGAGCCTCATCCCCATTCCATTGATAACAGAGAGCAAAGGCTGGGTATGTCTGACAGTTTGTCCCAATATTCTTATCAGGGTTAAAGATGTATGGAACAAAAAGGCTCACCATTTTGCATGAAAAGCTTTAAAGCACTCTAGCTAATTTGTTATGAACAGTATGCAAATTAAATTCCCCCTCATGTTTAAATGCTAATAAAACTTCATTCATTGAGACTTCAGAATTATTGTAAGAAAATGCTTTGAAAACATAAGGGATCAATACTTATGGAACAAAACCACTTTTCTTTTTCTTGAATCTACTTTGGTGCTTGAAAATAAAAGAACATAACTTGGAATAGGTTCTGCAGCATTTAAGTAGGATCCTAAATTTCTTAAAAGCTGCAGTGAGATCTGTAGAACCTCCACAGGTAACTGGACTTTTCACTGAGGTTGGGCATAGGCATACCACTAACTACAAAGGAGCCTCTTAGAAGAGGAAGTGGGGTGCAGTATATGTGGGGAGACCATGACTTTGTGAAGGTTATGATCTGTTATGAGACATACCTGAGGAAGCAAAGACACTGAAAAACAGGAGTGCCCTTGAATGGGGGGATACCCATGGAGGCAGGGCTTGGGGCTGATGTCCTGGAAGAAGTAACTATGGCCTTAATTTGGCTTCAACACAACACCAACGCAGGAACTTAATTTTACAGTCAATATTTTGATAATATTCTGTGGAGGGAGCAGCATTCATTTTGTAAACTTACCTTGCTTTGCTATTGAGTCATGAAAATGCTTTTAGCCAATTGTGGTGGTACATGCCTGCCATTCCAGCACTTAATGGGTAGAGGCAGGAAGGATGAGGCATTTAAGGTCAACCTTGGCAACCTAGTTAAGTTAGAGGCCCACCTGAATTGCATCAAACCTTGTCAAACAACAGCAACCAACCTGGAGAAACCAATTTTAAATAAACATAGTGGCTGTCAAGAGTCAGTAAGCTTTTTAAAAGGAATATAAAATGACCAGGTGTAATGTGGGCTTCATGTCCTCATTCCCAGCACTTGGGAGACTGAGCAGGAGGATTGCCATGATTGCCAGCCTGGGCTGCAGAGTGGGAGTACACACACACACACACACACACACACACACACACACACACACACACACACACTTCTACACGTGACCCGGGCATTCAACATTGGATCCTCCTGCATTCATAGAAAGCAATCTTACCCACTGAGCCATTTTCCCCAAGTCCCAAAAGTAAGAATAAGTATTCTAGTAAACATTGTTTTGACATTTATTTGTTTTCAAGGATGGTTGTGTTATTTTGAGTTTTTAAATTTCTATCTTGAATTAGCTTCAGACCCTTCTAGAAGTTACATACCTCAAGATGACAGTTTTCCCACTTTGCTCCAAGGTTGTCAGTTCCCCTCACCATAGTGTGAGGATCAAGCCCTTACTTGGATGCCACCTTGTAGCCCGTGTCTTACATTTATTCCAGCAGCTGGTCCCGGGTCCAGCTACTGTGTCTGCCTGACCACTTTCCATCGCTGACGGCCCCTGCATCTCCTTCTGGTTTTCCTGCCGTTGAGACCTTGTGTCTTTCTGAAAAGTTTCCCACGATTAGATTGGTTGTCAGCATTATTTTGGTGGTGGCATGAACATCACAGGAGTGATGTAGTTCATGTCTGTCTTCCTGTGTCATCAGAGGACCATGGTAAGTCTTGTCTCCCATGATGTTATCCTTAGTTCTCTGTTAAAGAGATGTCTTCGGAATTACCCTGGTGGAATATTGCTAAGCCTTCCGCTGATTCACCATCATTCAAAGACAATGCTTTGGGGCTGTGACAAGTCTCTCCTCCTCCTAACCCTTCCACACAGTGACTGTGGATCTTCTTGGTGGATCTTGTCGGAAGCAGGTCCTCCAGCAGTGTTGGCCTGGGAGAGGTTGTGTACCCCCACCCGCTTTCTGCATTCACTAACTAGGATTCTTCAGAGGGAAGAACCGTCCCGTCTCCATTTCTTTACTACTCAGTATGCTACTTACATTCACACGAGTCACAGGGAGTCATTTTATCCTGTTACTTGTAATCAAGCAGTATAATTATTCATTCAGTGGTTCAGTTCATTGCAGTCCAGGCTATTAGGAACTTCTGATGACTGACTTCTGTGAGGGACAGCCATTCTAACTGAGTGATTTCCCCACTCATTGTGTCCCTTCCTTATTTCTTGTCATCTTAGGCTGGTGATGGCTTAGTGGGGAACTCTTGGGAGCACACTTGTCCAGATTTGTACCGTATACCTCTGAGTTGTTGACATCAGAAGAGAGAGCACACAGTGATGGAGACAGAAACTGTTACCTAGAGTGAACAGGTTCTCCTGGTGCTCTTAGGAAGGGCTACGATTCTTATAGAATGGAAAGGAGTGTGGACTGTTTCCAGGAAGTAGCCTCAGTCTTAACAATAGCACATAGAGATCTTAATCTTTCTAGTAGTGCTTAGAGAACTTAGTTCTCTTTCAATAGTACTAGGAGTGTTTATTTCTCAGAGACTTTAGTACATTCCCAGAATGTGCTGAGTCATAACATGGTTCAGTCATCATTTTATGCCATTATTTCCTCCATGGTACTGAGAGGGAGATCTTCCAATCACACACACACACACACACACACACACACACACACACACACACACACACACACACACACGTGTACAGTCTTGGCTTTGCAAGTGTTTATGAGTTCCTGTCAATTCTATAATCTTAAGTGCCTTCCTTTTAGAATATGGGAAGTGTGGGAGTTTTAACTTGAAGTGATTTTGCAAGAAATCTGAAGCTGAGAGTCTCAGAAGACAAAACGTTCCTGAATTTACTTGGCTACTACCTTTGTGTTCTTCTGGTAACCCTCTTCAGTTTGCTATCCTTCAAACTCTTAGAAGAAAGTGGGCTCTGGAGGAAATCTTCCTGCCTGCAGGAGAGCCAGACCCTCCAGCTTACAGAGGAGGTGGTGCCCTGGGAGTGGGTCCTGGGAGGGCAGGAACTTGACCAGTGTCATCAGAAGAGTTGAGGCTGGTTTTGGATGAGAAGCCAGATTAATCTGCTTCAAATCTGCCAACTTGCCATAGTGCTCACAAAAATCAGCTGCCACAGCCCCCAGCACCTGACTGACTGAGGAGATCAAAGCATTCTGCAGAGGACTTCCTTAATCACAAGTGTGTGCATTTCTCCCTGGCCCCAGGCCAAATCCCCCCTCTCAGTTTTGCTTTCAAGGTTGAGCTTTCCTTTAGTGTTCATGACCTGCCCTTCTCAGCCTGTGGATGTCGCTCTCCATCCACAACCCTCCTTTTCCTGGACCCTGTTTGCAGCCAAGACTATAATTTTATTTTGGGTTTGGATATACTGATTACATTTTAGCTTTTGGTATATTTTCTTACTTGTCACAGCCATTAAATTTATTTTAATAGTTACTCTACCCTACTGATAGCCACTAAAGGGAGAATTGGATATTGTCTATCAATTGGCTAGTCTGTGAACTAAGGCTGTATCTAATTACAAGGTATTGTATCAGGTCTGATTTATTAACCATTTACTGTGCCTGGGCGAAAGTAACATTTTTAGTAGCACTGGGCTGCCTGGATGAAGCTTCCTAAAAGGGCAGGGTGCCCGGAATATCTGATCTTACAGTTATTACTTTGTGTCATATATAATCTTGTTTTTTCCCTGCAACAAATAAATCTTTGGGACTCCCGGAGAAAAAAATACGAAGGAAAAAAAAAAACATTTGTGGTTACAGTATAATAAAAATAAACCATTTGTCGTGACTGTAGCTGACATTTATCAGCCCGTTTGTGGGTGCTCTTTCTCTCTCTCTCTAATACAGAACATAATTTGTCACTTTGTAAATACACTCCAGTCTAAATCCCTGCCAGCATCTGTTAGTGTTTGAAGGATTAATGTGCTACCCTGTATATGTCTGCACTTCCAGGGAACAGCAGAGCACGTGCTGTGGATCTTAGGAGAGCCAGGAAATGACATTTTTCTCTATGTTTTCCTACACATGGCACTCATTTGGGCCTCTCCTGAATTTTCTTATTCCTGCCCTAGTCTGCAATCTGTGTAGGTATCTGGGATGCCACCTCTGCCTGGATTCACAGATCCTTCAACCTTTCTTCGTTCTTTCATGGTCAGACTTTAAGTGCATGTTCACGGTGGATGAGGCCCAGTGATGCTCTAAGGTCAACTTGGCTTAGGTTCAAGTTCTTCATCTGTTCTATGAACCACATATTTTTTTTTTTCATTTTCTCATTTACAAAGTGGAGATGCTGAATATGTACTTCTTAAAGGAGTTATGGATAAATGGATGTGTGGATGTGGAGAATCTAGCTTTGCACCAAGGCAGGAGTTGAATATGGGGTGGTTGTTATCTTAGGTTATTATCACCGTGTGTGAAATCGAAAGTGTCCCTTGCAGGATCCCAATGCTCTAAGTATTATGATGTTTCTGTTTGTTTTAGTTTTCATCATTTCCATTTAGTGGGTTTTGTATTTGTTCAGAAGTTCACCTCCCCGTGAATTAGACACATCCCACCGTCAGCCTGTAAAAAACTATAGTTCTAAGGATGGGCTGACACTTAGTGTTAGAGCCTTGATCTAATGTGTGCTAAGCCTTGGGTCTGATCCCCAGTACTGCAAAGAAAGGCAAAACCAAACCAAAACAAACAAAACAAAAACCAAATACTACCACCAACAAAACAAAACAAAACAAAACAAAACAAAACAAAAAAACTAACCTGGAGTGGGGGGTAACCTATGGTTTCTAAGAGGGCTTGATTCATAGAATTGGGGCAGGACTAAAGGGTTTCCTTACACCCCTTCACCAGTGACAAACAAATTATCTGTCTCGTTTCAAGGTCTAGATTTTCTGTAACCACTGCATGCTGCAAGTTCCCTAAAGGAGACTGTGGCCAATGATGCATACATTCATTTTTCATTTTTTAGATTTGTTTTATTTTTTTTTATGTGTATACATGCTTTGCTTTAATGTCTTTACATGTACCACATGAATGCCTGGTACGCATGCAAGCCAGAAAAGGCATCAAACTCCCAGGCATTGGAGTTACCGATGGCTGTGAGCCACTATGTGGGTGTTGGGAACTGAACCTTGGTCCTCTGCAAGAGCAGCCAGTGCTCTGAACCACTGGGTCATCTCTTCAGCCACCAAGTAATTCTTAATACTTTATGGAGTGACCCTAGAGTTCATTTGCTTTTTATCTACTGATTGCCATTTAGACCATAAAATGATTTCTAGGTGCGGAAGACTCAGCTCCTGTCTATAGTTCCTGTTTTTTGCATTTCTGTATTTGTAGTTTTCTTGCAGTGCCTCTACATTCTAGGCGAGTGTTCTTTATGAGTAGCATCCACAGCTCATTTCTTCATATTTTTTTCATCTTTGGTTCACACCCCTTCAACTTTGATCCCACCCACCCAATTTGTGTGTCTTCACTTGCAACTCTTCTCTCTGGTAAAACAGGAAGAGCTCACAGGCCAACCCCTGGGTACATCCTTAATTCTGCACACTACTTGGGGCTGTTTACACTACGAAACATTGCTCTCTTTATCGATAGCTTGTGTGCTAAAACAGTTATCTGGAAGTATGGATAGCCTTCTTCTCTTTCTCATCCATCCTTCTGCACATCAAATATTAATCACAGGAATGAGAGGCATTGGAAGGTTCATCAACACTATTTTGACTCTAGTTCTGTAACAGGGACAAGCAAACTTGTGTGTGAAGAATTCCAGCCCAGTAACTATGTTTGCAAATATAGTTTTATTGAGACATGGTCATGCCCGCTCACTCATCCATCTACTCACTCACTTACTGCCTGTGGCTGCTCTTGTTTACATGCTATCCTAGTTGAGTGGTTGGGAGAGACAGTGTGGCTCAGAAAGTTTAGACTGCTTCAGAGAAAATAATTCTCTGATCTCTGAACTAGTACTGTGGCTATTCAGGAAATACCAAACAACAACAAAACCCAACTCTGTCCCACTAAATCATAGTGAGCACACAGTTAGGTTCACACCTTTTTTCTGCTCACATGGAATCACTTGCTAGTATGATTCTCAGTTGCCCAATTTGGTTAACCCACAGCTTGGGGGCTGGAGGAAGGAGTAAGTGTGAGGTTAACTGCCATACCTTCCATTATAACATTACAGTTCAGTGGTATGAATGAAATAGAAAAGGAACGCCAAAGGGGATTAGAGAGAGATGGCTCAGTGGTTAAGAGCACTGGTTTCTCTTCTGGAGGACCTGGGTTCAATTCCCAGCATCCACATGGCAGCTCACAACTGTTCTGTAGCTCCAGTTCCAGGGGATCTGGTACCCTCACACTCATATATATGCAGGAAAAACACCAATGCACATAAAAATAAATAAATCTTAAAAAAATATATGTACACACACACACACACACACACACACACACACACACACACACACACACACACACTGCTGCCAGGTATGCATCAAAAACTTCCTTCCCAGAGAGGAGAGCGACCCCATGGAGCTGTCTCTTTTCTTTGGTTTTCTTTAGGTACCAAGTGCACCAAGCATCACTTTAAAGTGGACAGCTCAGGGCTACCCTGTCACTCTAAGAGTGGGATGTTCTTCTTTCTACGGAGCATAAGTCTCATCTAGCCAAGGGGAGAGGGAAAAGGCTGCTTATAAATATTGAAGAGGTTATGTGTGTGTGCACCCATGCATGCCACTCTGAAGTGGCTTCTAATGGACATTTATAAGGTGGTGTCCCCCCACGTCCCCTCCCTGTGCTAATGCTGTCTAGGATGCTCTTCGGAAAACAAGCATTCTGTAACTTAGCAGGCTTTTAACAGAATCCTACAGCATGATTCATTCATCCCATTTGTCTGCCAGAGATGAGACTACAGAACAAGCCAAATAGGAACAAGGTCCTGTGTCAATTCCATACCAGCATGCTTCCTGTGTTGAACCTGTGTCTTTGCTGGCGTCCCAACTGGCTTTCCCCCAACACCTGTGTGGACTTGGTTTCCCCATGCAGCCCTTACTAGATGCTTTGACAAGTCTCAGAAATCTATAAGCCAACTTAACCCACCTTCCCTCTCTCTTCTTCCTTCCCCTCTTTTCTCAGCATTTCTCAGCCTCTCTCATTCTCTGGCTTCCCTTCCCTCCTCACCCCATGCTTCCTTACTTTTATTCTTCCCCTAGCCTGTCTTTCTGTTAAAAGTATCTCACCTAACCCATCCAGGCTGTAGAAGAGCATTTATGTGGAGAGCTGACAGTTCTAGTTAACCTTAGTTCAGAGCTGTGTGTAACATGGCAGCGTTCCATGCAGTTTACATGATAATGTCGGTAAGTTTCAAAACTGTCGAAAAATACTGCATTGAAAAAATTGAGACTCCAAAATTGCATATTTTATATGTGAAATGAGGGGGGGGAAGGGGAAGTACAGGAACCACTGCCCCTGACCAACTTACTAAGAGATCCACTGCAGATGGCACAGAGATGAATCAAATCCACGAACTGGAGAATGAAGTGCTGAGAAGCAGGTGGTGGACTAGGGCTTGTCAGCAGGCTTGGCCCACACCACAGGAGAGGGTAGCTTACCTTTCACCTGAACGACAGCACCAAATTCAGAATTAATGTCTGGACAAAGCTCAAAGAGGTGAACATTATCTATCCTATTATGAGTCGTTTACTCAGAAGGGTCACTCTCCGAGGGAGGATTAGTGACCCGTTCCAGAAATCCAGTTAAACATAACTCATACAAATAAAGATGTTGCTTACTGACACCGCTGGGTATAATGATGGCCTTTAACATTAGAATGCGAGATATATACACAACAGTTGGCCACACACACAAAAAAAATCTTTGCAGCCCCCATTGAGTTATTTCATATTAATTCAGCTCACTTCATTGTCCAATTAGAAGATAACATCATCACTGTGTTGCATCAAGAGCTTTCTGTGAATTTGTATGTAACTGTTTTAGGTCAAGTCTTGCACATGATTGGTACTGGGCAACAGCTGGCTGCCATCCTTAACCATTGTTACTTTAATGAATGTCAAGTTCAAATGAACTTTACTTTGGGGCAGGAAAGAAGAGGGGAAGGACTTGAGGAAGTGGTACCCTGGTACCCAGTGTTTATTTTTAAATGTCATATTTGATGTTTCTGTTCCAACCCTCCATCTCAAAACAGTATCTATACTTCTTAGGTTGCAATTGTATCCTTGACATTCTTTATCTTTTCATCTTTTAAAAAAACTTTTTGTCTTCTCACTGTGTATTGTGGAACAAACACTTGATTTTTTTGTGACTGATTACATTCTCCTTCAGAAATTAACAAAATCATTGTTTTTAATTATGTATACCTGTGTGAGGGTACATGCACATGAATTCAGGTGCTGGAGAGGGTCAGAAACAGAAGATGCCCTGGAGTTGCAGTTATAGGTAGTCGTGAGCCAGCAGGTAGGTGCTGAGAACTGAACACGGATCCTTTTAAGAGCACTTGCTGCTCTGATGATAAATGTGGTAGCTCAGCAAGTGCTCTTAAGCTCTGAGCCAATTCTCCAGACTAGTCACCTCTGGTCTGAGTTCTGTTCTCTGTGTTCTGTACTGTGCGTTTCCTTCTTCCATAGCTCTTTTATGTGTAGGTTGCAGCTGTTGTACTTTCCTGACTAACCGTTCACAGTTTTTCTCCCTCCCTCCCTCCCTCCCTCCCTCCCTCCCTCCCTCCCTCCCTCCCTCCCTCCCTCCCTCCCTCCCTCCCTCCCTCCCTCTCTCTTTCTCTCTCTCTCTCTCTCTCTCCCTTTCTCCCTCTCTTTGCTCTCTTTTTTATTTCCTGCTTTTAATTCTCCACGACAAACCTAATGCTGAAGATCCAAAGTTTCTTACTTTGGGTCGACGTTTTGAGACAGTCTCCTGCAGCCCAGGTCTTTATGTAGCTGAGGATGACCCTGACCTTCTGAGTCTCCTGCCTCCACTTCTGGAGTACCCAGATTGGAAGCATGCATCATTGCACCTGACTATTTTTTTTGGCAGGGGATGAGATTTTTGTTTCTTGAGGTATCAGGGATTGCACCCATGGCCTTGAGCATGCTGGGTAAACATTTTCTCGTCCAGCTACATCACCGGTCCCAAATGGCCAGCATTTCCAAATGTGCTATCCTCAGAAGTCTGATCATTTCCTGAATCTCCTGCCTCATGTCTTTCTTCCCTCTGTCTCTCACTGTTACTTGCAGTTTTTTTTAAACTATTACTTACACAGGAGTTAACACAACCATGGTTATCATCAGAGCATGTGACCTCATCTCTCATACATCTGGGTGCTCTGTCATGAGTACAAGGGTCAGGGCTTGGAACTCAGCTCGCCAGCACCCAATGCTCTGTGACATTTATTTGCATGTTTTGACTGAATGAGCCGCTGTTGAGCTAAGAGATTTTTCTCCTGCTTCTGTCTCTCTCCTTCTTCTAAACTCTCCCATCAGTGGGTTGCCATTTCCATCTTGTCCTCTCCACCCTCCCTACATCATGGCAAGAACACACGGCCTGTGTAACAGAGGTGATTTGAATATGTTGACATTGCCCTTGTGATCTGGTTCATGGTTCATTTCAGAAGGACTGTGTAATTGAGAAGTGTGTGTGTTGAAGCCCTGTAGCTGTTTCGCATCAGGCTTGTTAACCGTTTGGTCTCAAGGCTCTATTTTATCTACTTTATCTTTCCATTTCTAATGTGAATAGCTAAAGCCTTCAAAGAGTGTCTAATGCTTCCATGGTTTAAGGCTATGTGCTTGACACATGCAAGTTCATGATTTTTCTTGCCTAATTGTTTCTGTCTTTGCATACTGTCCCTTTTTATCTCTAGTGACTGTGTTTTTGCTTAAAATTTTACTTTTATGTAATATTGCTGGATTAGCTGTTTTGGTTTTAAAAGTTTGTTAGTATTTTTCCTTTGACCTCTTTATTTTCAGCCTTTTGGTATTTGTTTTATTCATATATTTTTGCTAGGTGATGATAGTTGCCAGGACAAATATTTTCCAATGTATTTGCCTCTTGCAATGCAGGGGTTTGAACCCAGTGCCTCACACATTTAAGGAAAGCCTCCTCCCAACTAAGTGGTTTTTCCGGCTAGTTTTGATATGGTAATAGTTTTATACACTATTAATTTCTTTGTAACTTATAAACAATATTTGCTGAATTCCTGTTGGCTGCAGGTAGGTAAGAAGTACTGGGAATGTGTGTACTCAGGTTTTGGGGGTCTTGAAGGAACACACTCCACTTTCTGACATTCTATTTACTGGCTCTGAGTTTGTTGCTGTGCTTGATCCTGAGGGCACCTGGGTAGTTCATCTGAGCACCCTGAAAAGAAGACATGGGGCGTTGGTGGATAGCTGGAACTCTGTTTTCCAGTCTTCACATCTGGAGATGGACTTTCTGACTCCTTCCTCCCACACAGAAAGTACATTCATTCTTTTCCCCAAAGACAGAGCGTCTCCACGTCTACTTCAGATAACTTAATTCTGTGAAAGGTCTGGGGTCTTCTTCAGGTTCACACGTGGCTCTTGTGAAAGTCAAAGCCACTCCCACTCTCACGACTTCCTGGAGCAGCAGAAGTGGAACAGAGGCAGACTGTTCGAAGGACTGGTTCCTGCTTTGGAAAGAGAAGGTGCTGCCCAGCCCAGTGACAATCTGTGGTGGGGCCTGGCTTGCCTGGTACAGGACCCCTCAACAGGAGCAACTTGCACCCACTCTCCAGGAGGTGTCTGGGGGTCATCCTCCCTGGCCCCATCAGAACTGGGTCTTCAAGAATGTGCCCTCCCAGGGCGGCCACAGTTACCAAAGCCATATCCTGCTTGGGACAGACTTCGGGCTTGGATCCTTTTACAGACTTTCAAGGCAGGACTAACTGGTTAAACTGAGTACAATTATTTATTAATATGAAGCGAAGTCAGGTCTGTTTGTTGCCACTTAGTTCATGTATAGGCTCCATCACTGCACCAGAGTCTTTCCACGGCTTTTAGGTTGTTTATTTTTCTAAGTTTCTCCCATCTTCACTTTTTTCCTCCCTTTTCCTCTTTTTCTCCTCAATATCAGCTATTAAGGAGGCTTTCTGGAGTAATGGACTTAGCAGCATCATTAACCTGATATGTGCTACTGGGATGAATTATTTGAATTAACTCCAGACTCATAATGGGCAACTGTCTCTCAAAGATGTTTCCTGGCTTATTCCTGCTGTTTGGCTCCAGATTCTGTTGGCTTTCAACTCTGCAATCCCTGGCTTTCGTTTCCGCTTGCAAGCTGAATGCCCCCGCTTCTCCCAGCACATCTCTTTCCTGATGTCAGGGTGTAGCCAACACACAGTGACATTCTGGATGTTGCCCAGAACCTAGACTCTGGAGACCTTTGACCAAGTTATGACAGAAGATGTCAGAGCTCGTCCAGGCATCCCTCCAGTGGATGTCACAGATCCACCTGCATGTCACTGTTTACTGATTGACAGATAGCTTTTCTCTATTGGTGAGCCTGGTTCCTTGTGGCTGGCTCTGCTGTCTCCTAGAACTCATTGCGCTCTGCATTCCTTTTAAGGTAGGAGAAAGGTGATTTGAGGAAGCCAGTCCCTGTGAGGGACAGATAGGTCATGGTCTGCTGTTAGTGGAGACCTAGCTGTCTCGCCTCCCTGTCCTGCTGGCTGAGCCTCTGGTGCCCTTGCAGCCACCCTATTCACACCAGCCCCTCACTGTGAAGAGGAAGACCTCTTCTGGGACCCCCCTGGCTGTCTGCATGTGGTGTATATTTTGAATAAAATTTAGAGATAATTTCAAACTGGTATTCTGTCACCTTCTGCCTTTTCCTGTGTGGGTTGAAATCTACCTCAGTTGTGACCCCTAGCATACTTTCCTTATTTCTTCTCTGTGAAGTCTGTTTTCTTTATTATTCTTATTTGGATACATTTGGGAATAATTGATCTGCATAGTTTGGCATTCCCTGCATTGTATTCTCCTTTTTGATCAAGAAGATAAAGACCCTTTTCTTCCTCTCCTTTTCTAATACTACTGGAATTTTAATATAAATATCTACATTTTCTCTTACACTATACAAAGTCATTTGATAGCTCTATCATTCTAATCAACACAAGTTAGTACCTGGTAATTTAACAGTTAAATGAAAATTCTCCTCTCCATAAAGCAAATCCCCCCTTTTCATGTTATTTCTCTTCCTCATCCATCTTGTTTTTAAGTGTAATTTATTTGATCTCATTGCTGATCTAAAAGATGTACAAAATTTGATGATAACCTGACCACGAACTCTCCTTTTTCACGTGTGTTGTTTTAAGCCCTCGAGTCCTCTGTCTTTGGGAGTGTTTTGGTAGGCGCCTTTAAAAGGCTGCTGGGGAGATTCAATTTTAAACAGGAAACCTTATTTCTTTCTGAAGCCTGTTTTTTAATCTCTCCTAGTTTATCCTTTGGAGACTCTGCCTTGCTTCTGCAGAAACTCTGCACGATTTCTCTCTTTGGATCTATCCATAAATTAAAAATAACTGCCATGGCTACTCCTCAAGCGTGATGATACTGCTCCATGTTTACGCCACACTCTGCATGCCGAGCTCATATTCATCATCATGCAGGGTGGCCAACTTCTGAGATGCTGGCACTCCGCCAGCCAGCCTGAGGCACTCAGAGGAGAAGCTGGATTATCAAATGGCTGCGGGAAATGGCTACAGCCAGTCTTATCAGTTACTTTCTTAGTTCTGCCTCTGACGCCATCCCATCCCTGCTGCCATATTATATATTCATTCATTCATTCATTCACTTACTCACTCACTCATTCATTCATTCATTCTCTAAAGTAAAGTCTATCTTGAAAACCTGCCCCATGCCGCTGACGGTGCATCAAGCATTCCAGGTAGAGACATAAAACTGTACCTTTTAATTTACTCTCAATGTCAGCGTGAGCTACTGGCTGTTTGGGTTTCTCTCAGAGCCACTCCCGCGGTGTTTGTAGGGACGGACATGGCTATTACCTCTTTGGAGGACACCCAACAGAAACCTATCGAAATGGAAAATGGGGCTGCCCTTTGACCTGCTGCTTCAGAAGTTCAAGAGATCTGGGACAGGGTGGGGTTACATGTTGTAAAGCGTGTCTATTGTAGGAGTGCTTTCACTGAAAGAAATGAGAAGCAGTATCACAGTGATCTCAGCAAATACAATAGTTGGCACGAATAACAAGGTCTCTCCATATGTTTAACACCTGTGATTGTCAAGGTGCTTTCCATACATGCCACACAATTAAACCCTCACAGTAACCCCTCAGAGGAATTAAGAAATTTGTATTTTTATGGGGATGTAAAGAAAGGCATGAGGAATTTAATTCAAAAATTCAGGGGCCAAGGAGATTTCTCAGGCACTGAATTGACCTGAGTTCATATCTCTAACACCCTCCAAAAAAAGAAAGAAAAGAAGAAAGGAAGGAAGGAAAAAAGGAGAGAGAAAGAGAGAGGGGGGAGGGAGGGAGGGAGGGAGGGAGGGAGGGAAGGAAGGAAGGAAGGAAGGAAGGAAGGAAGGAAGGAAGGAAGGAAGGAAGGAAGGAAGGAAGGAAGTTGAGCATGGTGATATGCCCAGGGCTGGCAAGGAGAGGGAGTGAAGACCCGTGGTTCCCTGGAACTTGCAAGAAACCTGACATAGACCTCTGTCTTACATACATGCACACACACATACACACACACACACACACACACACACACACACACACACACACACACTCTCACACGGGGCTGGTGGTACACATACAAGTTTCTTAAACCATTAAGTATGAATTCAACATTCTTACTTGGCTTGAGAAGAGTGGGAGTGGAGCTGCATTCAGACATGTCCAGTTATGTATTACTTGAGAAAAGCCACAACCCAGCATTGGTAAGGAAAGCCACAGAATACTTTTATATGTGTAGAAAAATATATTCTGGCAGAGTCTGAGACAGGCAGCTACTACACCCTTTTTGGAGCAGTGGGACTTGGGAGTCAGTTTCAGTTTCTGTCAGTCACTGGATTACATGCACTTTTTTAATGAACTACCTTTGTAACCATCAAAGGTGCATTTTAGCAGTTGAAGATTACTGAGGTGAATACAGAGTCCTTTCACAAAACCTGCACTGAACCTTGATGCTGCTGGCACTTGGAGCCAGATTCTTCTTTGCCGTGGGAGGTTGACCTGTGCATTATGGGATGCTTGCAGCATCCTAGCTTCTATCCGTAGGTATCAGTACACCTCTCTAACAAATCGTGACAACCCAAAATGCCCATGGATGTTTTGGATGATCACAGGGCCTAGAAGGATCCCTGATCAGGAGCCGTAGGTACATCAGAATCAGGGTCTCTTCATTCCAGTGGCTGAAGGGAAGATTTTACTTCCATTTCAGGATCGTTCAACCTTAAAAGTTCTTCAGGAAACAGGAAAATTGTCTAAACCAGAGCAGACAAGTCTCATTTGTTTTCTATCCATTCAGCTTCCTCACTGTTGGCCTGCTGTTGGATAACTGATGGGCCCCAGAACTCCATTTGGAGCTGTGCACCTCGTTCTGAATTTAGACTGGGGTGGGGACACTGGTCTTTAGCCCTTTATCAGCAGTTTTCCCAAGGTAGGAGATTCAGATGCTTAACAACTTTCATTAAGAACTCAGCTATTAAGTATGCAAAATATATAGACCATTCCTGTTGAAAAAGTAATTATACAGTAAATTAGCCGAATGTCCAGTGTGCTGCCTTTTAGGCAGATCTTTGATGTTCCCAGTACTTACAGAAGATATAGGGCATGTTTATTAAGACTCTTCAACTGTGTATAAAACTAGAGCAGTCCAAAGTAATGGTGTCTGCTGAAGGAGTCTTTATCATATGAATTTACCTTCAGTCATCCATTATTTATTTCAGCTATTTTATATGCCATTATAATAAATATTATGACAGAGAAAGCTTTTACGCTTCAACTTATTGTATGACTCTGTACTTGCCTGCAATCCTTCAGGAATGTAACCATGTTTTACCTATAGTTAACGTAAATCATCACTCACATTAGAATGAAAAATTCACTGTGGGGGGAAAAACAAAGCTCTTTCTTCAATAGCGAAGCGTAAATGCACCCTCGTGTTGCCTGCCAAACTCCTCAAGCCACTCACTGCCCTGCCTTAAAGTGTTTCTAAGCTGCAAAGTGAACACATGGAAGAGAGGGGAATTGGAAGGTTTTGGAATGTTTTCACTCTCTTGTTAGTTTCTGGCAAGATAAGCATTTTTTTTTTTTCCAAATCCAGAGTGCAAACTATTGCCAATTACTGTCTAAGCATTTTTAATAGTTTTGCTTTTACATAACTCATAATTCATATAGCAAATTAAATACAATGCTCCTCCGTGTAATTTCTCCTTCAATGGCCTCACGGTTATCTATAGGTAGTGATGCAGTCATTTTATAAATTGAGTTCCAGTAACACAAAGTGAAATGTTTTGGCCTGTACACAATGAAGAAAGAGTTGTCATGATTTTCTCATTAAGGATGCTTGTGGATTTTGGCAAGGGGATGTGTGGGTGTTTATGGGGAGGCTGGACATGAGGGTTGATTGTGATGGTTGACTTCAAGGTTAGAAATGATACACTCAGCCCCTGTCCTTCAAGGTTTAAGAAAAAAATCCAGGGTTCTGCCAAGGATCATTTTGGTTTACTTCCCAGTGTACAATCATCATGAGAGCGTTATCCCCAGCAAGAACATTTATGTATTAGAAGCAAAAGAGACAGCTGGATACGGCAATCAATGCTTGTGGGTAATCCTGAACTGGGGAGGCTGAGGTAGGAGGACTCATACCTTTATTTTTATTTTTTATTTCACATCCAAGCCACAGTTTTCCCTTCCTCTCCCTCTTCTCCTCCCAATCCCTCATCCCCCTCCCCTCTGTCCCCACCCCCTAGACCACTCCTCCATTTCTGTTCAGGAATGGGGCAGGCCTCCCATGGATATCAACAAAACATGCCATATCGAGTTTCCCCATGTATTGGAAGATGGGGAGAAAGGATTGTAGGAGCCAGAGGGGTCAAAGTTACCACAAAAAAACCCCACAGAATCAACCAACCTGGGCTCATAGGGACTCACAGAGACTAAAGTGACAACCAGGGAGCCTGCATGGACTGACCTAGGCACTCTGCATGTCTGTTATAATTACAAAGCTTGGTCCTCTTGTGAGACTCCTAACAGTGGAAACAGAAGCTGTCTCTGACTCTTTTGCTGACTTTTGAGGGAATCATACTTTTAAGGCAAGTATGGGGCATGTAGCAAGACCCTGTCTCAAATAACCAGGGCACTTGGGAAGCCACATGGTATATAGACTAATTAAAATGCAGGAAGGAGATCTTATATGCTTCCTTTCCTGGTTGTTCTATCAGACATTACCTTTATTGGTGTCTGTTTTTTCCTTCTAAGTCTGTCTTAGATTAGGCTGACTCTCCACCAAGACTGTTCCTGATGTGGGCCTGGGCTCACCCACCTGAGAGTTCCAAACATCACAAGTCAATTCTAGCTCCTTTCTCCTCCCGCATCTCCCAGCGAAGAGACTGCCATTCTTCGTCACCATTAACGTCCCTTAAATGATACTGGAAAAATTAGTGTTCCGAAGTCCCACATAGGATATTGATGAATTATTAAACTGGTTTGGTTAGATGCCTATTGTTGTTCTGTGAATAATGTCATGTCAATAATATGCTCAGCGCAGTGTCCCTTGCCATTGTAAATGTGACAAGTCCTATTTAAGGTTGCAGAACATAAAACCAGGACTGAGAGTCTGGAAAGAAGGACGAGAGCCATCAGCATAATGCAATTAAGGCCCATTGGATTAGAATTTGCAAGATGCCATTAGCAATAAGCTCTGAATGTAGATTATAGCTTTGCTTACAGGGATTTTTTTTTTCTTCCAGCAGTAACGCTTCCCTTGTAAATTGTAAGTGTGTAAAATAAATACGATATAAAGTAGACTCCAATGAGAATATATGGATGTTGTTAATTTCTTGGTAGCTTCCTTGAGCTGTGTGTTGGAGACTATGAAGCAGGGCCAGATGGCAATGTGGCCTGTGGCATCCCCATATCTTAATTGTCACCTGCCCTTTCCTGCGGTGCCTCTTTGAAGTTCACCAGCCTTTGTTTTCTCATCTGTGCAAATGGTGCACATTAGCATGTGCTTTGTAGGGATTACATGTCACTGTTAAATGTAAAAACGACACGGAATATGTCCGAACTGCTTGTTACGTTTACTGCTTTCATTGTCAATTGGTATATGTACACGAGTATTTCTTTACACAACGGCTTCTTTATACGAGTGTTTCTTTACATGAATATTTTTTTGCATTAGTTTCTTTACACAAGTGCTTTCTTCCAAGAGTCCAGAAACAAATTCTTCTTGTCTGTACTGGAGAGAGGTGGGCAGAAACACCAACTCTGCTCCACCTCCAAGAAAGATTACAAAGTTGCTAATTCCTGTTTGTTGTGGTTAGGGTTTCTCACCAAGACTACAGCAACTCATAAAAGAAAGCTTTTAATTGGGGCTGGCTTACAGCTTCACAGGTTTAGTCCTTTATCATCATGGGGGGTGGGGGTGGGAATGGCAGCAGGCAGGCAGACAATGGTAGCTGACAGTTCTACATCTGAATCCAAAGGCAGCAGGAAGAGAGAAACCCACTAAACCTGGCTTGAACATTTGACACCTCAAGGCCCACCCCCAGTGACACACTTCTCCAACAAGGCACAACTACAACACCAACAAAACCACACCTCCAACAATGTCATTCCCTATCAGTCTATGGGGACTATTTTCATTCAGACCACCATACTACTAAACCTTGAAGTGTTGCCTCTGCAGTGGCCCACTATAGACAGGATTTTCTGGGCATATGTATCAGAGGCCCAGCTCCTTGAAGCCACCCAGTGTCTGTGGGTTTCTAAGTCCCTTTTCTTCCATGGTCAGATGTACTTCTTTTTTTTTAATTTTATTTTTTAAAAATACATGTTTGTGTGTTTGTGAGCTTGTGCAGGGTGGTCGGAGTACAGGTATGGAGGTAGGAGAACAATGGGAGTCAGTTCTCTCCTTCCTCCAAGGGGGTTCTGGGGATCGAACTCAGGTCATTAGGCTTGGCAGCTGGTGTCATCTCGCTGTACTCCTCTTTTTAACTCATATCATGATGATGGTTTTAACAAATCGTAAGAATGAAGAGCTGCTGTCTCCTGCTATTTGATAAGTTGCATGTGTGGGCGAGGATGTGAGTCAGAGGCTCCTTTGGTCCACCTGAGTGGAGAATGCAGAGCCTATGAAATGTAAGGATAGGGTGCAGCCTGCTCACCTTAGCTTGCTTCACCCCTACCCCACCCCCATCAGGCTTGGCTCGTCCACCAAATATTTTGTGCTTTCACTGTAAAAGAAATGAGATAGTTGGGGAAATGTTAAACAACAGCCAAAAGGAAGAAATCCAACAGCAAACAAAAGAAAGAATCCCCCCCCCCAAAAAAACCAAACAAACAAACAAACAAAAAACCCACCTCACTCATGTTCTTCCAAGTATTTTGTAGGCAACTGACAATTGATTGTCATATAACGACTGCTATCTTTTTTAGTAAGCTTGGACATGAAATATATTTTTTTGGGGGGGACAGGGTTTCACTATATAATCCAGGCTGGTCTTGAGCCCATGAGAAGCTTCCTGCCTCAGCCTCCTGAGTGTTGGGATCATAGAATGAGCCACTGTATCCAGCTTACTGCAATTACTCATATTACTCATAAAAATGAGATTTTATTCTTTAGAACATTATCTTGGTTTTTGTCTGACTCTGTTGCTAAGCAGAATGTGAGTTTGAGGGTTCTCCTCTGATTTGCTGCAATGAAGAGAGAGGTACGGGACTTTGTGGGCCATTGTTTACCTTCAGAGGTGATGGCAGTTAAAGACTAAACAGATGGGAGAGGGGGATGAATGCTGTCCCCCTCAGTGGCACTGCGAGCCAACAATATGCTGCCATGTCTACTGGCTGCTACGGGGCACGGCCTCAGTTGCTAGGAGAGGCCAGGAATGATAGTGGACCAGAGGAGAGAGATGGGCTGCACGGACATTGTAGACTGTGGAAGTGAAGGGAAGGAAAATCGTCACTAAGTGTGGACTGTGGCCCCTCCGGTTATGATCTGGGTGAAGCCATGAATTTGGGCTTCTCTATGGGCATGAGTAGACGGTTGTAGTGATACACAGGCACACCAGGGCTCATGGGCAGCATTCTGAGATTGGGGTCATTGACCAGTGAGGACCTATTCTTGTCAGTGCAGAGTGAAGCCACTCAGTGCAAGTCCTGAGGGTGAGAGAGCAGTGCTCAGTTGCGGTGGTGACTCTCATTCATAGGCTTGTTTTCAGGGCCTGCTTCTGCTTTACAACCTCAGTTCCCAATAAACAGCTACTATTATTCCCATTTTAAGGAGGAGAACTCTGAATGCCTCAGAGAATTAATCTTCCCAGCCAGTCTGTGCTGGGACACACTATGATAAGGCATTCTGGCTTGATCCATGGTGTAACTGTAATCTTTACTGTTGAGAACATACACTGAGCTCGGGAAGGCATGATGATGTGGCTCAGGGGGATTCAGTGGGCTTCTCACACTGTCCTGAGATCATGTATCACCCTTCACAGAGGTACTATTGAAGCCTTCCCCAAGATAGTTATGGGTGTTAAGATGAGCAAGAGAGATCTGCAATTACCATAATGCTGTGGATTGTTATTGAAAAACAGTGGGCATTGTGTTTGAGCAGTTGCTTTCAAATTCACAACGATGGTAGCATTTCCTGACGTCCTTGTGGCTTATATATGTAATAGACTTTTTTTCAGTCTCAAAAGACAAGTACTGTTTGCACACATTCTCAAGTAAAGGCAGCTGAGGCCCATGCTCCCCTGAGTCATGTTGTCAATGTTGTGGTCCCACTGAGCTGTGAATCCAGGTCAGCCTAGCTCTGGCTTCTCTGTGGAAAGTGACATCATCTCTCCACTTTGCTATCTAAATACCTCATGCTGCTCCCCATCTGGTCCCTCTGGTTTTAGGCAGTATCACATCTGAGTCACACTTGGCCGATTTATACTCATGAAATACCAGAGATCAGTGTGGCGTAACAGCCACCAGCAACCCATTTGTTTCTGCATGGATAGATTCATGAATCACAGAGGCTGGTTCTAGAACTTCATAATGCACAGACAAGAAGGCTTGTATCCTGAAGGTGTGTCTGTCCACTTTGACAGCAGTGAGTGTGCCTTAACCCCAGAGAAACAAGAGAGGAGGACATGGGCTCTTGAATGATCTCCCTGGATGAGACCCAAGTTTTGGGTGACAAGTAGGCATCTTAGCTCCCTAGAAGTTTCCATCGTGTATGGGATGGATTAGGGGGTTCAGTTTTAACATGTTGGGTAGGAGTACCTGAATACATAATTTACAGTAAATCAACATCTCTATTGGCTCCAGATAATAAACTTGCATAGTGGTCTGATTATGGAATGTAGTGAGGATTTGGGGAAGTGAGGCATTTTACAGCTTTTCAAGATTGAATATTCTCAGCATGGAGTTCTTTCTGTTAACCAAAGGCAAATAACTAGGCAAAAGGATCAGAAAATACATAAATAGGGAACTTATGGAAGACTTTTCCCCTCCCCTTCCCTCCCCTCCCCACCCCTTCCCTTCTTTTTGTCTCCTCCCTTCCCTATATACATAGGTAAGATATGTCCACTTTGAGGAGATGGATGATGGGTATGTGAGACCCTCTAGGCCAGTTTTGACTTTTTCCTGCGAGTCTATCACTATTTCGAATAAAAGCACATGCATTAAACCAGCTCAGTGATTTGTTGTCTATCCAAGATTTATCACTGGCATGTTGAGTCCCTTGCCTTCCCTCTCTTGATAATCTACAATTCCACTCTTTAGAAATAAGTTCTGTCCACTGGGCTATACCTTTCCCGTTAGAGCACAAGCCACAGTCAACATTTCTATGGAGCTGCTAAGTCTGCTAGGCAAACCCCCTCCCCAGCACAGGAGTAAACACACACCCCTAAACTAATTCCAGAATTCTCCTCCCAGCTGGACTTCACTGAGTTGCATACAGTTTTTCAGAAGCAAGAAACTTGATACCCAGGGCAGGAGAACTCTCTGAATAATAGTGTGTGGACTGGAGTCTCTATCCCCAGGAGCCTAGTAACCCACAGCTCATGGATTAGTTGGGTGACCCCTCGCTCCCCCTGGATATATATGTCCTGGTTTTATTCTTATTAGCAATGGCAGCTAAGTGCTGTATTTTGAAGGAAAAAAAAGTGGAGGGGGAATCAAAAGATAACCTACCAATTTTAAGTTACACATTGAGAGGAATGTGTAGGTCACTTGGCTCTGCCATCATTTTCCTTGGATTGCTTTTGGGTCACCATCTGGGAATGTTCTCCCTGTTTTATGAGGAAAATATGTACATGCATTTTCATAATGTGTAGCATGCATGTCCTTTGGGATTTCCAGCAAGGAATGATGTCTTTAACAAATGCCTGACTTTTCTTTGTGATGCAGTTGCATTTCTGTAGGATGCAGTATATTGCAATGATTTTCTTGCCCTGGGTAAAGAGGGATGGGAAGCATGGGAGTTAGGGACTCGGGATGGGGGTTGACAGTTCATCGGCTTGTTCTACAGGTCCCATCAAGTACTTAAGTGTTATCATGCACAAGAATGTGGGGAAATACAAGTCAACTATCAACAAATTTTATATGCTTAGCAGAATTTTTTACCTATTGGATAAATACCAGTTAGTGGACAGAAAAATGAACACACAAACAAACAAACAAATAAAAAAAAAAAAACTGTGGGATTTGCTTATCATTTTGAGGCCCCAGTGATTTACACAGATGTGACCTTACTCAACTTCCCCCAGGTGCCATGGTGGCAGCTCAGGTGTCTCTTTGTGGCTTTCATCTCTCTGTGCAACCTTGGCTGACTTTGAACTCCTGATCTTCCTTCCTTTCCCTCTTCATTGTTGGGATTACAAGCCCACACCACCATACCTCATTCTACTTTTATTTTTTAAACATTTGTTTTGTTTTTAATTATGTGTAGGTATGTAGGTAATGTGCACGTAAGTGTAGGTACCCCACTGAGACCAGAGTCATTGGATCCCCTCATTAGAGTTACAGGTGGTTGTGAGTCACCAATATGGGCACTGGGAACTGAAGTCAGGTCCTCTGTAAGAGCAGCGTGCTGAGCCAGCTCCAGCCCTCTGCTTTGTTCTTTATAGAGTGAGAATTATGGCTGAACCTTGTGTGGCACATCGATCCCCATGATTCCCTGATGTAGGGAAACTAAGAGCATCCTCTACTGGCATCCTTACTTTCCTGGATCCTGTTGATGCTTTTCTTCCAAGTCAGCAACATTTCAGTATTTGCCATTGTCACCCCAAATGAGGACTTTCTACTTACAACAGACTAATCTTTTGTTTTGTTTTGTTTTGTTTGTTTGTTTTTGTTTTTTGAGACAGGGTTTCTCTGTGTAATTTTGGTGCCTGTCCTGGATCTCACTCTGTAGACCAGGCTGGCCTCAAACTCACAGAGATCTGCCTGCCTCTGCCTCCTAAAGGCATGTGCCACCACCGCCCGGACCAACAGACTAATCTTATCATAGCCACTGACATGTTATTGTATCTGGGGAAACCACTTAATCACTCTATTCCAATTTTTCCTAAATCTGGGCTCTGTTTGTAACCATGACCTGGGTCCTATAGGATCTACAGATCTGGTCTGATGTGGTTTTCAAAGACGGCCTTTTTAAATCATTCACATCATATATCCACCACTCTTATTGCCATGTAGCATTAGAGTAAGAACTTGACACAGGAGATCCCTCCTCATAGTTATATTTACTAAATACCTTCTGTTTTTCTAGGGCACTCAGCTGACAGCTTAGTTAGGACTTATTAATAATTAATTCATCTTTTGCAAATGAGGAAACTAAGGCTCAGAAATGTTAAATGGTCCAAAGTTGGGATGACTTCCGAGGACACTAGCTCAAAGCTTATGAGTTGGGTTAGAGCCCAGCAGAGAGGCGGCCAAGCTAAGCTGGCTACTGCTCAGCACGGCCTGAATCCACTCCCAAGTAAGACAGCCTACATCCGCTTCACAGCGTTGGAAGGGTCCTGCTATTCTCCTTAGTCTGACTTACGCATCACCGTCTAGACTGGAATTCCCAAGTTTACCATTTGTTTCATGAGCTTTCTGTACCTGAGCAGACAGGTAATGCTGGACATTCTTGGAAGAATTAGGTAGGTCTCAGAAAGAGGTGATATTTAATCTTGTTCTTCACAGTTCACCCAGACTTAAAAGTTTAGAATGTTCTATAAACATGGGGTCTCAGAAGAAGAATAACCCTGAGGTCTGTCCATGCAAAGACCATGTCCAGTAGACCTGGCTGTACCCAATTCTGAGCCCTCTAGTAAGACTGATTTGGGTCAGTCCTTTCCTGTTTTTTGCTCGGTAGTCTCTTTTAAAGTGCCACCCCAAAAAGTCAGGGGAAATATTCCCTGCTGTTCTGTATTTTTTAAGATTTATTTTAAATGTGTGTACGTGTGCAAATGCACACATGCACTTGCACAAGTGCAGGTGGATATCTTTGAAGGTCAGAGGAGAGCATCAGATCCCCAAAGCTGGAGTTAATAGGCATTTTTGAGCTGCTGAACATGGGTGCTCGGAACCAAACTCTGATCCTCTGGAAGAACAAGTGCTCTTAACTGCTGATCCATCTCTCCACTACCTCACTGTTGTTGTTTTTAGTGTAGTCTCTCACTGGCTTGAAATTTCTGAGTAGACTACACTGACTGATCAGCAAGTCCCAGGGATTCTCCTGTTTCCACCTTTCCAGTGCTTGGATTACAAGCATGTGCCATCACATCTGGCTTGTGACCACACCTAAGTTCTAGGAATCAAACTCATGTCCTCTTGTTTATATGGCAAGAAATTTCCTAACTGATCATCTCCCCAGCCCTGCCTTTAATTTTATTTAGAGTTACAAAAACTTCTCACCACATTGCCTCATTTGGCCTTAAACTCACCCGGTAGCCCAGGCTGACCTGAAACTCATGACCCGCTGGGGTGTCAGGATTACAAGTATATGCCACCACCCCTGGCTGGATTGTCTTTAAGGGTGATGCGGGCTTAGTGGAGGCATTTCGGAACCTGGGTGGAATCTTTTTGAGATTACAGTGTTATTCATTCCATTGTGGCCAGGCTTGCTCTCGGTGCCCCCACCCCCGGAGGTACAGCTCTTTGGAGCACATGTTTAAAGATAACGTGAGCTAGAAGACTCCTTGGAGCCTCTTCCGTTTACGGAGTGAAGCCATGCACAACCCCCAGCCTGGAGCTCCAGCCGAGTCCCAGCCTCACATGCTCCCTGGACTTGGCAGTAAAAGCTGTGTTCTTCCATCCATTCTGATGATGTATAGTCTCTCTGGGCGTCTAATATTAAACAGGGGAATTCCGACATGTTCCATAACGCATTTACTGTAACTTGATACCTCAAACTATACTTGCTGTTATTTATCATTTCTTCTTTATTTTCTCTCATTCCAGCACAAAGCCAAGGTAGAAGCAATGACCCTGGACCTGGCTGTGCTCCGTAGCGTGCAGCATTTTGCTGAAGCGTTCAAGGCCAAGAATGTGTGAGTGTTTCAGTTCGGGGTTATACATCATAATTCCTTGCTATTGTAATGTCTTTATCAGATGAACACTATCAGGAGAACGCAGGGCTGCAGTGCTCTCTTGGCATCCAAACCGGGGGTTCATTTATATTGGCACTGTTAAGGTGGGCTGTATTTGCTTGACTCTGAGTCACCCTCATTATGAGATGTGTCATCAATCTAATAACAGCTTCACAGACCAAAAAGGAAAGAGAAGACATTATTAAAACTCATAAGGCTGATCCACAATAGGACAGTTTTAAATGTGCCCTGTTACAAACTTGTTGTGTATCTCTCAGAATCAAGGAAAAGTGTACCTCAAGGGCATCCAGGAACCTCACCTATTCTATAGAGACAGGGCTGATATCCTGAGCATGTTCTTTTCTAGTGCTGTGCAAGCCTTTGGTGCTTTGACATAGGATGTGGATGTAGCTCCGGACACAGATGCAGATTGTAAGACTCTGGGGGCCTTTCTAGCCCCTGGAGCCTCCTCATACCCACAATCCTGGTTGGATCTTACATTCACAGCATCGACCGACTTTGGAAGTGAGCATTCTTCATCAGATCTTCAAAATGCCTTAGTTGGGGGGGGGGCTGTATACTCTGCCACCCTCAAGCAACCTCCCTCCCTATAGAGAAAGATGTCAGAGAAGAGCAATGAAGAAGAGAGAGAAAGAAGGGAGGAGAGGGAGGGCATGAAGTAGAGACTCAGGCTCCATGCTAATGAAAGCAGTGGTGGCTAGCTATGTTATAATTATAGTATTTTGTTTCCAAGGTTTATTTTTATGGTTGCCTCTATAGGGCAAGCAGTACTGGTTTCTCATTTACCATAGTGGCTTTGGTTTCATTAATAAATAACTTCACTTAATTTTATTTTCCAGTGAGGTGATTGAAGCATGAGGATTAAGTTAATCATAGCCCCGGTGCTGCCAAGGGGGAAATAATGGTGTGAGTGATTCCAGCATGACTGGCCTGGGAGGGCTCAGACTAGGCCATGCTGAAATTCCCTGAGCAGATGGGAGGTGTTGGGAAAGGGATCTTCAACCAGGTATTCAAATGCTACGGTGTTGGGTGTTGCCTGGTTTCTCATCCTGAGTCCACTCTGGTCTTTTAGACCATCACAGTATTTGATCTTTGCCGAGCAAGCAAGTGGGCAGAGTGTCCTGTTCAGAGCATCACAGACTTGTATCATTCCCAAGTGAAGACCCTTTGCTGACTCATAGGCAGAGCTAGATCCACCCCACCTTGGCCCTGCCAATCAGAACTGTGAGCCCCACCACGTGCTCTTTCTGGTGCTGTGTCCTCACTAGCTGCCATCCCTTGCCAGAGCTATCAAAGGGGCCAGAGACTGGGAATACCACCAACTGCCACGTCTATTCATCTCATCCTCATCATTTGTTTGTCTACTTGTTCATTTACTTAACAGGCATTTGCTGAGCACTTCCAAATCCCCAGACATTCTTCTGGGAGGACATTGCTGGCCACTGGGAGCCAAGGTGACCTCAGACAAGCCACAGTCTTAGATATCGGCAAGCCATGTTTTATTACTGATGCTGACTCCTCATCCCAATATGCCTGTGGTTACAGAGGGACAAAATTACTAACAACTCCAGCAGCAGAAGTAACAGCTAATTTTGGGGGTTTCACTTGGGTATACACCTTTAAGATGCCTTGCCTGCCCCTTCTGGTTCAGTTCTGAAAGTACTTTCATGGTGGGAGTGACTGTATCCATTATGCAGATGATAATAGTGATTCTAGAAAGATGGGGTAAAATGGGCATAGACAGTATTTGGTAAGTAATAGGGCCAAGACCCTAGGTGACCCATCACACCAGGGTTTCCTCTTATCTGCTCTGTGCTTCTTTCTTTTATTATAAAGACCATAGAAACTTGTACTCAGAAAGCTAGTGAGTTTGTTAGGAACACCCAGCAGTTGATGGAAGATGGAGGATTCCACCCGTTCTAACTTCTCCCTCCTCCTTGGTACCCACTGCTTTGATTAGGTCTTAAAGTGAGTGACTTTGCTGAGGAGAGCTGACTGTGTATCATAGTCCCGTTCTCCATTGCTCAAAGCAGTCGTTAGATTTTATCCAATAAACAGTTCAGAAACCATCACACTTAAGGGCCTTTTATCATCATGGACCCAAACTCTTGGAGGGAAAGACTGCCCATTTTGCACTAATCTTTGGTTTTCAGTACTCAATGTTCAGGCCCAAGGGCAGGGATTCCCTTAGGCTAAGGCTTAGGACCTATTCTTTCTGTGCCTTAAGAGTGTAGGGTTGTGCACAGCGTGGAGAAATACTGCCGTACTGAAAATATGTATTAAAAAAGCGGGTGATTTTTCCCTTTTGACATACTGCCAGTCCCGAAATCTCCCCTGGAAAGGCAAATGACAGCTCAGTGCTAACGGTCTTCGGATTCAGAGAGCTGTCAGAAGTGAATTTAAGTGCTGGTGACCAGGCTGCCAGAAAAACATGTGTAACTCTCGTCTTATCATCACCTCCCATCTTTAGACATTAAAATTTCCTTGTGTGTAAAACATAATGACAAATGAAAGAAAGCCTGCCAGTTCAGAACCAGTCCCTTTTTGTGTGCAGTTGGGCCAAAGAAAGGAAAAGGCCTTCAATGTAAATTCCACGTGGACACTCCATTATGCTCCATTTTTAATAGACCTTTTCACAGCCTGCCCGTGAGCACCCTGGAATACCATCAGGCTCCATGCAATCTTCAATACAAGTGTGACCTCTCACTTTGGGATGGGCAGTGCATTCATTTTGTCACTTGGAGATGGCAAAAATGAAAGCTGAAGGCAAAACACTGGGGGGAGAATGCAGCCTGTCACGTATGCTGCAGAACTGGCTTCCCCCTGCCTTGGGGAGACTTGGAGTCAGCGACTGTACGTGTCTTCTCTTTGGAAGGTAGGCTAGCGAGGAGAAGACAGTTTCAGAGTATGCATGGCTTATGACAGTTATGGGAGCAGTAGGGACTAGCCAAACACTTTTTTTTTAACTCTATGCATGGCAACACCTTAAATTCTTTTCCTGTTCTATATGTGCATTTATGGGTATATGTGCACATGTGTGCAGGTGGTGGCCATAGGTTGACATCAGATGTCTTCTTCAATCACTCTCCACTTTATTTTTTTGAGGCAGGGCCTCTTCAGTGAACCTAGAGCTGGCTACTTGGCTAGGCCTGGCCTGCCAGCAAGCTCTAGGGTTCCTCTTAGCTCTGCTTTTCCAGCACTGGGATTACAGGAGTATCTCGCTTTGTCTGGCTATCATGTGTGTGGTGGTTTGAATGAGACTGTCCTCCATAGACTAATGTTTGAATACTTGGTCCCCAGTTGGTAGAAGTGTTTGGGAAGGATTAGAAATCGTGACCTTGGAGGTGGTATGTTACTAGGGGCAGGCTTTGAGATTTCAAAAGACTCTCACTAGTCCCAGCACTCTTTCTCTGCCTTGTGCTTGTGGATCAAGCTGTAAGCTCTTGAGTTTCTGCTCCAGCACCATGGCTGCCTGCCTGCCTGCCTGCTTCCATGCTCCCCGCGGTGATGGTCGTGGACTCTAACCCTCAAAAACTGTAAGCCCAAAATGAAATTGTTCTGTAAGTTGCCTTGGTCATGGTGTCTTAGCACAATGATATAAAAGTAACTAAGGCAATCTTGATTCTGGTCATCAAACTCAGGTCCTCATGTTTATATAGCAAGCACCTCACTGACAGCTGTCTCCCCAACCCCTGTGCAAAGCTCTGATACATATATTCTCTGTCGGCTTCTTACACACGATCACCCCCGTTTTCAGTTTTCCAAATGCAAAGGTCCAGGCACACAGAGTCTTGTCCCTCTCCTAGTGAATCATGTGTTACATGGAGAATTTGAACCCAAGTGTGTCTGAATCCAGACGCATAACTGCTTGCCATGACTGGTCTCCCAAGGTTCTGTGCAGACTGCCTGCCCAATCTGCCTCCTCTGCTTCCTTGCTCATTGTCTTTTTCATTCATTTCTTCTGTTTTTCTCCACTAACTCTTCAGGGTGGTCAGTTAGAGAACCTCAATCTCGATATTTCTCCCTGGAGTTAGTGGTGGTAATGGTGGTCAGCCAGTATGTCTCAGGCCAAATTATTCTGGGCATTACTGGAAAGTTCCAAACCAAAGACTGTGGCAGTTTCCAACCAAATTGAATTTTTTTTAAAAAAAAGATATTTTGGTTCAAATGGCATTCAGAAAGGGAGCCAAACTCCACAGTGCTGGTAGGCAAGGGTGTCTGTCAGTGGGGAGCAGCTGGAGCAAGTCCCTTTTTGAGAATCACCCAGGCTGGTCATCTGGGTACCCTGTCGCAGACTCCAAAGCCTCTGCTCATTGGAGATGGATTCTTGCACACTCTCAATCTGACTATAGCTGTTTCATTTGCCAGAACAGAAAGCCTACATCTTGAGGCCTAAAACAGCTCCAAGGACGAGATGTTCCAGAAGCATGTTCTTTCTCACTAAAGTTCTGTCGTTCCCAATAAAATGGAAGGCTGCACTCCAATCCTGCAATTTTAAAAGTTGGGAATGGCACACCATAAAGGACATGGGTTACTAGGATTCTCTTTGCCAGCCAGCTCTCATTGGCCAAGGGTTTCATTCGCCCTGGAAGAGAACTGCAATTGATAGAAAATTCTTATTAACAGAGTTGTGCAATTCTGAAGGTTTCTAGAACCCCATTTTTCATCATGGGTTTCTATTTCTTGTCTCAGCTTTCTGTCTCTAGTATAATTTAAATAAATTAGGCTTCATTTCACCAAGAAAATCATACTGAAATGTGTTTTATTTAAAGGTTAAAATAAAGGTTTTCTATCCTTATTAAATGTTTGAGGAGAAAAGTCTTTAGCAGAATTGTTTATTTTTACTTCCCACTAGAAGACTTTCAGAACTTGAGCTACTAACCCAAGATATTATATTCTTGGATTCATATTCCAGCGTTCTGTCTCTTTTCTCTCTATAGAAGTGGGTGGGCTATAAATTATTAAATAAAACCCAAATTTTGAGGGATAAATTACCCAGAAGACCAGTGTGTAAATTACAGATTAATCTTTCTTATTCTCCCTAGCTCAGCTTTGCGAATAATGTTTTAGCCAACATTTCTACATCAATCTTCGCTCAACACGATACATCCATCCTGCTTCATGCACCGTGGGATCCTGTTTCTTCTCTTTCCCTCCCAGTGTGAAAACTCAGGGAGAGAAAGCACCGAGGCTGATTTTCACCACAACAGATGCTCTCGATTCAGATCTTTGTTATGATGTCTCAGGGAAGTTTATGAAGTCTACCAGTGCATTGTTCCTCTACCCTATATATTTTCCATCTTAAATCATTGAAAAACCACATTATGGGCCATTTAATATATCTAGAAACACCAGGGAACAGAGAGTCTCTTATAAGCTCTTTTTTTTTTTTTTTTTTTTTTTTTGTCTACTTAACTCTTTGGGTGTCAAATCTTTTTACATAATATTTCTTAAAAACTTCTCAAAACTGTATCATGCAATAATTTGTATTAAGCCAAAAAAAAAAAAAAGAACCAACTTTGTCAAGTAGTACAATATAAAGTAGGGTTCAGTATACTTCCTGTAAAGGACCCGAGAGGAAATATTTTACGTTTTAAGATGATGAAATATCTTTGTGAAACCTCAGTTTTGCTGTTTTAGCATGGACACAGCCATGGGCAGTGTGTGCCAATAAAACTTTGTTGACAGAAGAACCATGGGCAATGTGTACCAATACAACTTTGTTGACAAACATTCCATAGCTAAACTCAGCAGGCACACTATGTTAACCCTAGGACAATAGCCCATAACCCCTTCTTTAGTAGAAATAACAGGTTTGGGGATGTCCACTGAATCTAGATTTGAATTTCAGTTCTACTGCATTTTTTTTTCTTGGAAAAGGGATCATGTTGTGACTGGTTATGATGGGTAAGGTCCATAGAGCTAATCTGTACATGGTCAGTTTCATCACTCTATAAAAGCTGCCTTGGCATACTTAGTGGGTGGGAGGAGGATTTTGAGTAGAAATGGTATGCTGGGCTAAGTTTTCTGGGAAATTTCACCTTATAGGAAACAGGCCAAGTAACACCCTGAATATCATTAAATCAGGAAGGTTCTGAAGCCCCAGTGGGAGCTTGAAGGCATCTAATGATATTGGTGATGGCTGCTATTTATCAGCTACTAGTCATGTTTCATACACAGCTAAGTAGTCAGAGTCCAGGTCCAAAACAGCGTGTCTTTCAGTTCTTCCCAGTTCAACAAATGCTACATTTTATAGGTCAAGAGATTAAGGAGCCTCTCCAAGGTCATGCTAGCTAATAGCTTGTAGGCTAGGCTAGATCTTAACCCCAAATCTCCACTGAGCTCAGCAAACACAATTTGGAAAATAGGAGAGATCTGACTTATTTGGGAAAGGTGCTATGTAGCACACATTGACCCCCGAAAGAGGTTTGTCCCATTAATTGGATGGATGATAGTTCTTGCCTACTGGGATGATTATTAAGGTCACTTCAAGGTCAGAGTTGATGCTTTGTGAAACCAATTTTCTATCACCAAGAGGAGATTTGTTTTGCTGAGATACATATAAAGGAGGTTAAACAGACCCACCAGAAAAGAGTCTCAGCCCCTCAATTAAGGTGCCCAGACCATTTCTTCCAAATGTCTAGAAGGTGCTTCTCCATGGGGTCCCCTTAAGCAGAAATGACAGCTATTTGCTCTCATTTACCATCACCTATGTACATTTGCACCAAATGTCAATGCTCATTTACCCTTAGTTCCTACTTGTCTTCAAAATGATGCTCATCAGTAGACAGACAGGACCAGAGGGTCATTGTGCTATGTACACCTCAGAACCAGAACCATTACTTTCACATGCAAACTCAGCTCCGATTCTGACCTGCTCAGGGCACCCTGCTTCCTGAGGTACAGTCACTGCACTTGCTGATGTTGCCATTCAGTTCCCAGAGACCAGGTCTAATTTCCGGTGTCTTTGATGATTATCTCTATCCAACCCTATGCCTCTATACCTCACACCCGCAGAAACATCCACAGGGTCTACATGCAGGCTCTAGCCATTACTTTGTACTGTTCCCCCTACCTGCCTATCACCTGCTCAGGGGATGACTGTGTTTCTGCAGAGCCTCCGGTTTCCCTACTCTCTCCTTAGCTCCACTTCTGCATCAATGAGTCATTTCTCAGAGCAGTGGTTCTCAACAGTCCTAATGCAGTGACCCTTTAATACAGTTCCTCATGACCCCCAACCATAAAATTATTTTGTTGCTACTTTATAACTGTAATTTTGCCACTGTTATGAACAGTAATGTAAATATCTGACATGCAGGATATCTGATATGTGACTCCAAAAGGGGTCATGACCCACAGGTTGAGAACCCATGCCATCGACCATCAGCAACACACCAAGTCATCATGTACAAAGTTTGGGCTATTTTTTTGTTTTCTGTGTTGATTTTTAGTTGTTGCTACACCAAACCCCAGAGGATCAGAGGCAACAGTTAAATCATCTCTGATTTCATTCTGCATCTTTGTTCTGTTACCTATGAAGATGATGACCTTGGCAAATTACTCTGTCTTTGTGATCCTCAGTCGATTCATCAATGAAAATGAGACAAGATGGTCAAACCACTCTGGGGTTGTTGAGAGGATTAAATAACATACTTTTCTCATAGCATAGCACCTGGTGTCTGGTATGCACTTGGTGTGGGGTCCTGGCTGTTGCTATCATTATCTCATTACCATCCTCTGTTGTAGCCCTCACACTGCCTATGGGAAGTTCAGAGGAGTCAGGACATGAGTGGGTAAGAAGAGGAGAGACAGAGGGAAGGACAAAATGGAGGCATATAGGTCCATTTGGTGAAACATTACTTTTAAATTCATTTTTTTGTTTGTTAATTTGGGGGGCTTTTTTGAAACAACATTTGGATAGATCAGGCTAGAACACCTGATCTTCCCACCTCCACCTTTCCAGTGCTCGGATTTCAGGCTTGTGCCCTGCGTAATTCCAGACTTGACTGTTAGGGCAGCAATTCTTGACCTTCCAGTGCTCGTGAACTGATACTCCCTTGTGTAGTGTTAAGGTTGAATGTGTCTAAATCTTGGGAAACAGCCAATAAAGATCTTTGTTAAATTATGTGTATATGTGGGGGTGGGAGTGTAGATCTATGTATACAGTGTCGGAGTGGCTCTGACTCCAGAACAGAATGTTGGAGCCCCTGGAGCTGGAGTTACAGACAGTTGTGAGTTGCCTGACCTGGTTGCTGGGAACCGAACTCAGATCATCTGCAAGAGCACCAAGTGCTCCTAGCCATTGTGCCATCTCTTCAGCCCCAGAAACAGCTTTTTTAAAGTAATGGTACTTACCATAATTATTTGAGACAAACAGACCAAAGGTATCCTTCTAGGAATCTATGGAAATGTTTCTGCATTGAAGAGTCAGATATCCCTGATCTGGTCATGGACCCTGTGACCCCATCAGCCAGGCACTGCTTTGAGGAGAGAGAGAAAGACACCCTGAGTCCAGTGCATGGAACCTGTTCTTTGCCCCTTAAAGAGACTGCCTAGCCAGGCAGCTTTACAGCAAATTCATGGCCATGTTAATATTGGGTCACTTTCTGGGAGCCTTTTATTTATGTAAGACTTGCAAAATGCATTCCAGTGTCTGTATTTTCAAGCTGTGTTTCCTAGCCTGGCTCATGAATCCCACTTGGTTTTCTTCCTCTTGTACCATTCTTTCCAACCCCACTGTCAAGTCAGGATTCTACATTTACATAATTGACACATTGAGACACTGTGCTTAAACTACAGTAAAATCACATTTTAATAATACGAGAAACATCTTTTCCCTTAGTAAATTGTTGAGAAGTTAATTCTTGTTAGCCTAAAAACTTGAATATATACTTGAAATAAATCAGCTGTGCTACACTGTGCTGCCTGCCGAAAGTCCTGGAGGAAGATTCCATTTGTTGATAAATCGCTCTTCAAGTGCTCTGTTTTGTGTATTATGCACACTTTCTTTTCTTCATTTTGGAAGCACTGATTCAGAACCTTGTCTCTCTCTCAAAAAAAAGTGGATTCTCTCAATTAATATCCTAGTTCTTCATTACACCACTTGACCTGGTGTTATAGTTCAGCCACCAACTAACTCATGATGAGATAAAGATACCGGACAGGCCAGCTAGGGCTCCATAGTGAGACCCTGCTTCACAATAAACAAACAAGCATACTAAAGTTGGCATGTCCCAAACACTCATAACCAGAAACAGATAGCAAAGTGTATCTGGTTGTCCCAGAAGTATATAACAGGTAGGTTAATAAATTGTAGCTCTGGAAGTCACACTGAGCAGAATGTCTCTAACCTGAAAGGGTAGCAGTACCTGGATTGTTTACAACAGTTCTCTAAGGTCTCAAGACAGCCATTCTCCCACTTGGCTGTTACAGAATCAGCTAGGAATCCCTAACAAACACTGATACCTGCCTTCTACTGCCAGCTGTTCCACCCTATGGCCCTTGGGTATGCATAGATGGATAGATAGTTGGATTAAAAATGATGCCCTAGTTCGCTTTAATTGTCAACTTGACACATCCCAGAGTCATCTGAGAAAAGAATCTCAGCTGAGGGATTGCCAAATCAGATTGTGTGCTCATCTGTGGGACATTAGCTTGGTTGTTAATTGATATAGGGACCAGCCCTTGGTGGAAGATGCCACTTCATGAACAAGTGGTCCTGGGCCATATACGAACATCAGCTAAGCATTGGCCTGGTGATTTCTGCTGGAAGAGGTTCTGGAAACTCAGAGTGAGGAAGCCTTGGCTTGGATACCTACCCAGGCTGGCCCAACATGACAGGGCTCCAATGCCATACTAGTTACTTTGCTTGGCATTGTGACCAAAGGAATGAAGGGTTCATTTAGACTCAGAGTTAAAGGTAGTTTATAATGTCACAGAATGCATGTTGGAGTATCTTCACTTGTAGTAGTTGGGGGCTTGTGACTGTAGCATCTCATATTATAACAGATCATGAAGCAGGAGGTTTGAGCCAGAATCACACATAGCTATAACCTTTAATGCCCACCCACAGTGACCTGAGTCTGCCTGGTAGGCTCCTAAATGTTCCACAGCCTCTCAGCATAGCCACAGGCAAGTGAAACTACTCCCTGGTGTGAGTGGAAAGGGATCTAAGGACTCTTCCATTGCTGGACAAGGGAGATTAGGATGGAGTTGAGAAGCATGAGAGAGAGTGAGTGAGCCCTGGGCAGGGATTCAGGAGCAACTGGCTGCTGTCTCTCACCAGTTCCTCGCTCCTTCTGGTCTTAGTTGGCAATTCCTGGCTCTTCCTTGGGTCTTCTCAGTAATGGAAGCACAGCTAGCTCCAGGTTGTGATTGTATGCATTTTTATTTTCCGGAACTTCTCCAGACTTAACTCTGCTCTGCGGAGTTATAGGAAGTTATAGGAAAGCAAGGCTCTTATATTTTTTCTTGCTAGAACATCTCCCTGTTAGAGGAATGACTTCAATGTAATTTTGGACAAGATCTACACATGCTATTTGGTGACTGTTCTGCAAAATAGATTCCAGTCTCAGCTATGCCAGCCCTATTGGACACAAGAGTCTTGAATTAAACAGATTCTCTCTCTAGCTTTTCTTTCCTTTGGGGGTGGGTTTCCAAGCTCAGCAGCTTCATGTCAGTTCATGTCTGTTTTACTTACTGCTCTTTTGCTGTGATACCCAGGGGAGGCTGGGTTGGTTACATAGTACATACAAAAAACGAGCAGACAGTATAACCTCCATTCTGCCTCTTTCTACCTGTGTTTCTTCCTCCTTTTCTTATATAAAAAACACTGATGATTTCTTTGAAAATGCTGTACATGTGTAACATTTGCTTTTGTTCCTCCTTTCTCATAGTCATTTTTCTTTTCTTCTTCTTTTTTAATCACATTGACCTGGCTGAACATTTTTTTTTAATACCAGTTCTTGTGTAGCCCAGGTTAGCCTCAAAGGATGACCTTGACCTCCTTATCTTCCTGCCTCTATCTCACAAGGGAGACCAGATGTCTTTTTCTGTGCTCTAAGAGATGTCCTGTGGGGTTTTATCCTCTGGCCGTGATATGGCTTTTGCCCATTTGAACTCTCAGAAGCTGCTGGGCCCACTAATGTTTGTCTTTATGAGGCCATGTCCCACTCCCCCAGGATAGATAAGTGGTTCATGGGTGCTGGGTGAGGGAGCATTCAAAGACCCAACTCTCTCCCAGGGGTGACAGACTTTTTTCCAGTAGTGTAGCCTCCCATAATTGCTTATGTTTCTGTAAGTGCCCCCACCCATATTTCTGTAAGTAAACCCAGTTAATCTCATTGGTTCACCAAGTTAGATTTGAGTAAAATCCTTTCAGTGTTCTATTATTGAAGTCCTTTCTGGAGTGAATGAACATATTTGTTCAAGTATCCCCAGAAAAAAATCATCCCAATAAGCTTGCTAGCTGGATCCCACTTAATTGTTTTGTAAAGTGTTTTTCTTCACTGATCTCCTCTGGACACAGGAAATAATTCTAACCAGTTTGTTTAGACCAGCTCCCTTTGGCACCTGGGCTGGTCCAGCCACTTTGAAGCTGGTGACAAGGGAGCCACCTACAATCTATTCTTCAACTGCATGGGCACATGCTGTTCTCAGGCATGGCTGTATTTCGTTATGAGCTCCTCCCAGGGCCTGCAGAGTCCCAGAGGATGTCAGAGTACATTAATTTTTATCATAACATGGGCTCTCCCAGGTCTGAATGGCAGCACATAGCTGTCAGGGGCTTTCTGAACTCTATTACAGCTCCATATATCTCTAGGCAAAACAGAGGAGTGAGGCCTCGTTGGCGAGAGAAACGTACAAAATGCATGAGCTGCTGTATTGTTGGACTTGACCATGTGCTGAATCACATGGCACACACTGTTTTCCCCTATTGTTCATATAAGTTCACCTCTGTCTCCCCTTATCAAAATCCTCCCCTCTGCCTACATGAGAACTACCCAAAGTGTGTATAAAATAAATTCTCTTTGCATCATGCATCTTTTTGTCAACCAGTATTTTCCAACTATTCTATGAATATGTTTTAAAAAATGAATGTTCCTGTCTTAATGAATTTTCACCAGAAGTTATCCATCCATGGTGTCACCGGGCGTTTATAAATAATGGATTATTATGCTTAATATCACTTTGTATCCACAAAATGTACTTTTAATGGGGAATGCTAATGCATGTCAGGGAAGTCTAGTTATTTGGTCATTTCTTTTATTCTACCTACTTGTCAATAAAGTAAAATGCTTAAAGGTTGCACTTTGCCTGGAGAGGAGGTGGCTCTGGTGTTATGTTAGAGGCTTTCAAGCCCATTGTGGGTAGAGGGAAAGTGTAGCTCATGGGGAACCATCATCCCTCCTCACTGAAGCATGCCAGTCCAGCATGCTTCCACTGCTAGCTTCTTCCCTGTTACTAATACTTCCGTGACTTGAATAGTAGAGTTTACTACTATCCATTTTAGCCTCCTAGAGATTTTAATATGATAAGTAAAGTTCTTTAGGAAGATACAGTTCATTTGTCCCTAGGAACCCATGGGGTTCTGCCAAGAGAGACTTGATGATAGTACCTTTTCCCCAGTCTATGGGAGTTGTGTTCAAATGCGAATGCAAGATGATGTGAGTGGTCCGGGCTAGTGTTCCTCACCCTTCCCTCCCTACTTGTCCACATTGTGCTGAACATTGATTTTCCATTTTATCAAATATTCCCTGGAAGCAGGAACACAGGACAGTAAAGTGCTTAAGTGCAGAGGACAGGTTTGGAAATTGCTAGAATCTGCACCAGAGAGTCAGGCCCCTGCACTGTAGATATCATGCCAATCTGGCTAAGTGCACAATTATCAAATCGATGCCTTTTCCCCTAGAAAACCGTGTTGGAGAAGACGTGGGTGTTACTCTGTTTTACACCCCTGCTTTAGAATCAATGAGGTTGAGATTTCACTGCTGGGACTGGGATGATGGGATGGGAAATTATAATCAAGATAATGGAGACAAGGCAAAAATTTAAGAAAATAACCAAAACAAGAGTGTTTTCATTTTCTGCTAAGTGTCTATACCGATGTTCCGGAATCTACTCTAAGAAGTTGCAAATGGTGCATGAAATGAAAAATTCTTGTCGGTCTCCAGGGGACAGAGCCAGAGCCTTGCTCTCCTCCTGGTGATTGTTCCGATTGTTTTCTCTTTTCCAGCTGAAATAAAAAAAATATTAATTAAGCGTAACTAAGTTATTGTGACAGCAGAATCCACTCCTGGTTAATTATTGTGTTAATACCCAGTGGTGTCCATCAGATTCTTGACATCTTTAGGGCCGTGACCCACCCACAGCACAGCTGACAGTCATTGACCACCCAAGCTGGTTTTGCTGTTATGGGTTATCGCTCATTTTATATGCTTTCTTTCCTCCTCTATTTAGAAAGGAGGTACTCTTATAGGGCTCTGAGTGAGGGCACTGGGGACAATCTAGTACATGTGGAGCACAACTGTATATGTATTTTGTGTGTCTGCATTCTTGGTGGGTACTACCTCCCCAAAGTGGATGCCTAGGAAACAAGAAACAGGGCAAAATTATTAATAGCCTGTTTTAGGCACCTTCTCCATCAGGGTCAATGGCAGAAGTATTGTATATAGTTTCCTTTAAAGATTTATTTTTAATTATACATATGTATATGTGTCTGGGGGCTAGGAGATACACATATGTACAGTGCCCCAGGAGGCCAAAAGAGACCATTGGATTCCCAAGGAGCTAGAGTTATAGGCAGTTGTGAGCTGTCTGATTGTGGGTGCTGGGAACCGAACCAAGGTCCTTTGCAAGAGCAGTAGGCACTCTTAACCACTGAGACAATTCTCTAGATCCTGTATATAGTTTTTCAATTCTCATAAAATCAGATAAACTGGGTGTGATCATTCTCTTTTACAGGAGACACAGCAGTAACTCAGAAGTTTGTTAATTTTGCTAAGATCCACTTGACTGATAAGGGGCAGACCAGGCAGACCTAGTTTAGCCTTTCTGGCTTCCTGGAACTGCATCAATCAAAAGAATTCTCTAGTGAAAATATTCTCTCTCTCTCTCTCTCTCTCTCTCTCTCTCTCTCTCTCTCTCTCTCTCTCTCTCTCTCTCTCTCTCCCCCTCCCTCTCCCTCTCCCTACACACACACACACACACACACACACACACACACACACACACATACACTTCTAAAGTAAAGACCATGTTTTCCATTCACCCCTCAATTAAATGGTAAACATTTCCCATGGAAGATTTATGTGAAAGGTAGTCACTACTTTTTTGTTCTTTCTAAATAATGCCTTAGTAGCAAGTCTATTATGATGCAACTCTCCTCAAATTAAATTAATTGAACGTCATATCTGGATTTGCACAAAGTCAATGCTTCAATATCCTATTATATAAGATTTAGTGCTACCAAGACTTAAAAGATACCTTTTGTAAGACCATGTATTAAATTGAGATTTTTGACAAGCCAGTTACATATTTAGCCAATGCATTATACAATACTATTTTTTAAATTTCTTGTACATTCCCCCAAATCATCATAAACTGTACCTATGGCATGCACACTGCATAGCTGTGGTCTGGGTGTGTTCCAGAAGCATGAGGAATTGAGACTGGGTAGAGGTAGCTGTAGAAGATAACTACTAGGTCAAGTTTGTGCTGCCTCCCATGAATCCAGACCATCTTAATTTAAGCAAGGGCCCACCTTGTAATGCTATACCATTCCCAACTCTTCCTTCTCTGGGAGAACACACTGCTAGTTATGAGGTTAGATTGCCAAATGGTTTTCTTAATGGAACATGGCTCCGTATGCCCTTTGCATCAAATTTCACAGTATTTCCAAATAGTATAAATTCTTGCAACTCACTTGAGCAGTACCCCAGATGGTATGACATTCTGTTTCTAGAAGGAAATGGAATATATTTCCTTTTGCATTGCATTCCATTTAGCTCATTCTTTCGCTTGGTCTAAAATGGGAGCCTGCAAAGTTACAATTATTGGAACATCATAGGATCCTTACTCAACCTGGAAAATCCTGCTTCATTTGTGAGGCACGCTAACAATTTCATTCCCCCCCCCCCCCCCCCGTACTCACCTCCATGGTGGTGGCTTCTGCTGCTCTGACATTCCCTTAAAGCCCCATTCTTTTTTCTCACATTTGTCATTCTGGGCTGTCTTGGGCTCCTGGAGTCATGATGTAGCAATCTTGTTTCCATATCATAAATGTCTGTCTTTATTAGTCATTTCTCTTCACCAACTCAAATTGTTTTTTGGTAATATATTGCCAGGTGCTTGCATTCAGATATGCATGAAAGGCTTACTTGTTTTTAAAAGCTCAGAAGAGGCTATCTGGTCCCCTATAGCTGGAGTTATAAGGAGTTATGAGCCACCAAATGTGGGTACTGGGAATGGACCCCAGACCTTCTGTAAAAGCAGTGAGTGCTCCTGTTGAGTCATCTCTCTAGCCTAAGGCTTAGTTCTCACTGCATGCCCTGCCCATTGAGAAGACTTCCTTCTGGATATTGATGTCGAGTGGCAGGGAAAGACTGTTGCACATGGTAGAAAGTGTGAAGAAGGGTGAAAATATGTAGCTAGAGTTTTCCTGCCTGGCCCACAGTCAGGACAAATCTCTCACACCCGCCAGTTGCACAGCCGCTCAGACCCAACCAAGTAAACACAGAGACTTATATTGCTTACAAACTATATGGCCGTGGCAGGCGTCTTGCTAACTGTTCTTATAGCTTAAATTAATCTATTTCTATAAATCTATACCTTGCCATGTGGCTCATGGCCTGCTGGCATCTTCAAATGCTGCTTGTCATGGCGGTGGCTGGCGGTGTCTCCCTGTCTTCCTGTTCCTTCCTTTCTCCTCTCTGTTAGTCCCGCCTATACTTCCTGCCTGGCCACTGGCCAATCAGTGTTTTATTTATTGACCAATCAGAGCATTTGACATACAGACCATCCCACAGCAAAAATAGATCTCTGGGACATACTATACCTGAGAAATTGATCTTTAATTTACAATCAATAAGAGGATGTTCTGGGGTTCACTAGTTCCTATGTACTAATAAGTAGGTTCCCTGGACACTTACAGGTCATCGTTGAGAAGGACAGTTGATGTGTTGAGGATACATACTGATGGGATTGGGTCTACTCAGAATTGCTGTCACTGATAGCTTGACCCTCAGTGAGGACTTAAAAGCCAGGGAACTTTCTGGTTTCCAGATTTCCAGCTCTGTGCTTTTTATTGGCAGCAAGTTCAACAACCTTGTGCTCTTCTTCCTTTGTCTTTCTGTCCATCTCAGCAGGGCTGACCTTGTCAAAGATACACAAAGTCTGTGAGAACCTTTGAGAAGGGGCCTACTAAGCATCAAGCTGAGGGTCAAGGGCAAAGGAATGGTCAAGGGTGCCACAGTCTTTACAGTAACCCTTGAGAGAAGGGGAGGGTTGTGACACATGGTATGGGCAGAGCTGGAAGATTCCACACAGTGCTGAGACAGCATTCAGTTGGCTTGGCAGTGGTGGGTGTGTTTGGGGCGGGGACGGAGAATGGACACATACATTTCAAAACTAAAGAGGATGAGCAGACATTGGGTTAACTGTTACAACTCCAAACTGCTCTAACATCAAGTGGCTTTCTTTGTCCTTTCAGCCCTTTCACCTCTCTGCCTTATTGTCACTCCCCCCCTTTTCTCTGCTCCTTTCCCTTCTTCAGTGATTTTTCTCCTACTTAATGGTCAAAATGATTGTGTGTGAGAGAGAATGGAGGCTGGAGGACAGCCTCGGGTGTTGTTCCTCGGGCTCTGGTTAAGTTTTTAAACTTTTGTTTATTTATTCTTTAACATCTTCATTCATGTATAGAATACATCTTAGTCATATCTATTCCACCTCTCCTCTCCTGCTTTTCCAGGGCACCCTAGAACATGCGCCACTCCCAGCTTCGTGTCCTCTATCTTGTAACCCACTGAATCCATTTAGTGCTTTCTGCCAGAGTGTTGGCTGACCTTTCTGGCTTGTTCTATGGCCCTGTGCAGGAGACCATAGCTGCAGTGAGTTCATGAGTACAGCAGGCATGTCACATCTAGAAGGTAGCACCACGTTCTTTTTGAGGCATGGACCTAGAAGTCACCAAGAATGCTAGGCTTGCTGGCCAGCAAGCCCTGAGGATACTCCTGTCTCTGCCTGCCCAGAACTGGGGATTATAAACTCACATGACTCTGGCTGGCTCCTCCCACACTCTAACACGTGGGTTCTAAGAATAAAACTCAGGTCCCCAAGACCATGAGGCAATCAGCTTTCCAACTGAGCTGGCATCCCCAGCCCTGTCTGCAAGATTTGATGAAGCTAATGGAGAGCAGAATAGAGAGAGAATGCCTGAAATTGGGGTAGGCAGCAGGTGGGGCTCTTGGGAGCTAGTGGGGCAGGGAGCCCAAGAAAGCTCAGCTGTTCCTGATCAGGCTAGCCACAGTCTTTGGACAGGCCGTACCTTTCCACTTCCTGCCTCATCACTGCTCTCCTTGTAGGAGAGCGCACCAGTTAGACTTGGCTAGCCAGCGCCTAGCTGCATGATCAAGAAGCCTCACTGCTGTCACTCAGAAGGGCACCATAGGCAACACACTGACTCCCAGATAGAAGGGGCTGCTGCTTCCCGATACCACCCTCACAGCAGCTGGAAGACTTGCCAGGGTCTGCTCCTCAGAGATGGATGGGGCAGTTTCTCAATGGGCAGACCAGGGTCGCAGAGAGCGGGATTCCTCCTGGTTGAATTCCCCAGTGCTGGGTGTGGATGATAGTGCTTCCTGTCTCTATCACCCTTCCCAGGTCAGAATCCACCTGAGGATAAAATTCTTCCCTTAAGGTGCTGACTAATAACATCTGCTCTGGACTCCACTGATGCTGTCTTTATTTCCATCCCATCTTCACAGTTTGATCCAGACTTTTCTTTGATGGCCTGTAAATATTCATCATCCGAGGCTTTTGAATTGCAGTAGCTTTTAGTTAAAATTGAGTAAAATGTACCATTTGAATAATAAAAACCTCATTAAAGGAAAGCTAAAAGAATACTTTTCCTTTTGTACAAGCCAATTAGGTACCCTCATAATTAAAAAAAAAAAAGTCAAGCACATTATGGTTTCATATTCCATAAGCCTGTTTTTAATTAATAGAGGTGACATGGTTTAGGTGCTCTGTACACATTGTGCCTCCGGTGTTGTGCAATTAACATTAATGAAGGTATTGGAAAAGTGGTGAGAGAGTAACTTGTCTCTTAGTCCTCTGTGCATCCAGGTTGAGGTCTCTAGTGGGTTTTCCATTCCTGGGGACACTGCATGGCAAGAATAAAGGTGCCCAGAGGAGGACCTGTGGCCGCTGAGAAGATGTAATATTAAAATTCTCAATGGCTAAACTGCCCCAAAGACAAATATTCACAGAATTAGATTTTTTGTGTGTGTGTGTGTGTGTGGATAACCGGGAATAATGTGATGATAAGGGAGCTACCATTTAATCCCATCGACTGGTAAGATACGGGGCTGTATGTTCAGCATCGTCTTGCAGGCTGTATTCTGCTGTTCCCAGTTTGTAGGGGGGGAAACAGGTTTACATAGTCTCACTGACTGGCCATGAACCTGCTAAAAAAGTAACAGCCTGAGGCTGGGACGGCAACACTTGGGTCTATCAATCCCAGTCTGGATACTGTGACATAATGCCTGGCGGGAGCAACTGGAAGAATGAAGGATTCATGTAGACTCACTGTTTCAGAGGATTTCAGTCCATAAGGGCAGAGAGGGCATGTTGGGGAGAGGGCCAGTTCAATCCATGTGGCTTGAAGCTGTTCCCGCTGTAGCCAGCAGAAAGCAAAGCTTAGGGCCAGAAGCAGGGCCAGGCTGTGTAACCCTTCAAGGCCTGCTCCCAGAACTCATCTATGACAGGTAGGCTTTGTGTGCCAAATACTCCACCACCTCCCAATGAAGCTGCAGCAGCTGGGGCCTACGTCCATAGCCTTGAGGTTGTGGGTGGCATCTCATGTTCAAACCAGAACCATCTTTCGTCTTGTTCTTACTCATTATTTATTTTTGTTAATTCAAATATTTGGATTCGAACCTCAGGAAAGTTAGCTCTAATTGCATTACTAATTCTATAATAATGTAATGAGCAAACCTCCTGTTTTCTTGTCTGAACAGTGGCAACAAGAACACATGTCACCCAAGGTGAGCATGAAAGTTAAATGATCTATATATCCAGAATCCCCAGCAAATGTCTACTCCACAGTTAACCCCACCCCGACACAGGAGTTGGGGGGGGGGAACAACTTGGAGAAGTGAGCAAAATATTAGAGTTGAAACCAAAAAGGATCTCAGACATAACAATACACGCCACATTTTCCAAAGTTTCTGCCTTGCTGCAGAGCCTCCCTGGTTCAGGTCTCTGCTTCGGTGTGAAGCACGGCTGATGCATGCAGTGAGGAGCTGATGGCTTAGAGCACTCAGGTTCAGTCTTCACAGAGGAATGGCGCCGCCATTTGGAGCTGTTGATTGACAGCCACAGTGCATTTCATATATGAAACAGGAGTTATCCAGGACAAATGCAGCTGACCACAACCACTTTACCATGCTTGTTTTTAAGTGGTGATAAGTTGGAAAATAGATCAAGCAACAGAAATGAATATCATGATCTCTTAACAAGATCCAGGTTGCCCCATGATAATGAGATTTCATGACCCCTTAAAAATGTGATTTATCACTATACTTCTCTCTAGCTGTGCTGTGCATGCTTTTCACCGAGCATTTAAACAAACTTTGCCATTAGTTCTTTATAAAAAACCTAGAAAAGGATGGAATGCTTCTAAACTTGCTATAGAAAGTCTGTGTTCTCCTCATGTCAAAAGCAAAGTCCTGTGAAAAGAAAATGACAATCCAATATCACACAGGAACAGACACATAATTTTCAACAAAATGCCACCAAACTAAATGCAATAATGTACAAAAGAAAGGAGTATATACTTATGATATGTTAAGGAATTGAAAGTTAAATATTCAAAAATCAATCAATGGAAGAATTACAAATCAGAAGAATAAAGAGTCATCTGGATGGATAAAGAAAAATTATTTGTAAATAGTTCAGTATTCTTTCTTGATTAAAAAAATGCTCAGTAGAGTTGGAATCAAAGAGCATTTCTTCACCTTATTAGTGGCACCTACAGAAGGCCCATAGCTGATATATTTATGCTACAAACTTGAATGCTTTCTCTCTAACACCCAGAAACAGACAGGGGTGTTAGCAGCCAGAACCCATCCAAATAGGAAAGGAAAAATTAAAAATGCCTTCCTTGCAGATGAAATCACTTTGCATGTATAAAACCTTAAGAAATCAAATTGAGAAGTATTAAAACTCACAGCCAAGTTCAGTTGGATTGCAGGGTGACTGCTCAGTATGTAGAAATGAGTTTATTTCTCTTTGGGAGCATCGGCATTTCCAAAAGGAACTGAAGAAAATCATTTTGCTTGCAGCAACATCAGAAAAAAGATCGAGAAGCGGTTTTGAAACTTACAAATAAATTTAACAAAATGTGAAAAACTTAGACTTTTGAATGTATAAAACGTTGTTGGAATAAATTAAAAGACACTTAAATGAATACAGAGATAGCCCATGTTCATGGACTGGAAGATGTGATGCTGTGTAGGTACCAGCATCCCTCAGGTTGATCTACATGGTGGATTAATTTTCCTTCAAAACAGAAATTTTGGTCTTGAACTTCATATGAGAATGAAAAAGACATTGAATAGATAAACCAAGGATGGAAACAAAGTGGGAAGCCACCCATTGCCCATTAATTAAAAACACAATGTGTCATGACCATTAACAGTAGAGAACTGAATAGAATTGGAGTTCCAGAATTAAACCCTTACATGACTGATTAGTTTTTCAAACACTAGTGCCAGAGTAACTCAGTGGTGTAAATAATAGTCTTTTCTACAGATGGTTCTAGAACCACTGGGTATCCACCACAAAAGAATGAATCTGAATTGCTTTCATGCACCATATACAAACTTAGCTGAAGAGGAATCAGTGACCAAAATATAAAAACCCAAACTACTTTGTCCCAGAGGAAACATAGAATCACAATATCTTCGTGACATTAGAATAGATAGTACTTTTATTGGTCCAATCTCAAAAGCATAAGGGACAAAAGAAGAATTAAAAACAACATAAAACAAAATGAGAATTCACTAAAATTAAAAGCTTTTGTGTGGCAAATGAAACCATCAAGAAGGCATAAAGACAACCTACAGAGAGGGAGGGATGTTTGACAACTGTTTATCTTGAAAGGGTTTCATCTATCATATATAAAGAACTTTCATAATTCAATAATAGGAAGATAAAACTGCTAGCTCCAAAGTGGGCGTAGAAACTGAACACACATTTGTTGTTGGTTTTTTTTTTTTTGGCTCCTTTGGGGGCCTGACACCCAGCTCCCAAATAAATCATACATGGAGGCTTATTCTTAATTATGAATGCCTGGCTTTAGCTTGGCTTTTTTCTTGCCAACTTTCCTTATCTTAAATTATCCCATCTACCTTTTGCCTCTGGGCTTATCCCATTCTCTTACTTCTGTAAATCTTATTCTGTTGCTTGCTGGGTGGCTGGCCCCTGAGGTCCTCCTCCTTCTCTGGCTACTTCTATCTCCTTTCCAGATTTCTTCCCCTATATATTCTCTCTGCCTGCTGGCCCTGCCTGTCCTTTCTCCTGCCTTGCTATTGGTCAGTTCTTTTTTAGACCATCAGGTGTTTTAGACAGGCACAGTAACACAGCTTCTCAAAGTTAAACAAATGCAACATAAACAAAAGTAACACACCTTAAATATTCTACTACACACATTTCTCCCAAGAAGCTATGCTAACTACCACTGAACACATAAAAAGATTCTCAGTATCCTTAGCCAAGAGAGAAATGCAAATGTAATCCACAAGAAACTGATCACTCATGTTGGTTAGTGTGACGCAGGTATCACTGTGGACAGAAAGATTGGAAGAGCCAGAGGATAAAGGAGTTTCTAGGAGCTACATCTATAAAGTCTCACCAACATGAGCTGAACAAGGATAACAGCAATATGTGGGCTAACATGGATGAAGGAAAGCCTATGAGGCCTCAACCCTACACAAAGAACTACAAGCATCTAAGGAATGCTGAGATTGAGAGAAATGGTCTTCTCCAGGGAAGAGCACACCAATTGGTTATCCAGTACCAAATGGTCAACCCTGAAAATGTACATACAAGTAACATTATAGAGACTCAGATTGAACAGGGTGTATTTGTGTATTTACGATGTATGTGTGTGTGTGTGTGTGTGTGTGTGTGTGTGTGTGTGTGTGTGTGTCTATGTGTCTGTGTATATATGTTTGTAACAACATTGGAGAAAGAACCCATGAATTCAAAAAGGAGCAAGGAAAGGTGTATGATAGGGTTTGGAGGGAGGAAAGCAAAGCAGGGAGATGTTATAATTCTATTATAATCTCAAAAAATAAAAGAAATAATTTTAAAAACAAAGAAGAGAAAGGTGGTGAAAGCGCCGTAGGGATGCAGATGTGCATAGAGCACAGCTGGTGGGGATGTGGGTGACGTGTCCCACTTTGGACAGCAGTTTGATTCTTCCTCAGAAGTTAAACACAGCATTATTGCGAGCCAGCAATTCCATTTGTAAATGCATACTTAAGAGAAATAAACAGACACGTCTCGAGAAGAGCTGGCAAAGCCATGTCGGTAGCAGCGATATTCACATTAGCCCAACACTGCAGGCAACCCGTATGTCCATCAGAGGGTGAAGGGACAACTGGGATGCTGTGTGTGCATGCAGCAGAGCACTCCTCAGGCTTAGGAGGGAAGGCATTCTTGGTACAGCACAAACCCCTGAACATCATGCCAGGACAAAGAAGAAGTCATGAAAGATCAGGTGTCATCCTACTTACATGAGACGATGATGTTAGACAAGTCTATAGAGTAGAAAGTGTATTTGATGTGTGTGTGTGTGGGGTGTGTGTGTGTGTGTAGGTACCACACAGTTGGTGACAGCTAATGAGTTTCTTTTTATACTTAAAATTGCTGTAAAGCTAGAATTGGTGATGGGCACTCAACTCAGAATTATACTACATGTGAATTACATCTCAGGATTTAAAAAAAAAAAATAAGTGGAAAAATAATAAAAGCCTAGAAGGAAAAAACATGAATCTGACCACCTCCTCCATACCCAGCACTAATGTTTTTCTGTATTTTCTTACTTGGTGACTGTGACTGCATAGGGAGATATCCCATTTTTCTTGCTTTTGGTTTTGTTTGGATTTTCTGTTATCACATATATTAATTGATTTGTGTGTATTCCCTCAGGTGTGTATGGGTGCGTGGGTGTGTGCCAAGGCTGGTGTGTGGAGGTGAGAACAACTTGCAGGAATCTCTTCTGTCTTCCCACCATGTGGGTCCTGGGGATCAGATTCAGGTCATCTGAGTTGGTGGCAAACATTTTTATCCGCTGAGCCATCCAGGCAGCCTTGGTTTTGATTTTTGAGATGGGATTGCCCTCTGTATGCCAGGTTGGCTTAGAGTTCATGGTGTGGCCCCTTCTGGCACCGACCTCAGCCTCCCCAGTGCTAAGAGGACAAGTGAGCCACCACACCTGGGTTGGCGTTTCCCTTTTTTAGAGAAAGCTGTATGGCACACATGCTGGCCTTTGCTGCCTGCCTTTTCAGTTCACCTGGGAGGGCCTGGGAGCCTCTCAATTCGATGTTGTGTGTTTATCTATTTTCCTGTTGAGCATCACACATGGGTGGCTTCTGGTTCATCACTAATTTTATGAGTTCTGTTCACCTGTGTAATTATTCCTCATCTTTATGTACACACTAGAACTCTTTCCTTAGGTAAGTGTCTTGGAAACTGTTGATTTTCTAAGGTAGATTATCATAACCTGGGTGACCTAAAGCAAGAAATTCATTGTCTTTCATGGTTCTGGGAGGGGAAAGTCTGCAGCCAAGGTGCCTACAGAGTGGCTCCTTTTGGGTGGCAGTGGGAGCCTCCTCCTCATTCTCCTGGCTTCCTAAGGTTGTTCTCAATCCTTAGCTTTTCTCAGCTTGCCCATCTATCACTCAGGTTTCCCCCACCCCATTGATGTGTATGTGATCCTATAATATATATTTTGCTTCATAATGGATTCTGAAACAAAATGGATTTGCTTGTTCTTGTGCTGTAGGCTTCATACCATTTTCATCCAGCCTACTACACAGGATGATTTCCCCAGTTTAATTTGTTGCTTTTATGTTTCAGTTACAAATACAGGAAAGAGCCTTGGAGAACTGTCACTGTGTAGTATCCGTTCACTAGGATTACTTTTTCGTAAAATATACTTATTAGGATTTACGACTTTCAATCAAATGAGAGGGTTACTTACATTGTTAAAATTGCATTTATAGCATATCTCTTTTTACCTGTCCCCAGGCTCATTTCTAGCAGGTAGATTTAATCTGAATCTAAAGGGAAGATACATGTATGTACACACACACACACACACACACACACACACACACACAATGAGACAGGCGCTCATATACTGAAGACTAGCTTGGAACTCATTTTGTAGTCAAAGATAACATTGAATTCCTGATCCTCCTGCCTCCACTTCCTGAGTGTTAGGGTTGCATACATGCTTGGTTTATGTGGTGCTGAGGATGAAACCCTAGTCTAAATATATGCTAGGCAAACATTCTACTGAGTTATGCCTAAGAGGAATATGTTCAGATATCTGACTGTCTGTATAAGCAGAACATATTCCCCTTGATAGGTTTATTTAGTACCTACTAAGCATTAGGCCCCAGTGTCAGCCTTTCTTGTGGTGGGCTGTTTTCATAAAGAAAGGAAATGAGAAGGCTCCTCATGTGTATTTGGTGGGCTATTTTGATTGAACATAAAAGGGGTACTAATTGTTTGTATTAAAAAGCAGAGTTAACTAGAGACTGTGTGTTCCAACTCCAGTGAACCACCCTTATCATCATCTACCCGCTGTGGGTGTGGGTTCGTATGGGTGTCTTGGGTCCTGGAAACTTCTTGTTGCTTGCACCCTGAGGTAATGGCCCATTCGGAGTGATGCAATGTCCTGGCATATCTCATCTCTCACTGGATGGAGACTCTGAGAAATGGTTTATTTCTAAGTGGACATGGATAGTACCTAGTTTTAGACCAACAATTTGTACCTGATATCGTCTATTTCCTTGTGTAGATCTCTTCATGTGCTTGTGTGTAATGCGGGGACTTTTGCTCTACCCTGGAGCCTCACAAAAGATGGCCTGGAGACGACCTTCCAGGTGAACCACCTGGGACACTTCTACCTTGTCCAACTCCTGCAGGATGTTTTGTGTCGCTCAGCCCCTGCCCGTGTCATCGTGGTCTCTTCTGAGTCCCACAGGTGGGTTTGAATTTAATTTGACATTTTTCCACTTGTCCCTCTGTTTACACCCTCTGAAATTCTCTCCAAGTCTCCAACTGAAAATAGTTTTGATCTGAGGCTGGAGAGAGGGCCTCAGTTCCTAGCCCCCAGGTCAGGTGACTCATAGCCACCTGTGACTCCAGCTACAGAGGATTCAACACCCTCTTCTAGTCTCTGTAGACAACATTAGCTACACACATACACACACACACACACACACACACACACACACACACATACACACATACACAGTAAATCTCAAAAATACTAATTTTGAGTAGACTCACTATGAGAAACATGAGTGTGCACAACCTGGCTTCATTAGTTTTTCTAGATCTTTCTAGATGTGTGATCATGGGGAATTGTTAGGGGGGGGGACTGTCTAGAGTAATATAGAGTGATTTTACAATTATACCTTAGGCTCCCCATTGATTTCACTCAGAGATGGAATAATAATTGATTAAATCTGAATGGCATGACCTTTATTGATTTGTAATTCAACAACTTCAAAGTCTCACCGAGAGGAAAGCACAGTTATTCTAGCAGGGGAAACAATGCAGTTAAAGGCTGCGAGATGAAATCCAATTGTTTTATAATGAGAAATTAGGGAATTCAATGCAGACATTAGCAGTGTAATTGCAGAAAGGGAAGGACTGTAGTTAGCGTGTATTGGAAATCTGGCCATGCCTCTTTCGGTTAGAATTTCAATTTACACATCAGATGGCGTTTCTTTCTGATTGTCATTAGACTATTCAATCGACGAAAAAGACATCTGAAAACATCGTGGTGTTTTCAACATATTTGTGCTGGAGTTGGATAAACAACTAACTGTTTCTAAAAGAAGTGCCGAGAAAAGACAAAGGGTTTTCTGAGCTGTCGAGGCAAGATTTACAGCTTGTTAGGGAGAATTCTCTTCCCAATGTTCCTGGTGTTGGGGACTATTGGGGGGGGGGGAGGGGACTCGGGCTTTGCCTCCTTAGCAAAGTGGCTAAGAATAAATAAATAAATAATAATGTGCCAAAATCTGTTTTCTGTTTTCTTCCTCTTCTTCTCCACCTTAAGTCCTGAAATGTTTTGGTGATCCCGGATGCAGCTTATTTTTTTTTTTTTTTTTTTTTTTTGTTTTTTCGAGACAGGGTTTCTCTGTGTAGCTTTGCGCCTTTCCTGGAGCTCACTTGGTAGCCCAGGCTGGCCTCGAACTCACAGAGATCCGCCTGCCTCTGCCTCCCAAGTGCTGGGATTAAAGGCGTGCGCCACCACGCCCGGCTTATTTTTTTTTTTAATCATACTTCCATAAAATGTAACCCATGGGACTTTGAAGAGCGAGACCAGCCAAGGGTTAGCTTGAACCCTTTATCACTCCCAAACACAGGGGCTTATGGTGTAAGTGACACACTGCAGACAGATTTACTCTTGCCAGTTTAAATTTATGATGGCTGCAATGAAAGGGAACTGTGGGTAATAATCCTCCCCTGTTCAAGAAGACTCAGAACATCTAGTAATTAGGTAGTAACAAAATCTGGCTAGGCTTATCTTTGCAAATCACACCAGGTTTGTGAAAGAAGGGGAGTGGCCCCGCAAAGCAGCGAGGGAGGCTGCCGTGGGGGCAGGCAGGAGAGAAAGCTGTAGAAATAAATCTGCCAGCCCCAATCGCTTACCAGATGTGGAGGGCACCACGGGATATGTTTAAATGAGCTGGTATTTAATGGGAGATGGTGTGGAGGTGTCAGCTGCTCACTCCTTCGGTAAAGCTCTGTCTCGGATGCTGTTTCCTGGGACGCCTTTGTTCTCACTGTAACCACAGGGTAATGCCTGCTTACTTGGGAGATCCAAGTCCTCATTTCATTTTAAAGATGAGTTTGGAAGGAAAGACCTTGGCTGCCTGAATGAGATCCATTGTCATTTCTAGCAAGGCCTAACTGATGGGTGGAAGGCCTGCGTCCGTGTGCCGACTGGCTCCTCTTGTCCACTTTCTTCTTATTAACATTCTTACAACATATTAATTCCTACAAGCTGAACTGTTTATTACTCTTGCGCTGCATTCCTGAGCTCCAGAGAGCAAGCGTGGGTGCCAGGCACGCAGACGGTGCTGGCTCACTACTGAAGGACCCAGAGCCGGAACCAAACTGTAAAATGCAAGTGTTGATATCTAATTACCTCCATAAACCTTGGCGGAATCTCTTCGTTGGAGTCAAGACCCCCTGTTAGGGGAAAAATAAAGTCTTATGTTTGCAGAAAATATTATACTGGATGCCCTCGGGCGAATTATTTATTAACCACTCTCTATCTTCACTGTGTTTTACTTACTTAGCTGGAGTCTGAGCGCGTGGATTGAGTTCCTGCCTGTCTCAAATATATCATAATGAAATGGGAAGTTGGATTCCTCACTGTGAGAATTTTTCAGATAACAATTAAAATAGAATGAAAGAAGCAGAGTGCTAGCCGCGCAGCTCTAGACAGCCTCGGCAGTAGGAAGGAGCAGACAGACACGTAGTCGGAGACACAGTCACACACATGCAGTCACACATACAACCCCACACAGCCAGCTCCAGAGTCCCGCACTTAGTCACCCCCACAATCTCACATGTGTAGCATCTCATACACATAATCATACACATACAGTCACACAAACAACCACATACAATCACACATAGTCACGCAGACAATCATACCCCAACACAGCCTCACCTATGTAGACTCTCAGACACATAAACACACATAAAAATGCACACAACCAGAAAAAAACCACAGAAACCACAAAGTTACATAACCACACCCACAGTCTCACGTAGTCACACAACCACACATACTCTCATACACAGAATCACATGCATGTAGTATGCACGCAACCACAGGAAACCATATATAGTCACAAACAGACATCCCAGTCACACATAATCATATACAATCATAGACACATATACCCCATCAGAAATGTACAGTCATACATCACAAACACAGAGCCACACACGTACAGTTACACACACACAGAATTTCCCTGGCAAGTTCATTTCTACCACTTGAACACAATAACTGTTTTCCATGTGAGTCTATTCTCATTATTTTATTTTTGGAATTAAACATTGTTTCAGCTTTAACAGAGACATATGTAAAGAAAGAGAAGACAGGGTCATGGGGCCAGTCAGTGTCTGGAGAGTGGATGTTAGCCAGCCTCTCTGTGGATCACAGGGACACTTCTCAGACCTTCATTGGCTTTGCCAGACTTTCAACTTGAAGACAGAGCAGGCAGCCTCGAAGAGCTCAGACCAATGGGTCTGAGCAGCCAGACCAATGGGTCTGAGCAGCCAGACCAATGGGTCGCATTGCCAGATCCTCACTCACTTCTCTGTGGATGGACCAGAACTGTGCCCACCCTTCCCACTTCTGTAGGAACTGACGGCATAAATTAGTGAGACCTTCAGGAGTCTGGGGTCCACACGGCCTGGAGTTCATCCTCAGAACTAAAGAAACAATAGATAATATAGATAAGTTTAATCTGCCCAGTGTTCCCCAGTCATGAAGTCAGGGGCTCATCCTAGCACCAGGAGACACTACCTGTAAATGTGTAACCAAGAACTTTGAGAGAGTGACCTTCTTGGTCAATGTTACCTTTCAAGTGAGACTTGGAACCAGATTTTTTTGACATAAGCTCTGAATTCTAACCTCATGGCCAGCCTTCAGTTGTAAAATCCTGGATTAGGTTTCCATTTTAATCCTGACCCTGCTCACCAAGAATTCCCAGCCTAGCATTTGAACCAGGTAGACAAATGACTGGCAGTTGGTGTTAATGCCAGAGGGCCAGTAGATAGGTAGGACCCAAAGGTGGCTTTGCTAGCTTTGCTACTGATCTTGGAGGGACAATGTTGTCACCAAACACTGGGAGTAATGTCACAGAGTTGATCCTGCGGAGTGGATACTGAGTTATCATGGAACCATCTGTTTCAATCTCTTTGCTGGACTTTTTCAATCTATCTGTCTTACCACCAAGAAATCATTGTGGCATCAAGCTGGGAGAGCTTCCTGGAAGAAGTGTCCCTAGGCTGGGGAGATTTTCTAGGAGCAAGAAGAAGAAAAAGCACTGAGGAGATCACTGAAGGGTGCCATATTTATTCCATATCTTTCAGGTATTTGTGTGTGCTCAATACCCTTTTCTTCTCTCAATAGTAGCATTTCCAGCTCATGTCTCAGACTTCGGATCTCTGGGTTTGTAACTCAGTAGCCCCTTCTGTGACCACCCTTCTTTAACACCTCATTGCTATATTGAAATCAAGTTGAAAAATAATATCATTTTCCCTGAACAGACATATATATTTTTTTAGTTCCCTATGATGGTGTAAGTCTACTGTAAAGAAAGCATAAACTGGAATCAAAATAGCTTGTGATCCAACATTGAACTACTTGGGCAGGACTATGGGAAAGATAATCAAATGTATGTGTCTGCATAAATCACCCTCACAAAGGCCATCAACAGGTAGGCTCCATGGCAGATTCCAGTGCCACCAATATTGAATCAAACCTCACACTCCTGAACTCCAGGACATCCAAGAGTGCATTCATTCCTCTTTGGCAGAGTTGTTACATGGGATGGAAGGTTCAGTAGATGTTAAAACTATGCACGTATATGACACACAAGCTGAAGACTCTGAGAATTCCACTCAGCCTTTATATCTGTATGAGTGTCCATGGGGCCGTCATCATGGAGCTTGATTCTTGTCCTCCTTGCAGGGCACCTGCTTACTCTTTCCCCCACTGGTAGTCAGTCATTCCTTCTATCAGAACAAGGACCGTGAAACTTTCACATCTCTTGCTATGTTCTTTTGCCTTGGACAGTTAAGCTGCAAGTCTGGGGTCTTCCAGCTTCAGAACATGGAGACAGGAAACCGACAGTTAGCTGCAAGGTGTCACTGTCTTTCCCTTGGTGAGGTTAGCTTTGCTGATTTCTGAGTGGCAACAGTCAGCATCTGAAGTGAATGTCACTGAGTCCTGGGAGAGGGGTATTTAATGCATTCTGTTAACATGACTGTCACCATTGTGGTGGTTTGAGTGAGAAATGTTCTCTATTGTCTGGGACATTTGAATACTTGGACTCCAGGTGGTGGCAGTGTTTGGGTAGGTTTCCAAGGTGTGACCTTGCTAAAGTAAGTGTGTCCCTGGGAGTGAGCTCTAAGAGTTTAAGAAAGAGCACCATTTTGAGTGTGTTCTTTCAGCTCCATGCTTGTGGTTCAAGATGTGTGCCCATGGCTTCCTGCTCCTGCTGCCATGCCTTTGCGCTGCCATCATGGGCTCTCACTATCTGGAACTGTAAAGCCAGTAAACTCTTTCTTCTGTAAGTTGCCCTGGCCATGGTGTTTTATCACAATAACAAAAAGGAACTGACACAGCCACCCTGTGATGTTTTTCTTAGTTTTGACACATCCTGAACTGTTCCTTCCAAGGAGCAAGGTTTGTTCTTGATGATCCTTTGCCATTAGTACTTTGTTTTCCATAGTCATTTTTTTTTTTTTGCAACGTTCTTATCTTGTTCCCTTACTATGTGTGCTGGCTAGTTTTTATGTCAACATGACACAAGCTTGAGTCATCAGAGAAGAGGGAGCCTCAGCCTCCATAAGAGCAGCCTGTAGGGCATTTTCATAACTAGTAATTGATGTAGGAATGCCTCATCCATTGTGGTTGGGGCCATCTCTGGGCTAATGGTCCTGGGTTCCATAAGAAAGCAGGCTGAGCAAGCCATATGGAGCAAGAGTGAGCATCACTCCTTCATGGATTCTGTATCAGCTCCTACCTCCAGTTTCTCACCCTGTTTGAGTTCCTGTCCTGGCTTCTTTGATGATAATCAGTGATGTTGAAGCATAAGCCAAATAAACCCTTTCTTTCCCAACTTCCTTTTGGTCATGCTGTTTCATCACAGCACTAGTAACCCTAAGCAGAACAGAAATTGATAACAGAAGTGGGGTATTGCTGTAACAGACCTGACCATGTTGTTATGGGGAGGATTGTGGAAGGACTTTGAAAACTTGGGCAAGAAAAGCCATTGAAGTATTCAATTCTTGGTGAGTTGTTCTGTGGGAACTTAGAAGAAAAGAGTGTTGAGAGAAAGGCAGTTGGTAGAAGCCTTGCTTATGAAGTTTTAGAGGGAAGCTTGAGAGTTACTTAAAGACCATTGGGGCCAGGGCATATTTTCTATTTTGAATTGAGATTCTGTAGTTTTGATCAGCTAGAGCTGAAAAGTCAACTGTGATTAAGAAGAGACCAACATGGATGAACTAGAACCTTTGCTTTACTGGGACTGTTGATGCTTGTCAGCTGAAGCTGAGGAATTGACACTGATTAAGAAGAGACCAGCATCACTGAGGTGAAATCTGGGAAGTGTTTCCACTGAGTCAGCACACAGAAGCTGTGTTCCAGATGTGGCCAAGGTAACTCCTGTTGGCAGCTGAACTTGGTAGTGTAAGAGTCACCTAGGTGTTACTGGTTTTGAAGCCATGAAGAGGTCGTGGAGAGCGGCTGAGGCTTGGCACTGTGAAAATCCAGGAGAGGCCATTGTTGAAGATGAAGTCTCAGTAGCAGTTGAAGGCCCAGGACTAAGGGGGCCATGCAAAGAAGTCAAGACTTGGCACTATGAAGAGAGCTCAGGAGAGAATATTGGTGAAAGTGCAGCCCAGTTGCAACAGAAGACCCCAGCATTTTGGAGATACCAGTACCATGGGATGACTACCAGGAACAGCAGCCAGAACCTAGAAGACAAGCTGTGTGTGTTACAGAGGGTGGAGCCAAAGAAGTGACCCAAGTCACTCAGAGGAGCCCAGAAGATCATGAGTGAATCCCAGATATTGGACATTGAGTTATTTACATGGTTGGAGCTTGGTTTTGCTTTGTTCAGATTGTGACTGTGCCCTGGTTCTTCCCTCCTGAAATAAGGAATTATTTAACTTATTTTTGATTTTATGGAAGCCCACAGTTGAAAGACTGAGTTTTTAAAGATATTTTGAATGTTTGAAAAGACTGAATTTTAAAGTGTTTGAACTTATAAAAACTGTGAGACTTTTAGAGTTATTTATGAATTTTAATGTGAGATCTTGGGGATGAAAGAGAAAGGAAAGGTTATGACTTAACAGTGATGTGCTTGTGTGTCAAGCTGACAAGGAGTCAATTGTGTTAGATAGTTTTATGTCAACTTGACATAAGCTAAAGTCATCTGATGGGAGGGAGAGAAAATGCCTCCATAAGATCAGGCTTTGGCAGACCTTAGAACATTTTGTTAATTAGTGATTGATGAGCAAGGGCCCAGTCCACTTTGGTGCCATCCCTGGTCTGTGGTCCTGGGTTTTATAAGAAAGCAGGCTGAGCAATCCTTATAGAGCAAGCTAGCAAGCATCACTCCTCCATGGCCTCTCCATCAGCTCCTGCCTCTAGGTTTATGCCCTGCTTGAGATCCTATTCTGACTTCTTTTGATGAGGAACAGCAATGTGGAAGTGTAAGCCAAATAAACCCTTTCCTCCCCAAGTTGTTTTTGGTCATAGTGTTTCATCACAGCAGTAGTAAGCCTAAGCAGGATACTATACAATGCCCAAAGTTGACATAATGAAGCCAAGTATGGAGAGTCCTTAAACAAATAGGATATTGTCTAGAACATTCTTTTAGGTTTTTAAGGCAATCACTTCCTTTTTTGACAAAGAGGCAGGTATAAAGGAAGCAAACAGCTGGTGTTTAATGCCTCTGCCAGACTCTATTATAAAATATCAACTAGTTACTTTGATTTGTGTGTGCCCATGCCATGGGCATACTTAAAAACAGTAGACTGGGCCAGAACTCGTTTTTGGCTTTGTTTATTTATTTTTTAAATGTAAAAGACTTTTGATGGCACCTCACCAAGGTTACAACCCTTTTATGATCATTAATTTTTAATCTGGAAAAGAGTCTTGGAGGCAGGACGGCTTATCTGTATTAACTGAATGCTCAAATGAAAATACACAAGACTCATGCATTTGGCTAAAATAACCCAGGGAAACTCTGCCAAAGGTTAGGAATGTGATACTGCTTTCCTAATGCAGCTACCTTTTATCTAAGGCTTGTTTCCATTTAATTATCCTTGAACTTGTGGTTGAAGATCTGGAGGCACAGAGAGAGAGAGGGAGAGAGAGAGAGAGAGAGAGAGAGAGAGAGAGAGAGAGAGAGAGAGAGAGAGAGAGAGAGAGAGAGAGAGAGAGAGAGAATTTTTCTTTTTGAGATTGGGAACTCAGTGTAGTCTTGAACTCACTATAGCCCAGGCTAGCCCCAAGCTCAGAATGATTCTCCTGCCTGCCTGAACTTTCTGAATGTTGTAATTAAGGCTTGTTTGAGGCACAGGGGACCTTGGCTTTATTTGGTCTACTGCACTGCTGGGTATAGACTTAAGCTTCCTCTTTGGATCAAATACTTGGTAGTGTGTTAAGCCTCCATCTTTGGTTTTTAAGGGTCATGGTGGTGAGATATGCTAGATGAAATCTCCACAGTTTGTTCAGATTTCAAATCAAAATCCAAAGCTCTGTGAGAAGCGGTGTCTGCTGTGTTCTACGCCATGCTTTCTATTTTTCAGATTTACAGATATTAATGATTCCTCAGGGAAACTTGACCTCAGCCGCCTGTCTCCATCACAGAGTGACTACTGGGCCATGCTGGCTTATAACAGATCCAAGCTCTGTAATCTCCTCTTCTCCAATGAGCTGCACCGTCGCCTCTCCCCACGAGGGGTCACGTCGAATGCAGTGCACCCTGGAAACATGATGTTCTCATCCATCCATCGAAACTCATGGGTGTACACGCTGCTGTTCACCTTGGCCAGGCCATTCACCAAGTCCATGGTAAGTGGATGGCTGCTGGTACCTCCCAGGTGCCTTCAGTCAGCTTCACAAAAGGGCCTACAAACCCAGTCCTTGGCGTCTACTTGTGGTCTCATTGTAGTCTGTTGTCATGGGGCTGGTATGGAGTAACAGCACCATTGGCAAAGGCTCCCTACCATGTCAGTATCACCCTTAGATTGGGTCTATTGCTCTACCAGAGTCTTGGAGGCTTGGATAAGGATGTTGGTTTTCGGTATTGGGTAGAAAACACCTGAAAATCTTGAAGGTTTGGGGTGAGGAGCACAACAATCATCTATTTCCTCTCAATGTGATTTCTGTTTTGATTCACAAACTTTAAAGTATACTTTGTGGAAAATGGCACTTGATGTATGTGCTTTGTGATAGTGGGAAATGTGGATTAGGAAGCATTAGGAGGTGAAGCTCTTTTGAGTTCAGTGGATTTTGTATCGGATGTTCTAGATGCTTCTTATAATGGAGGTCTGGGGGTAGCTCTTTCCTGGAGAAGGCTTTGTGGCCAGAATGTGGTTATCCTTTGTATCCCTGAAGACAAATCTTTTGGGCAAATCACACTGCTGTGGTTAGAATTGGAGTGCTCACAAAGCTGAATATGAAGATTTTACATTTTTGTCAAATGGTTGTTTATCAATGGTGTGTAAAAACCTCTTCCGTGAATTCATTAACCCTAAGTGACTTGAATGAAAAAGGTGTGTATTACATAGCACATTTGCTCAGGTGCTTTTCCAAGCCTCAGGCTTTAAGAAATGTGTTTCTTTTAGGGCCAGGGAGATGACTTAAGTGGGATAAGCACCTTCTGCATAAGTCTTAAGAACTGAATTCAGATCCCCAGTAGACAGGTGAAAGCTGGGAATGGATTTGTACATTTGTAACCCCCAGTACAGTGAGAAAGCCTGTTTCTAAATAAATAAATACATAAATAAATAAATAATAAATAAATACAGTAGAGGCTGTCAAAAGAAGAACCCAACATCTATCTCGGACTTATACACATGCACACATGGATGTGTGCACCACACATGCATGTTCCTCACATGCACGCATGGGATAAATAGTAAAAATATTTTCTTGTGAATTGATATATCCATGGTGCAGCTACTGATGCTGTCTTTAAATGATAGAAATTATTCTCTCTCTCACACACACACTTGGACTTTGGATTAGACCAGCTATCCTGGTGGTGGCAAGGGAGGTTAGTGGTTGCCTAGCACAGTAGACCAACCGCTCTCCTTAGCATTCCTCCGATCGAGACCCATTGTATTCTCTGGGCATCAGGACAACTTAGGGAAGTTGCATCAAGCACCTGCCTCCTGCATCCCAAAGAGATGTCCTGAGCACTGACAAGAATGAGCATCATACCTCAAATCACGGGCATAGGATTTATCTAGTGGTCACCATCTATCCATTGGCCACTTGTGGCCATTGAGACCTTCACATGGGCAGTACAACTGAGGACATTCTGAATTTTGTTTGATTTCAGTTTAAATAGCCACATGTGTCTTGTGGTGGCCAGATTATGTACAGTGTGCTGTGTATATAACCTCATGTTTCCATGATCTCAAGTTATTCTTTGTTCTGTAAGCAATACCTGTGTCTAGAAAGTTCTTCTTTATACCTCAATTGTGGGTAATAGATGTCACAAGGGTTATGAGGCTAAAAATTATAATAAATCAGATAATTCTATATTCTGTGACTATTATAATTTTAGTCTGAAAAAGAGGGAGTCTGGTGGCGGGTACAGGGGAGGTTTATGGCTCTGCTCCTCTCTCAAACAGTCCAGGAGTAAGATAACTGGCAAGACAGGAAGACTGCACAGGAGAACCTGGGGTGGTGGCCTCACACCTACCGATCTGGTCACTAGGAGGTCACAGTTGCTGGGACTTTCCATTCTCTTATCAAGTGATTAGGAAACAGCACCTTTGATAGCTCATAAGTGCACTTTAGCTGTTACTGTTGACTCCTTTTCTTTGTGTGTGTATAGTCATTTTTGAAACAGGATCTCACTATGTAGCCCTGGCTGGCTTGGTATGTATTATGTCCCTAAACTGGCCTCAAACTAATGGAAGTCCTTCTGCCTCCCCCTTCTGAGTGCCGGATTTATAAGCTTAGGTGTAGAGATTAGTAAGATCGTGGAACATGTAGCCACATTTAGGTTTTCTGTAATAAAAGTAACCTGTCTAGATGGCTGGTGGTACTTTAGCATTGAGTTCCCCATTGCTGAGTTCCTAAGGAGGGAGGATGGAGCTTAGGAAGAGGGAGGAGAGAAGAGGAAGCTGAGGAGGAGGGAGGTTGGGAAGAGGGGGGAGGAAGCTTGGGAGGAGGGAGGATGGATGCAGCATTTGCTGGTCACACTCATCAGTCTCTGCTCCACTGCAATCATTCAGGACTCTGCAGCGAGAAAAGGACGAAGCAGCAGGACTGGGGATGGGTCATGTCCCCAATGGGACAGATCTGGCTGACCACAAGGTCACTCTCTCGGGCTGTCTTCCTCACATACCTCTTGTTGCCTCCATTTCGATAAGGTGCTTGTTGCTTGTACAACGGATGCACTTCTGCCATTTTCAAGGAGCTGTGTATTGACACACAGGCCGTGTGTATCAAAGCTCCCATCCCACGTACAGGGTGGATTCCTAAATGACAGCCAAGCAGCTTGGTGCCAAGGTGACTCCCTGGGAAGAGACAGCTAGGGCTCCATTTATGCTTCAAAATCCTTTCTCCATTTTGCCTTAACGAAAGCATTTTTCCCTGTGACATAGGCCTAGCTTGAGTATACTCTCCGCTGTACAAGGCCCAGGGAAGAAAAAATATCACCCTGCCCGGCGCTCTGAAGCCCAGCCTCCCCTTCTCCGCTGCAGCTAGCTCCCATAAGCATTAAACAGCAGTGTTTTAATATCAACGTCCCTTCTTTATTTGCTGTGACTCGCTGTGACTATGGTGATTTTAGTTACCGTAATTAGGTCACCCTTCATGGAGTCAGGCTATTTTAAGTGGCTCTTTAAGGACTATTGTTGCAGATCAGTAATTTTACAATTGGATGCTCTTGTGCAACTTTATTAAATGTAATATGTCTTTTAAATGTTGCCCTTTTACAGTTATACGTTTCTAATTGTTGCTGTAAATGCATTATCACTTTGAAATTAATTAATTTTTGCATTTGGGCCTCCTGCAGTATAATAATCACTAATGAGAAACTCACAGGGACAAAGTCTCAGCACAGCGCCCCCTACTGGCAAAGCCACATTTCTGCCACCCTCTTCCTATTGAGGGCCGCAGGTCAGATGTCCTAGGGCTTTTGGAAAAGAGGTCCTTATTCCTCTTTCAATTTATGATAAAATAAAAAGAATAGATAAAATGGAAATATGCTGTTTTAAATGTTGTTTAAGCCAATATTTTTTCCAGTAGCAGTCCCTGAAATGTCTTAAAGGAAACCAAAGTTTGCTGAGAATGTTTGTGTGATGAAGTCACATCATGTGGGCACTTCATGTCAAATTCTCTGTTTTTAAGTAGTGTTTTATGTGTGTGTGTGTGTGTGTGTGTGTTAGCATGTACTGTACGTTAGCATACATAAAATAGTTATATGTGCATGTTAATTCATGGCATCATAATTCAGACAACCTGACCTGTGCTGTTATCTAATGGCATAAGAGATTTTCTAGGGTGGTTTTGGCTATTGGTGTGTGCTATCTTGTGTGAGGGCTTTGCAGTCCTCACTGACTTAATCCCAGTTATCGGGCACCTTGGCGGCTCCCACCTGACATCACAATGTCAGCATCAACATGTTCATTTTTTCCCACACGACCCTTCTGCAGGGTCAGAATGACCTCTGTCTGACCCAAGACAAGCACAGAGAGCTTACCCAGCCGGTTGAAGAAAATGCCAGTCTAGCCCCCAGAACCTCCGCCAACTCCTCCGTGCTCCATTTCCTTGGTCAAACACATTATGGTGCCTCTGCCATGTGTGTTTGATTGTGTTGTTACGTTTCCTCTTTAAAACATTTGACAGCACCTCTTTGACCCCCTTCCTTCTTTTTTTTTTTCCACATAAGTTTTAAACTCTGGTAAACAACATTCTCGCCAGAGGTTCCAGGGCCAAGCAGGCCCTCTGTGGACCAGCATGTAAATTTCAAGTTGAGCACAGTCACGTGCCTCTAAGGGTGTTTGAAGCAACCAAATATTTGTGTTGGCAGGTAACAGTAGGAAAGAATATCATGTGTTAGGGTAACAAGAGCTTAGCAGATGTTTTAGGGAACTGTGTTTTCAAATCAGTTCACATTTTTAAAAAAAAATGGCTTGAGTTTGTCGATCTTCTGGAAGGATTGGGTTTCTCTTCCTGTGGCCATGAAAAGGCAGCCATTGTAGCGAGTCTTAACAGATGTGTGGCTATCCTGCTAATGGATGGGCCTGCAACACCAGGTCCTGTTGTAGAGTTATAAATTATAAGCAGAGAAAGCACAACCTAGCATTCTTCTAACCTTCTACAGAGCCAAGCTGGGTAACTCTGCCCTTGAATAACCCAGGGCCCAGTGATTTATAGTTGTGCAATTTTAAAACATAATGAAGGGCATAATAAATGTTGATTTGTTCTTTAAGTTAGTATTTTAGCAAAATACTTCTCTCCCTTTACCACCTTCAAAGACCTGGAGCTGGCTACTCTGGAGGTGTTTTCAAGGACCCTCTTTATGTTTGCCTCTTTATTGGTATATTGGCATGTCCCGTACAAGGAGGGAGGGGACTATCAGGGCTTCTCAGTTTTCTTTTTCTTTTTTTTCTGTCGAGAAAAGAAAATACATTCTGCAATGTGGCAATCTCACTCTATTCCTTGATAATCTCAATATTGTGGGCCTCCCAAGCACTGGGGGAATTCTCTGATTTCTGTGCTCTCACAGGCCCAGGTATGGTAGGAAAGTGGACTTTTAGGACCCCTGTGGCCAGGCCACAGGTGCGCTTTCCTGCCTTGGCTCCTACAGTGGCTCAGCTCCCTTCTTCCCTACGGAGGCCATCTTCCTGCAGCCTCAGGCAGCCTTCTTACCTCCAGGTGATCCTTGGCCTAGGATTTATTAGTCAGCTTTCCATTCTGTCCAGCGCTTGAAAGTTTATGGGATTTGCTTAGTCCCGAGGTCAGTGCATATGGCAGATTTCAAAAGAAGAAAGAATTCGGAATCCTTAGGCTTGTTTTAAAACTTAGTTGCCCTCCTCCTCTCCAGTCATCCTGTAATAAGTCAACCTGCCTTAGGTCAATTTTCTGTATCATTTCAGTGAGCTCTAAATTCATACCGAAAGATAGTTGGAAAAAGATCTGGGGTTCTATTTAACTTTTTCACATATTCTGAAACCCCGAGGCAGCCGGAGGTACGTTTGACTACGAAGTGGGGGCAAACGCCCTGGCTTTGTTTTCGTGATTACAGAGTCACTGAGGCAGAGCCAACCACTGCATCCTGTACAAAGCTGGGAAGGCAGGGTGGAGTGGTGGCCCTGCTCTCTGCCCTCTCCCCTTCCTCATCAAGAAGAGGATCCTGACTCAGAACCAGGCTGTGAACCTTCTTTCCCTGTGCCCACTGTCTAAAAAGTAAGTTGGTTTTCCCTATTCCAGGTTGATAGGAGATTAGTCAAGCACAGAGCTGACTTTGCTGGGACTTGACAGTAGGAAGCAAGCTTTGATGACAAAATGAAAGAATCGGCCACCCAGTTGCTCAAACTGTCTACTTACAGCGGGACCACGGGCGTGCACGAGAATTCAGCAGAGCACCTGGGTTGTCTGTTCCACGTGAGCAGTCCCAGTGCCAGTCACACCATGTGTCCTTTGCTTCTTCTGAACTTTTCATCTTTGAATATGTCACCCCCTGTATGCTACCAGTCCACTCACCCTAGGTCACACCCTGGAAGCATTTGGGATCTCGCAGATTAGAACAAGGTTCTTGTCGTGTGATGTCATAAGGAAACATGACGGGAAGAAGAAGGAGTCGCTCAAAAGCACAGGATGGGGGCTGAGTGAATGGTGAAGGGCCGGGCATTTCTCCTTCCCAACCTTCCCACAGCTGTTAACCTCAAAAGAAAGTCCCTATACATTATCATTTAGTATTCAAAAGTGGTGGTTTTGTCTTTCTTTGCACCATTGTATCTCTGGCCATACAGTCAAGAATGTTGCATGTTTCTAGATGGAAGTCAGGAATGCACCTGGTGCCTCCAGTCTCTCTTGGGTGGGGAGGGATTGCAGTTCAGAGTGTGTAAACAAAGAAATGGTGAGGCCAGGTCTCACAGCCACGTAGTATACAGTGGAGCTGGGGCCAGAGCCAAAGGCCCCTAGGCACCTGGCTACAAGCCCCAACAATGGATTCCCTCAGAGAAGTAAGTGTATTTGGGAGGAACGTATTTAAGTTGAGAGCTAGAGAGCTGCGAAACAGTTAGAGAATATTCCAGAGTAAGGCAGCTCTCAGATCAAATACCAGCTCCCCTCCATCCTAACTCATGAGCAAGTTTCTTATCTTAAGATTCCCATTAAATACCAGGTCATATGCCTACCTCATGGACTGTGTTGAAACGATAGACAGCATACATATGCAGCCTTTACATACTAGCTATTTGATAAATATCACATGGTATTATTATTGCCTTGTAGTGTGAATTTGACATTCATTTAATGTTGGCTGGATATAGATTCTCATTGTATTAGCTACACTCCACCTCACTATGAATAAATGCCTTACACTAGATGGAAGGATGTATTTGGCTCATGGTTCAAAGGATCTCAGTCCATCTTTTGAACAACTACTCGTCTCAAATATTTTACATTAGTATGGGTTTTTGTATATTGATAAAAATTTAAGGTTATTTTTGTTAGAATATACTATACCTATGTTTCTACTCTTGTTCAAGGTATTGTACCTATGCAGCTCATTTAACAACGTAATGTAAATTTCTAGTCCTTGAAAGTTATTTTTATAAACTATTTAGGATAATAAAGAAATACAGGTTAGTAGTTAGTCACCTATTACAATCAAACTTACGTTAGGTATATTTTCAAGGTCAGAGATATATTTCTAGATAGATAGGCCATCTTCAAACACTTCAAAGACCTACAGAATATGGCATTAAAAATGTGTTATTAACATGGGGCTTTTCATGACAAAGAGACATGTCTGCTTCTGGCAGCACCAATTTACTCCGGAGAAGATGATGGGCATCAAAGAAACACCATATGGAGTTTGTTTCCAATGTGCCAAAACTAGCCATTTGGGCAAGAAACTGTACTTGTCTTGACTGCTGACAGTATGCTGTACAAGCTGGACAAGCAGGACACAAAGGAAAAAGACTGTTGAATTTTGCCAAGATAAGGTGGGACAGTTCTTCAAAATTTTTTGCTTCATAGAACAGTTTGCCAGATATTCTAGGCCTATAGGCCAAAGACTGGATGCCCCAACATTGCAGAGGAACCTTGGGTGACTGTCCAAGCAGCCAGATGTCTGTCATTTCTATAGGTTTGGAAGTGGCTTGCACTACACTTCCTATTTATTCAGGTACTATTATATCCTTCTGGGGTCTTTGATAGAGTTGAAGACTAGTTATAGTTGTAGTTTTCCTTAGTTATGATAGAGGCATTGAGCTTGCAACTTGTCAAGATAGATTAAATAATGGGGTATTTTCTCCAAATATAAATGGACTAGACATTGTGAATGTGATTCTTCCCTGATAATTGTTCTTATTGTATATAGTTTTACTATGTTAGAGTTAAAACCTTTCCTTTTTCTTTAGACAAAAAGGGGAGAATGTTGTGGAATAATCTTTTTGTACACTGTGAATATGTGTCACTTTGATTGGTTTAATAAAATGCTAAATGGCCAATAATTAGGCAGGATTTTCAGGGCAGAGAGAATTCTGGGAAGAAGAAAGGAGTCTCTAGCCAGACATGGAAGAAGCAGGAAAGTAGTCCATACAGAGTAAAGGTAATAAAGTAAATTAATAGAAATGGGTTAATTTAAATTATAAGAGCTAGTTTAAAAAGCCTAAGCTATTGATGGAGCTTTCATAATTAATGAGAAGTCTCCATGTGGTTATTTGGGAGCTGGCTGGCAGGACAGAGAAATTCTCCTACAGTTAACAGCTAAAGATCTATTCTCACCAGTTCCATGTATGTGATAGTTGGACATGTTACTGGTATTTGAAGGTGTTCCCTTCATGGAAGTTGGGGTTCCATCTTATTTCTTAGTTTCATTATAATAGAATTTCAGAATAGACTCAAATGGAAGCTTGAAGACAATTTTATTAGCATTTTAAAGAAAAACTCCCAGGGCAGGGCATCTGTAAATCAGAGCAGCTACCCTGAAGAGGACAATGGAGAGGAGGCAGACAGCCACATGGTGGGGAGCAATGGGGTGCTTCAGAGAATGACCAAAGCCCAACATGTTAGGGAAGGCATCCTTGGGAAGAGATTAAAGAGAGGGAAATGGAAAGCTGCTCTTCACTGAGTAATTCAGAGAAACAGGCTGACTTCCAACCAGCATGGCTGAGCACTTCTAAGAGACTGTGCAGGAGTAGAAATCCTGGAAGAAAAAGTATATTATCTTATTAAATGGCTACTTATTCTACCTGTATCTTTTGCAAGTTTTAAGATGAGTCTACCTTCCTAGAGGTAGTTCCTTGGCCTGGTGATTGATGCCTACCAGGAGTGTTATATCTCCACACAAGCCAAGGACTCCATTCTCCTGACCAGAAGCTTTCTGTTAGTGTGTCTTCGCCGTTCTTGTAGCATTCAATAACTTCCTCACCACACTGTCCAGTGTTTACCTGAGAGCCTGGCCACATTGGCCAGCATTGACCCCTCCGCTCTCTGCTTCTGTGGGCTCATTTCCCTTCCATTGACAGACAGAAGTGAGGTCCTTTAGTGGTTATCCTTCGTGCTTGGCTTGTTCCACAAACCACATCTCTTCCAATTGCATCTTGTTGGGTCTTGACCAGGTGTTCCTGCTCCTAATGTGAATGCTGTGCCCGTCATAGGTGTTCTTCTCCCCAGAAACATTGAGCTGATGAACTCCTTGTATACAAATCTGAAAAACTAGACCTGCATCACCAAAGCTAGAGGGGAGGTGGGCTTGTGTGTGTGTGTGTGTGTGTGTGTGTGTGTGTGTGTGTGTGTGTGTGTGTATTTTATTTGTTTGAGGCAGGATTTCCGGTAGCTCAGGCTGGCTTTGAACTTCTGATCCTTCTGCTTCCGCCTCTTGAGTACTGGGATTTCAAGCAAGCAACACCATAGCAGGTTTATGCAGTGCTGAGGGTAGAACCTAGGCCTTGAGGCATGCATGGCAAGCACTCTACCAACTGGGCTACCCTCCCTGTTCTACTCTGTGCATTTGATTGAACCCTTTTTTCCCCTTTTCTCTAAAAAAATTGTATGTTGAACTTTATTATATATATGAAAAAAAAAACCCGAGATTAATCAGACACAAAGTTAAATAGCCACTCAGAATGGAATTGGATTTTAACCTTTGACTAGTTTATTTTGTTTTTCTGAGGCAAAGTCTCACTGTGTGGTTCTGACTGGCCTGAAGTTCCCTGTGTAGACCAGGCTGGCCTTTAATTCACAGAAATCTGCCTACCTCTGCCTCCCTAGTGTTGGGATTAAAGATGACACAGGCGCCCCCAGCATCTTTAACTTTGAGGTAAGGTCTCATAGCCAATGCAGGCTTCAAGTACCTATGTAGTAGCTAAGGATGGCCTGGCATTTCTTTCCTGTCGCCACCTCCAGCATACTGGGGTTAAGAGTCTCAGGTCAACTTCAAGCCCCCTTTTGGGGGCTGCCTGCTTGGCCCCCACTGACAACACACCTCAGCTTAGAGCAGAAATTGTCCCCTTTTGTTAAAAGCGGAGGTGGCTTTGCAAGACTACCAGTTCTACAGGCTTTCTTTTCTTTTCTTTCTTTCTTTTTTTTTTCCTTTGCGTTATAGCGTTTCAAGTCTAACTCAGCCTTTGTTCCTGAATGAGCACCCGAGAGGAGAAAAGTTACCATCTGCCCTTAATGTGTGTGACAAATTACTTAATGAACATTTAACCAAGATTTGAAAGCCACCAGCTTTATCTCTCTCTTCTTTTCTCCTGTGGACCCACTGGCATTCGGGTAGCTCCGCCTCCCTCTACCTCGTGCTAGCCCTCCCTTGCTTCTCTATTCAAGTGAGGGCCGCCTTTGATCCTCCTCCTTTCAGCTTCCTTTTCTCCAATTTCATACTTCTTTCCAGTAATTTTTGGCCTCAGTGCAGTTTAGATGCTGGAGGCCAGCATGATTAAACAAATGCCCAGAGTTTGTGTTGCCCCATGATTTTCTGGAATGTTCCTTCCACGAACACTGATTTCTGTATAACTTGCTAGACACCTTGATTTCTCCCCTCCCCTCCACCATGATGTGATGTTTTTCTAACAAAAATAAAAGAGACTCAAACTCTAGTCCAAGTTTGTTTTTAGAACAACTGTGTGTGCCTTCTCTTGCAGTAAGAAAGGAATGTTTTACAAGAGCCAGCTAAGGGCTTACCGCTTTACATCTGTTCTCATCTAATGGGAGTTTAGAGTTTTCTCTACATGCATAGTCTCCAACCTCAAAGTAGAGCTAAAAGCGTTCCAGTGAACTGAGTAGTGAGTCAGGTCTGGCATGCAGAACTATTTAGATACACCATGCAGCAGGGCAAGGGGAGAGCGAGTGATACAAAGGGACCAGTGTCCCCTAGCGGGGCAGATACACAGCCCTCTCCAAGCCAACCAGTCTGTCAACCTATTCCTTTTCTGCATTGTCAGAAGTGAGTTGCTGTGTCCAGCCATGGTCTAGGAGAGCGCATGTCACAGAGAAGTGGGTGCTGGAGTGTGTGTGTGGGTGGGGGGGGGTTATCTTGCAACTTGCCCGCCACTCTATGGGTTGTGTTGAGTGTGTTTTGGTTGTCCCTGTTAACGTGCTACTGTGGCAGGGGCACTCACAGGCTCCGACACAGAGCTCCTTGTCTGAAGCCATGGCTCTTGTTGCCTGTGGTTCCGTCTTGCCTTCCTCTGCTGCTGATCATGTCCTTCCTGTCTTCTGCTCCTGCCACTTCCTGGAACGCCAGAGGTGTCCTATGTACCCGGTTCCTTTCCTGTGTATGTTTACACATTCTGCTTTGTGGTGGGAGATGAGATTTAGTTCTTTAATAAGAAACATAATGAAGAAGATGGAAGAATGGGGATGTCATGTGTCCCAAAGTCCATATATCACATTGCTCTAGCAGACAGGTTAACAGAAGGCCTCTTTTCTCTCTCTAAAGAAACTCATGTTGCTGACATCGGATAGGATTTTCAAAAATTGGCCAGAAGCTTAACATCTTCTAGTAAAAGTAGGTAAACCTGGCCAATCACTCCTAAGCCTGTGAGGAATACCCCTCTACTTCCTGAGGTGTTCTCCCTCTCTGGGATCAGGTATTGCTCCTCTGGGCCACTGCACTCTTTAACAAAGGATGAAATAAAGAAGAACATCTTTTTTGTCTTTACTTTCTTTTTTCAGAAAAGATACAGTAATTTTGAATATTATAGTTTTTTTTCTTTCATTAGCTACACCTACCTGTTACATTGCCTAATAAAATATCCTATTTAGTCATCTCGGAATCATCTAGAAATAGCAATTTCTGCCCAGAAGAGGCTTTCTGATTCTCTGTGCATCTCCTGGAGGATTAATACCACTATCAACATTTGCTAATTGAGTTTCCTATGATGGGTTTCTTTAATCATTTACATTTTGAGAAAAAAATGAGAGAGAGAGAGAAAGTAAAATATTCTTTAAGAAGTCCAAGTAATCCTGGAGAATATATGGTGTTTGTTCAGCTGGGGAATCTTATTTATTTGAAGAACAGAGAGAAACCTCTTCTGAGTGATCAGAAAAGGAGAAGAATAAACAGTGTCCAAGTAACCTGAGCCACAAAGTTCCTTGTTTCAGAGAAAAGTTATAAAAAGTATATTTGCTAGATCCAAAAAAAATACCGTACATCAACTGCTGAGGCCGGCATGATGTTTTCTTAGTATTCTCATTCTTTAAAGGAAAAAAAAGGCCATAAAATCTGGGAACTCAAAAATTTTGGGGTATTTTAATATTCTTAGGCAGGTGAACACAGAGAGTCTGTTTTTTCCTCTTCTGAGTTTGGCATTGTTTCCTGGCTTCCATGTGGGCCGTGTGTCATTGATCCCTCGGTTGAGTCTCTGCAGCATAAAAGACTGACCTAATGAAATTAGCATGGTTGACATCTCAACCATGGGTGAAATCTCAACCTTAGCCCAAGCAGATTTCCAAAAGGAAGGGTTTGAGAAGATGTTCAGAAGAAAGTAACTACCACATCCTTCGGGGGGATCTAGTTCTTCAGCATACATGAGGGAGAGCAACAGTTTCTTCCATTCTGCCCTTCTGATCCAAGCCTTAGGAAGAAGCTGGCCAGTTGCTGCTGCCTGAAAAGGATATGCCCTTCATCCTGGGCACCCTGATTCTGCAGCATTCGTGCATTTTGCCTGGGTGTGTCTCATCTTTCCTTCCATTGCCAGGGCAGGATGAGGTTCCCTTGCGTTCATCTTTGGCCTCAGGGTGATGGGAGACCTTTTAGATCTGAAGCCAAAACAAAACCTTATAAGCTGAACTCACCTCGTCCAAGTCCACTTGGCCACTGTTGTTTTCCCATGTGTAATTTCATTGGTTATACAGTTGGTATTAGACTGTAGAGGTTCCTCCCTCAGAATTCTGGCTGGTAAGTAGTTCTGAAAGACAATACAACACCTTACATTTACTAGGACTGGCTTTGTAAGCAGTACCTTCTGTGAATCAGCCTATTTGCTTCCCAAGATTCCAAGGCAGGTGGAGTGGGTGGAGTGTGCTTACCTCAGTTTGGTTGAAGTTGGAAGACAGTGTGATAGAGCAGAAAGGCTATGCATGGACCTTGAACCTGTAGCAGGATCCCGGGTCTGAATGAACCCCAGCAGTCCCTTCCCAGGAGGTCTCCTCTGTGCTGTAAAACAGAGAGGACAGTCCAGCATCTGGAAGTTGTTAGAGGTAAAGGCAAAGTTCAAACCTGTGGCACCTGGTGCAACTTGGGAATTATTCATTTGCTTCAGATCTTGCCAGCCACTGTGGCCTTTCCTGATTGTCAAGGTCACAGAAAACAGCTCTTGCTGTTTATCTTGTTTATCTATTGCACGAGAGAGTGGAAGCTCTGCAGGTGCCAAGCACCCTTTGGTCTCTAATTGCAAGGAAACTCTAGGAGGAACGGCCTCAAACCTTCCATTTGATAATGAAGTTTTAACAGGATGTGCTTTAGAAGCTCTTGTCCCTCTGCCCATTTGCAAGCCAGTTTTTAGAGTATTAACTTTGTGTTTTTAAGGCTTCTCACATCTTACCTGCCCTGCTTTCTGTTCGATTTTTTTCAGTTGCTTTAGATCCCTTTTGGAAGGAGGTCCAGTTTAAATTACTAAAGTGACTTAGGTTGAAGTATAGGCATACCTCCTAGAATCAATCAATCAATCAATCAATCAGTTACTTTATCTCTTTTTCTCTCAATAGATAGATATAGATGTGATATAGATTCTATACATATAATTATATATAGTTATATTGAACCTATATATAATATATAAATAATTATATGTATACACACACATATATACATATATATATGTATATATAAAATCTGATGTTTTTGAGACATGGTCTTTCTATTGTATAGCTCTGGTTCTCCTGGAACTTGCTATATAAACCAGGATGGCCTTAAACTAACAGAAATGCGCCTGCCTCTGACTCCTGAGTGCTAGGGTCAAAAGTGTGAGCCATCACACCTGGCCTAGAATCTCATAGACCAAAAGTCGCTTTATCCTGTTGTGTTCTCATTGACACTTGTCTGTATTAGCCTCACTCAGCAAAAGAGATTATATGATACAGAGTATGCTGGTAAAACTAGACTCTAAGAAAACCATTTCTGTCTTGAGAATGTTAGAACACTTTTTAAAAGTGTGTTTTATTGATGACTCACAAGACAGTATCTGATTGATGTTTGTTAATTGCTTGAGACAGGGTCCCAATGAAGCCTGGGATGGCCTTCCTATCTAGCCCAAGCTGGCCTCAACCAGCAGCTGATTGCTTTTCTTTTGTGTGTGTCTGCACATATGTGTAGGTACAAGTATGTACATGTGAAGGCCAGAGGCCATCCTTGAAGGTTAATTTTAGAAATGCTGCCAACCTTTGAGACAAGGTTTGTCATTGGCCTGGAGCTAACCTATTGGTCAGCTAGTCCCAGCGATTCTCCTATCTCCACATCCTCAGCCCTGGGATGACAAGCAGGTACCATCATGCCAAGCTTTCTACGTGGGAGTTTTCACACTTACAGTGCAAATGGTTTCACCAACCAACTGAATCATCCTTCCCACTCCTTAGCAAGTATGCCATGCCCTTCTAGCCAGAGTTTTTGTCAATTATCTCATATATATATATATATATATATATATATATATATATATATATTTTTTTTTTTTTTTTTCGAGACAGGGTTTCTCTGTGTAGCTTTGCGTTTTTCCTGGAACTCGCTTTGGAGACCAGGCTGGCCTCAAACTCAAAGAGATCCGCCTGCCTCTGCCTCCCGAGTGCTGGGATTAAAGGCGTGAGCCACCACCACCCGGCTCTCATATTATATTTTAATACATGTTATCATCTAACAGATCAACACATAGTTCTTTGTTTCATTCTTTGTTTTTTGTTTGTTTGTTTTTTGCTTCCTGCTTTTCTATCATTCCCTTTCCTTTATGTTCACTAAGGTCTTTCCCAGCCAGCTGTTTTCTGCCTTAAACATATCTTGGGGAGAATTTGATTTCTTATTTAGTTCATTTATTAAGATGGTTTGTGACAACAAACACTGACAATAGTCATGCCATGGTTGCTTATAGACAGGAAGTACTAGATGAATATATTGGTTTATTTAACTTATACTCCACTGCTTAGCATGTGGGCTCACCATCTGTTTTGGGTAAAGAAGCCAAAGCTAGCCAATTCAGTACTGCCAGTAAAAAAAAATCTTGTGTGTGTGCACGTGGGACTCCGGTGTGGGGGTGCATGTGTCTCAGCAGGTGTGTGGAGGTCAGACAACAGTCCCCCCTTCCACCTGGACTCTTGTTTACTGCTGCGTATGTCAGACTGGCTGGACCACCAGCTTGCAAGGATTCTCCTCTTCTGCCTCCCACTTGCTGCAGGAGCACTGAGGTTACAGGCATTCGTTACCATGTCCCGCCTCCTGTGGGATCCACGCTTGGGCCCTCGTGTTTGCAGGTCAAGCCCTTGAACCCACTGAGCCATCTCCCTAGCCCAGCACTGCCACTTGGATCCTGCAGAACTGTGGGGTTTTTAACTGCATATTTATGAATGAAACCCCTTGAACAGCATTGGATCAGCACTGGTCAACTTTTTGGTCTTTCTTGACCCAGGTTAGGTGTCGTTGGATTAATTAAATACTTTAATCTGGTTTTTGAACCACACACATATAGTTAAGCTCTTTTTAATTCAAACCCTCTTCATCCAAACTGACTTTTCATAGCTTTTTCCACTGAGAGTTCTTCTTCATGTACAAATAGTTTTCGGGAGTACCCATCTGCATTTCCCCACGTGAATTTGCTACCAGCACATTTTTATCATGGATATTTTAACTAGGAACCTATATTGCAAATGTGACAAAAAGACCTCTGCTGGCTTCTTAGCTGATGCACAAGCAATGGCCAACGAGTCCATTGATCTCAGTGTCTCACTTATCCAGGCTTGGTCTCTGAGTGTGTTGCTGAAGGAACTCTTCCTGTGCTTCCAACACTTTGGGTGTCACTCTTTAGCAATTGCTGATCAGGTGCCTTCTGTTGCTCAGAAAAGGGTATTTTTAAACTTTTTTGAATGCTACTAATTTTTTTCTTTGTTAGAACCAGTAAATGTGAAGTATTCAGATTTGTCTGTTTCTGAAGCAAATATTTAATGAAACAATACACTTACACTTACTGGCCTATGTTTGTCTGGTGTTGTGTGTTTTTTAGATTTTTGTTTTGGTATTTGGAGACAGGTTCTTACTAGGCAGCCCTGGCTGGCTTTGAATTGTAGTGAGCTTTCTGGTTCAGACTATATCATATAATAATCTGAATTACTAGGATTATATCATAATACCACAACTGGTTTTTGTTGTTGTTTGTTGTTATTGTTATTCGTCTTCTTGATTGTATTTTATTTTATTTTTTAATGCTGATTTTTACACAAGCTTCAAGACAAACTTTATTTCAGGGCTTACTATGTCTCCTTGGGTCCTTTGTCTCACACTATTTCATCTGCTATTGTCTGATGAACCTTTACCAAGTGCCTCTCCTGTGTGATATGCTATAAAGATTAGCAAGAACTAGAATGAGCCAGGTGTTATACGTGCCCTGTGTACTTACCTTTGAAGGGACAGAGTGATGAGAATGGTGAAGTAAGGTGACATGAGTACTAACTGGGACATGGAGCTTCCCCCCTTGGGTGTAGAGTCGGATGGAGTTGCAGAATAGAGATAGCATCTTGATTGATACTTGTAGGTTATGTGGGAGGTAAACATGAGTACACAAAAGGAACATATGGGCCTAAGTGTGCACCAGAGGATGGTGGAGCCCTGGGTTCAGGACTAGGTTAAGGGGGATGAAAACTTGGTCATGACAGTCTGCAAAACCTTATCACATCACAATGTAAAAATTATGATTAGCAAGACTTCAAACTTTATCTCATGACAGAGTTGATGTTTATAATGAAGACTCAAGTGATGAATGTGGGTTTGTAGGGATTTCCACCTCAAGGAAACTGTATTAGTTACTTTTCTTGATGCTGTGACAGAATCCTTGGTGTAGCAACTTAAGAGTTTATCTTTCTTGGCTTGTAGTTTGAGGAGACAGTATATTGTGACGGGGAAGGCATGGCGGCAGGAGCATGAGGCAGCTGGTCACATGGCATCTTCAGTCAAGAAGCAGAGAGAAAGGAATGCTCCTTCTCACCTCGCTGTCTTTTTATGAAACACCAGACCCTAGCCCATGGAATAGTGCCACCCACATTTCAGGGTGGGTCTTCCCAAAGTAGTTAACCCCAACGTAAAAAAAAAAAATTCCCTCACAGGTGTGCCTAGAGATTGGTCTCCTGGTGATTCTAAATTGAGAGCGCCAACTATCACAGAAATGTAGGTAACCGATACCATCAAGGACTTGGTCAAGTTTTATGGATCTTAGTGTTGCTAGAGTTTTCCTGGTTCTGCCTGGCCCACAGTCAGGACAAATCTCCCTCACCCTCCATTCCTGCAGCCGCTCAGACCCAACCAAGTAAACACAGAGACTTATATTTCTTACAAACTGTATGGACATGGCAGGCTTCTTGCTAACTGTTCTTATATCTTAAATCAACCCATTTCTATTAATCTATAGGTTGCCACGTGGCTCGTGGCTTACCAGTATCTTAACATCTGCTTCTCATCGTGGAGGAAGCTGGCAGTGTCTCCTTGCCTCAGCCTTCCACTTCCCAGAATTCTCTTTTCTCCTTGTCCCACTTATACTTCCTGCCTGGCTACTGGCCAATCAGTGTTTTATTTATTAACCAATCAGAGCAACACATTTAACATACAGAACATCGCACAGCATCTTAGGATGTTTTGTTGGTGATAATGACAGTGGCAATGATAACAGTGAGGACAGTGGTGATGATGGCAGTGAGGACAGTGGTGATGAGGACAGTGAGGACAGTGGTAATGATGACAGTGAGGGCAGTGGTAATGATGACAGTGAGGACAGTGGTGATGATGACAGTGAGGACAGTGGCGATGACAGTGAGGGCAGTGGTGATGATACAGTGAGGACAGTGATGATGATGGCAGTGAGGACAGTGGTGATGATGACAGTGAGGACAGTGGTAATGATGACAGTGAGGACAGTGATGATGATGACAGTGAGGACAGTGGTGATGATGACAGTGAGGACAGTGATGATGATGGCAGTGAGGACAGTGGTGATGATGGCAGTGAGGACAGTGGTGATGATGACAGTGAGGACAGTGATGATGATGGCAGTGAGGACAGTGGTGAGGACAGTGGTGATGACAGTGAGGACAGTGGTGATGATGACAGTGAGGACAGTGGTGATGACAGTGAGGACAGTGGTGATGACAGTGAGGACAGTGGTGATGATGACAGTGAGGACAGTGGTGATGATGGCAGTGAGGACAGTGGTCACAATGACAGTGAAGATTGTAGTGATGGCTGAGTTTTTAAGTTTGCCATCTTTTATTGAGCACCATGCCAGAAGTTGAGGCATTTCTGATTTTGATTCTGTGAAGATAAAATTCTCTTCCATTCCTTTGTTTTCTTTATTTTAGAGATGCAGTCTCACTTTGTAGCTGGCCTCCAACTTGAGATTCTCCTGCCTCAGTCTCCTAAGTGCTGGGACTACTGGTATACACTGTCACACTCAATAAGTATTCTCCACCACTATCAGGGGAGCAGGAAGGATAAAAATAGCTTGCCCAAGGCCACTTAACACTGGGCTGTGGAGTGGGATTCTAGTCCCTTCCAACTGACTTGAGTGCACCAGCCCTACAGTTGTACTGCTGATTATCTCTTGGCTCTAGTGGTGTCTGGGCTTCTTAGAGATCCTTTTGTGAAAGCAAAAAGTGAGTTGGGAAGAGGGAGATGTTTAGAATGGCAACCGTGAGATGCGCTGCAAGAGTTGAGCACTTAGAAATGCCCTGGGTATGTACAGAGACAGCATTGTGGGCACAGAAGCAGGAGAAATAATACCCATAACACTGAGGGAGGAAGTGTGGGAGGAACAAGACTTTGTAGTGTGACAGGAACATGAGCCTGCAGCAGGCAAGTACACGTATGGGATATACTCTTTTCTGAGTGAATTTGCTCATCTATACATGTGAGCTTGTGTTCATAAATGAACAAGTGAAGGAAAATATCTGATCTTTAAGTGTAATTTAGTGCTCGACTAAATATTTCCTTTCTTTTATTTTTTTTTAGGCAGTAGAATTAAATTTCTCTTACCTAGGGGTATCTGATGGAGCTAGTACATGACAATCTTCGAATATAATTTAATGTATTCTTCCTTCAGATAGGTATATTGTTAATTTCTATAAATTATGACTTCAAATGTGACTCCGTAGCCTCTCTGAAACATCTTGATAGATCTCTCTGTTGATGACTCTTAACTAATGATGTAAGACCCCAAGAAGAGGATCTGGGGAAGATACGTGTGTCACGTTTGTAATATGTATACCATTATTGTGGCCATTCATTATTTAAATAGCTGTGGCCTTTTAGTGAATTCCAACATTAACAAACCATGTTAACATGATTTAAAATATGTAATGAAATTTGTGATGCCATCTGATGACGGAGCTATCAAATTAGCACTCCTGGCGTTGACGGATCGCCCCTGGGAAGATTAGCTTGCATTGTTTGGAGAGAAAAGATGTGTGTTCCCCATGGGCTGGCAACATTGCTGCAGGCACCATGGTAGGTGATACTACCCGAGGGGTGGCTTGTTTGATGTTGAAATGTCACACAGTGTGTGCTCTTCCTACAATATTAATCTCCAATGTATTCAAGGGACTTGATGTATGTTCCAACTGAGTGGAGACATTCCCTCTCTCTCTCTGTGTGTGTGTGTGTGTGTGTGTGTGTGTGTGTGCATGTGCACACTTGCCTCTGTTGTTTTCTTACCGTTATCCTCATTATTGGATGTTTCCATGGACTTTCCTTGGATCTCCTGTTATGGTTCTCAACAGAATTATCCATCGTTAGCCAATGCTCCTCTGCAGATATGCCACAGTAGGGTTTTCTCTTAGTTCCGATTGTTGTTTGGATTCTTACAGAGGAATGGGTTCTTATGAGTCTTTGGGTATAGAGCATTACCAAGTGTCACTTTGTGATGTGTACATATGTCCTAGTCAAATGAAGGTGACTTCCTCCAAAGCTAGTGGTTGGAAGTACAGAATCTTTTTTCTTTTTTTATATTTGTATTTGTGTTTATATGTTTTCATGTATATATATATGCATGTGTGTGCAGCCCTCACAGAGACCAGAAAGGAGCTCTGGGTCTCCTTGGAGCTGGAGATAGAGGTGGTTGTAAGGTGCCACCGGATATGGGATCTGAACTCTGAAGCTTTGGGAGAACTGTACAGACTCTTAACTGCTGAGCCATCCCTCTAGCTCCATCTTTTCCTTGAGTCAGTATTCTTGTTGTTAATTTTGTATTCACAACACTTTATTCCCAAGTGCAAAGCATTTGTTTGGAGTCTAAACAGCTACTTTAAGATAGTGTCTGCTTTGATAGCATGGTTTTCCATGCTGGGGTTCTCATCTCTTGGTTTGGACCTGTTCTCACCATGTGTGACCCAAAAACCCGTGTTTGGGTTTTTCCTCTTCCCTCCTAATTCCTGCTCATCAGTGTTCATTTCAGTGGTATACAGACTAGTCTTAACCTTTCATCTACTCTCTTCTCCAACATTTAAAGCATAAGCAGTCATTTAAACTTACTGTGTAATGTGTGAAAAATAATAAATTTTAGCATTCATGCTATGAAGACAATCTGACATTGAAATATATGTTTCTGTGTGTCTTTGTAGATGTGCACATGCGTAAGAATATACCTATATGTGAGTTCATATATATATATGTATATATATACATACATATGTATAATACTTATATACATACACATATACGTGTGTGTATTTATATATGTATGTACAAACTCACACCTATACCAGTGGATGCCCATAGTTGGCACTAGGTTTCATCTGTATGTGAGTTGGGGGTGGAATTAGCTTGGAGAAGTTGAATTTGTGGAAGGAAAGATGATGAAGTGATTAGTGTATCCTTATTGGGCCGGGGGAATGGAGAAACACACACACACACACACACACACACACACACACACACACACACAATCCAAACCCTTTATTTCTAATAAATTCCACTTGCTGTGTCACTTCTGCATTTAATTTACTTAACTTGTATGATTATTTGACGCTTTTTCAGGTTATAACCTAGAGGGAATATATTATCACTGATGGCTTGGAGATACACATCCTTATGCACTAAACATGGTTAAGATGGGTTGGGCCTTCCTTCTGCCATCTCATATACCCCAACACTTATTGTGACCTTAGAGCTTATCTAGGCTGCAGCTATAGTTCAGAGGAAGAAACCAAAGCTAGGACTGTTACCAAGAGACCCTTTCCAGCTCATACCTAGGCAGAATGATGAAACATCCTTTTAACCATCTTCTGAGATATGTCCTTAGTTCTGGCTTATGGTATCTCCTCTTGAGTGTGTCTTGAATGATTGCATTTCTCTTGTCTGGCTAAATAGTTTAGAATGGTACATGACATAAACAGTGTTTGAACATTCAGCCAGTGGGTGATGTGTGTCTCCTGAGTGGAATGGGCTCCAATGGTTCATGTTGTAGTCTACTCAGCACTGCATGTGTATACTTCATTAATGAGGACTGTTACATTCGTCATTGATTGTTCTAGCAACTCATTTTCTAGTTTAGATGCTGGGAAACATTTAAAATAACACCGTCTACCCATTTGCTCTCCCTAAAGGCCCACTAGACATCACAGATAAAAACTGTAGGACTTAGCTGGGTGGGTGACAAATGCCTCTAATCCCAGCCCTGGGAAGGCAGAGGCAGGTAGATCTCTGTGAGTTTGTGGCCAGCCTGGTCTACAAAGTGAGTTCTAGGACAGCCATCACTGTTACACAGAAAAACCCCCGTCATGAAAAATGGAAAAACAAACAAACAAACAAATGAACAAACAAACCCCAAACTGTATGACTTGATTTTGAAATCCCAAGAAGTTGTACATAATAGATTTGTGAATAGTTAGTTCCTTATCCAAAACCCCACCAGGTCAAGGCTCTTCCCAGCTGCTTCGGGAGCTTCTCAACACCATATCTGTCACTTTCCCCTAATTTTTTTACCTTTTTTAAAATGCGTTAACCAAACTTCAGCATTTCTTTGGATGGCTTAACTGTTTAAGTTTAGAAGTACTTTCATACTTACCTCTTATTTCCAGTAAAGATTTACAAAAAAACTATAATTTATTTTATGTATATAACAATTTTTCTGCATGTACATGGTGCCTGCAGAAGTCAGAAGAGGTCATTGTATCTCTGGAACTATAGTTTATGGACCATTGTAAGCCACCATGTGGGTGCTGGGACCCAAATATGGGTCCTCTGGAAGAGCAACAAATGTTCTTAACTGCTCAACTGTCTCTCCTGATCCCTAGTAAAGGATATTTGTTTATTTTTATGTCTACACATGGCAGAATCTCCAACACTCTCAGGGCTCAAAACTAAAGCTGTTCATGTTTGTGCCATTGAGGGGAGTGGTAGAGCTTAGAGCTTCATAGGTAGATTTTCAATCATGTAAGATAATGCTTACCCTGTAGCCATATTTTTATTGTCATGCACAGTTGAGAAAATAGATGAAAGCAAAAGAAAAAAAAGTTATGAGATAGCAAAGTGCCTCTTCATGTCTTTTCCTATAAATCAAAAATAGTTTTCTTACAGAAAAGTACTCACTTGATTCGCTGGCCTCTTCTTTCAACTGACTACGTGTGATCATTGCCTTAAGCGGCTCTGCTAGTAAGCCAGCATGTTGGGCTTCCTCCTTTTGTGAAGTGCCAAGAGTTAAACAGAGGGACACTCAAGGATGCAGATGTGAGGGTATTCATAAAGCCAGGCTGCCTGCTTCCTGGGACGGTTACCCCACAGCAGGCTGTTCCTCTAGTGTCCATAAAGGCAAATCTGCCCTGCAGCTTAGTCTGTGGGTGCTGGCGTATTTTGCTGATAGTCTTAAAACCAGGACAGTTTATTATTATTACAATTACCATAAACTTTTTCAGCATAGTCTTTTATACATATTCAAGTGTAGCGTTTTCAGCAAGAATTAAAAACTCAATCCATCACTGCCCCGAAAATCTCCTTACCTGTGTGACTTTGTTCTCTGGTGGCACTTGGTATGTTCATTGTGATTTTTTTTTAATGAGTTCTTTTTTAAAATTATTTTTCATACAGTAGGTGGGATGAAGAGGGAGCATTTGCAACACAGAAGAAGTGGAAATATACACCACAGTCAGTAACCTGGGGAAGCAAAAACCACCCTGTGAATTTGGATGTTAGCTTTTGGGATCTTCTGTTGTTTTGAACAAGCTGGCTAAGAGTGAAACGAAAGAATCACAAGAAATCTTTCTGCATCTTAGTGGGTCCTGGGCCACTAGCCTATGACCATGAATATTAATATGCACAATCACATATATCCATCTTATTCATCCCCATGCTAAGATTGGCCTCGAGTGTTAGGTAGCTTGGACATTCCTGGAGTATAGTGATTCAGAGTCCAAGTGGCTTCCCTTAAAACTGAATTGAAATCTGCAAACATCCTTTAGATTGGTTTACTCTGTGCTGCTTTCAGTGAGTATCCTTAGCATAATTTTTGTTGGAGACCGTGGATCAAGAATTGTTTTTAAATAAGTCATTCTATTTGCTTTCCACAGAAGGAAGGTTCTCAATTATTATTCCCAGTTTACAAGTCAGGAAATCAAGGCCCTGAATGACCTGCCTTGGCCATGAGTTGCTAGGTGATGGAGCAGATCATCAGATTCAAATAGCTGTACCTTGAGGCTGTCCCTCACTGCCTGCCTCAGCACAGCTTCCAGGCCTCCTACCAATCCAGCTCCGACTCTAGGCTCTGCATGCACCATGCAGCTAGCCTAGCCAGCAGTGTGATATTCCAGCCGAAGAAGCTGGCTTACACCTCTGGTATTTGGGCTCCTCTGTGGCCAGGAGTAAGTAAGGGGATGTGTTGCAAGAATGAGTTCCGTTTTGCCTTCTGGGGTGTGATCATCAGGCCATTTCTGTCTATTCTAACAGCTGCTTAGTTGTTTCACTCTGAGGAAAGAACGATTTTCCAGGGCACTCATTTCGCTCTCTCTTCTCCACCCCTCCACCCCAAAGCCTTGTGTTTCGGGTGCATAGATCAGTCCTACCCAGACTGAGAACATAACAGAAATTGACACAGAGCTGCCTTTCCTTCAGGTCCCCACCATTTTATAGGAGAAAAAGCAGGTGTGTGTGGCCTGTGGCAGGTAGGACCTGTCACCTGCTGTGTCTTTGCTTTTATGAAACTCAGTGGGCATTGGATATGACCACTTATTGAATGTGTGGTGCAATAAAATTATTCTGTACCAGTCTGGTGTTATAGCAAGGTGGAGTGAACCTTGAGCTATTCTGGTGACCATAAAGAGAGGATGGATGCTTTGAGTTCAGCTTTAAATTGTTACAAGAGGAAACACCTCATGATTCTCAGGAGAAATCTGCAAGTATTTTCCTTGGAGGGCAAGGCTTGAGAAATACGGTCTGCGGACAGCAATAGGAGCATGAGTGTTGATCAGCTCACTCCCAGCTACACTTCCCACTTGTTACCCACACTAATCTCCAGGTTCAGACTCCATTGGTGTCTATCCACCTGTATTGGTGGTGGTTAAGTTGTCTAGTCCCTGCTGGAAGCTTGGTGCTATCGTAAAGCTAAAGAATTCCATGTTTGATTTTTTTTTTTTTAACCCAAGTAAAATGATGCCCTTCACTCTCAAAAATACTTGTACGTTAGAATTCTAATTCTTTGTTTACATGCCGAATCGTAGTTCCTCCAGTGCCCTGTGTCTGGTCCTCCAAGCAGTCCCTGTCAGAGCCTCTGCACTTCCATGGTCATTTACCCAAATGAAAAGCTAATTAATAATGAGAGCGAGCGAGAGAGCGAGAGCGAGAGCGAGAGCGAGAGCGAGAGAGAGAGAGAGAGAGAGAGAGAGAGAGAGAGAGTGTTAGAGAGAGTGTTAGAGAGAGTTAGAGACTACTACATACAAGAAACAAATCCAGAGAAGCCAGTGGTATGTAGCCAGTGTTACAAATCCAGGACTCATTTGAAGCAAGAAGAAATAAAGACAAACCAAACGGGTCCCCTTGCAAAATACCCACACAGGTCCATATAACCTAGAGAGATGGGCAAGGCGTCCAGGGGCAGCTGTTATTTCAGCACAGCACTGTTTTCAAAAATCTCTGCCATTCCTGGATCAAAAACTCTTTACAGGTCATTCCTGAATTCGTTCCCTGTGCCCCATGTAAAAACACCCTATGAGTGGGTGGGACATGCCCTGTGAATTATACCTTATTTATTATCGCAGGGCCCTCCCTTTTTTTTCCATCCAGCTTTGGAATTATGGGCTGGGGCAGTTTTTAATACTCTATTTATTTTAGGGAGGAAAATGTTTTTCTTGCTCCGTAACATTCATGCAGTACCAACTGCTGGCAGCTTCCCCGGCATTTAAGGAAATATTGTTGTAAGGCTTTTATGTTCCGTCCTTCAATCAGCCGGAGCCAGCAGTATCCCCACAGAAGGACCCTCAGCAGACCATTTGCAGCATTTTGCTACAATTAAACTCCTCTGGTTTTAGCCCTCAGGCAATTTAGTACCTTTTTACATATGCACATTATGAACTTTTGACCAGGGTCTAGCAGTCATATATTAGAGCTCTGCTCTTGGAAGCAGGCTTAACAAGTTCCTCTGAGTATTGGGCTTGGAGTCAGTTGTGGAAAAGGTAATTGAAGCAGCTTGTAGCGAGGCCATTCAGAATCTCAGCGATGATCCTAAATATCGCCCTCTCTCTTCTCTCGCTCACTCCTCTCCCCCTCCAACCTTTCCTTGTTTCCTCTGGAAGCTGGTAGCAAGAGCTTTCAAAGTCTGTGATTGATCTTTTATTCAGTAGCTAACGAGGGCTGTGATTCTATTAGCGTGCTACAAGGCAGGAGAACAGTGATTTAATGAAGTGTCTAGTGAGCCGGCCATAGATTTATCCTGTTGTCGCTAATTTGCGGTGTGGTGGCGAGCGTAAAGGAAACGGCGCTCGCACCGCTATTAGGCAGGTATTTCCTTAGTAAATTGTTGTAAGGTCAGGTACAGTTATCTGAGCCAAAGCAATGCCTCCCCTCTTCAGTGTCTACAGATGACAGCCGCCGTGCTGAGCGCTCACTGAAGTGGAACTGGGAGATCAGAGGTCCGTCTCCAAGTCGCCCTTAGCGGAGGCAGGAGCAGATGAACTGCCAAGAAGGAGTAATAGAGTCATAATTGGTGATTAGAACGGGAAAGGTGCGATAACATCTTAATACAAACTGGCGTATGTTATAGTTACTGTCAGTTGTTGTAAACTCGCCCTGCTGCCCGGACTAGTTCCGTTCCCCTTGATTAGCTCTGAGAAACGAGGCGCGGGCAATGGGAGAGCCACACTGATGACATCCGGGCCAGCTGCGGCTGCTTCCCAGGGTCTTGTCCCAACTCCACTGTTTGTCTTGGGTACCCATGCTTGTCCCCTCCCAGGACTTCACCGTAGTAACCTCTCTCTACAACCCTGGGAATACTGTGATTTCGTGAAGTGTCCTCTAATCCTGTCTCTTTCCAGGCACTGCGACCTTGCTGCACACTGGCTTGGAGACTGGTTGTTTTGCCTACCTTTGCGAAGGGGAAGTAGTTGCCTCATGTCAGTGCTGTTTACTGCTGCAGTTCAGTCTCACGTTAATGCATTTGCTCTTGCTGTACCCGACAGAAAACACAGAATGCACGGCACAGAGGGATGAGAACCTTGGCACCAGTGTTCTCCAGAATACATGCTGGAAGTGTCCTCACAGTATATATATTTAGATGATGACCGTCTGTGGTAAGGGCAATTGAAGCAGTTCTTAAGACACTTCATGAAATGCTAGGTGGCTGAAAAGGAGCACCATTGAAAAGCAAGGGGTCCAAACCCATGTTGATACTGACAGGGGATGTTTCCATGAGACATAGCATAAGTGTTCTTTAACTCCATAGAAGGTTTCAGCGTGGTCCAGACAGGCTGAGGAGCTCTCATTATTGATAAGTACATGACTGGTCATTTGTATTGGTTCCTTGTTGCCTCTCTCATCACTGGGTTACACAAGCACATCTGGACTGTTTGCAAAAGGAAAGGCTTGACTTGTCGCTTATATTGATTTGAGTTGAATAAGCCATATCTGGATGCCTGGGACAGAAAATGAGATAATAGGCATGGATGTATCTTATATACTAGTTGCCTAGTAAGTGATTCTATTTCCTGTTTCCCACACAAAGCACCTCACCCAAAATCCTGACTAAGAACAGTGGTGACAAATGCCTGTAATATGTTCAGTGCTTCCTGTGTGCCTGCATCTATTCCTGTGTGTCTTCAACTATTCCTCCAAGAAACTCCGTTCTTTAACTGGTAAAGCTGAAGTCTAGCAGGGTTTGCACGCAAATCTATCTGTACTTTCTTTTATCCATCTATACAGAAGTGAACCTCTTGCTTAAATGCCTCATTTCCTGGGGGTTCCCCATTCGTTCTGAAGAACAGACATTGCACCTCTCCTTAGACATTCCAGCCCTCCCTTTGGCTGTATGATGGTGTTGATTCCTCAAGAAATACCTGAGAGAGGAGAACTAGTTAGTGTTTCATGTGTTATCATGTCTCACACATTTTCCAAAGGGGTTAGAAATCATACTGACCTACATGCAGGGCCATTTCACACTGGTGCTGAGAAAGGATTTGCTAAAGAATCATCAGGCTGTGGGATAGGGACATGGCTCGGTGGATAAGAATGCTTTCCAAGTAAGAAGACCTGAGTTCAAATGCTTAGCTCCTATAATAAAAGCCAGGTAGAACCTGGCATGTGCCTGTAACTGCAGCAGCTACAAGGGAAGAAGCCAGAGGGTCTCTGGGCTTGCTGGCTACCAGCTTAGCTCTAACTTCAGTGAGAGACCCTGTCTCAAGGGAAGAAGGTAAGAAAGATACAGCAGGACACTCAGCATGCTTCTCTGATCTCTGGAAGCATGTAAGTATGCATAACCCCCTACATGTACACATATTGCATACACACATACAAACACACAGAGAACTATTAATTTTATGACCTCAAGTCCAATATCCCTAAAAAAATGACTTCTGTGTACCCAAAATCTCTTAACATGATAAGTTTCCCAGGTTATGGCCTTATTTTCTATCTATACAACCTGTTTGCTTATAGAGACCTCCCATCCCCACACTCCTTGGAAGGTAAATTACCAAACTTCCTTTTATTTGCCTCATAAATAATGTCCCTCATGAGAGGGCATCAGCAGTATAAGCAACACACACGGTTTTTTAAGAAAGAATATTCTGTTTCATAGATTTTTTTTTTCTGTCAGAAGAAGTAATCTATAGAATGAGAGTTGCATTCACATGGGCTTTTGTTGTTTTTAAATTAGAAGAGGCCATCATGCCAGACCCAAGAGGTCACACCATATGTGATCCCATTTATACAATATATCCAGAGCAGGCAAATCCACAGAGGCCAGCATGCAGGTTGGGGTGGTCTCCAGAGGCTGTGGGAAAAGGGAATATGAGAGAAAGGCTACTAATGGGTTTGAGGTCTCCTCACAGGGTTTTAGGGACATTTGGAATCAGGTGGAAATGCTGGTTATCCACCTCCATGTATGTACCAAATGCCACACAATCACATGCTTTAAGATGGTTGACTTTAACTTGTATGAATTGTACTCAGTCACAGGGTGGGGAGCACCTAAGGAGCAATGCTTGGCACAGAGGGAGTGTTAAGCTGCTCGTTTCCCCCTTCCCATCTGTAATAGTCACAGTATGACCAGGAAAAGATTAGACTGAGGGTGAAGCCTGACAAGCAGAGCTCAGAGGTGGAACATAGTACCCACTTCACATGGTGCTGTGCGCAGTTGCAGATGCATGCCTGTCTTATCATCTCTTGACCACTCTATTGATTAGTTATGTGTTTGCCTGTGGTATTAATAATGTATACCTTGAAAAATCTATGTGCATTATAGTCTTTGATCTTACTCTGAATTTCAAAGCCAAAGATTCCATTTTCTTTTTCTTTCTGTGTTTTTTTTTAATTTTCAAAGAAGTAAACTAGAAATAATTTTAAAACTTCTTTTCCCTTGCCTGATGAACAAATTCTGAATGACTTGTATCCATGTTAATAAGCTATAGATTATGCACATGAATAGGAAGCATATGTGTAGCATACATATACATACACACAGATACATATGCATATACAGCCATCTACATATACATACTTAGGTATAAGCATTACATTTATGCACACATGCAAACATATCTTAAGAGAAATAAAAAATGCTTACAGTTCAAGCTTCATGTATTCCAGGGATGAGGGCTATCTGAACATGAGTCTTACTCATCTAGTAGATTAAAACAGAAATTAAAGGCTTTGGACTAAGACAGGATCAAAGGGTCTCTTTTCATTGTTCTTTTATTGTTTATTGACTTCAAAAAGACTTCTTCATTTAAACTGACTTTAATGTCTCTTGAATGCTCTTTTGTAAAATGACTTTGAAAACTCGGGGATAATGTCTTCATTAAGTGGAAGAAAAATCTTCGGAAAAATATAACCGTAACTTGGCTTTCATTAGGGTAGAAGGAGATAAAGCCTTGGTTAATTAATGCCTGTTCCCCTCTGTTGAGAATTGTAAGGAAGAAAGGAATGAAATTAGTACTTATAAAAGCTTAAAGGAGATATCCTAGCGCTGGTGCTTCCTGCCTCTGGTCCTAGAATTTAGAAGACCATACTTCTTTGTAACTGTGGCAGGACTAGAATATTCTAGATCCAGAACTCTTTTGGGATCTCACATAAATGTAAACTCTGTGGCATGAGTCACTCTGGCCTCTTTCTACCTTTTGGCTTTGTTTTCATTCTATGTGTCTCTAATACTTGTTTAGAGTGCAGAGTTCTGAGGTGAGGGAATCCCCTGTGTGCTTTAACAAAGACAAAACATCCCACCTCTTTCATAATGTACCAATGCAGCATCAACTTTCTCAGAAGCTGTACTCACTGTCTGGGGAATGTCCCTGGCCTCTAGGTGCCTAGGGAATCCTTATACGGAAGATCTTCATTTGTCTGAGGCTTTTTTTTTTTTTATTACACGCATCATTTATTTATTTAATGGGTGGGTTCTGTAGCACATGTCTAAAGGTGAGAGCATGATTTAGAGTTCAGTTCTCTCTTTCTACCATGTGGAAGGACCCAACTCAGGTGCCCTTACCCTCTGAGCCATCTTGCTAGCCCTAGTCTGAGGTTTTCTACCTCTTTTCTGCTTGGCTTCTATTTTTCTAGAGAGCCATTCTGCTCCTTTAGTGCAAGAACACAGTTCCATGCTGCCTTTCTTTTTCTTTGAACTCCATAGGTAAACAAACACCAGACCCCAAATCCAAGCCACCCTCCAAAGTGCCTACTAACTGATCACTCTGGCACCTCGTCCTTCCCTCCCCTGGCATGACTGAAACAGTAACATTGCAGAGGAAGCATGGCTCAGCCAGGTTATAAGATCTTTCCTTGTGGTCCACACAGCCGGTGGAAGGCAGTTCTTCACAAGGCCAGCTCGGGGCACACATTCCGCCTTCTTCCAAGACACATTGAAGCCCAATGAAATGCTCTGCACCTGCAGTCAAACTCCCCAGGAGAGTGGGGACGGAGGATTGTTTGCACATGTAAGTTGGAGAACATTTTGTGTGGCATAGTGAGACTCCTAGCTCCAGAGAGACACACAGAGAGACACAGAGAGATACAGAGAGATACAGAGAGAGAGAGACAGAGAGGAGGAGGGAAGGAGAGGCGAGCACAGGAGATGATAACAGGAGTGAGCAGGAGAGAGAGGAGGGATTGGGACATCAAGCCATCCTAGTTTCTAAGTAAGAAAGAACACTGTGATAAGTAGAAAAAATAGGAATACAATTTGGAATAGAGCAGCTGTAAAGTAGAAATGCGGTTTGCTTGTGTTAGCTAGCTCATCCACCTAGGATACATTGCTGAGCCAGTCTGAGCCTCAGTTCCTCACCTACCAAGTGATGATGATACTATTTCCTTCAAGCATGGAGGTTTCGTCCAGTGAGAAGAAAGGGTGCAGCAGCAACCCATGTTTTGATTCTATACTGTCACAGATCTGCTCTGGATTTTTCTCTGGAGGTCACTAAGACTTCTCTTGTCTCACCCCTCAAAGATGTTCAAGAATGACACTCCCTGCCACTGTGTTTTTCCCTCTAGTGGTTCTCACTGGCTTCTCCGTGCTGATTGTGTCTGTGGATGGAGAGATGGGGGATTGGCTTTGCTCTCACACCTGTGCAGTCCTGCTGGCCTTACTCTGCTGTGAATGCTCAGATGCCAGTCAGTACTAGATTTCAGAGGCAGATGTGAATACCGTGGGTGATAAGTGGCACAGAGTCACTGTCACTGTGTTGTATAAACTCTCAGAGATTATACATGCCCTCTCCTGAGAAGGGTAATTTAGCCTCCAAACCACCCACTAAGATTTCTGCCTGTAAAATATTTAAGGACTGCTAACCATAAAGACATTTCCTTTTCACAACTTGTTTCACATTTAGGAGGAGGCAAAAAAGGAAAATACAGGTCTGAGTAATTTATAAAAACTAAGCTCTCGTGCTATTAAATGTGTTGGCTGACAATAGCTCTTGGAGAGGGGCTGAAGGCAGAGAGAAAGTGAGCAGAAAGAGAGCAGGTTTTCAATTGAGATGGCAGGCTCCACAATGCAGTGTGATGGCGGCACCATAAATCACCCATCCAACACGACGCCAACTTCCCCTAGAAGCTATCATGGGGTGTGCAGAAGGCCTTTTCAAGTACAAAGTCCAGTAAAGAGATCTGGAAAACTGAATCTTAAAAACATTATAGGTTGCCAAGACATGCCTTCCTCCCAGTGAGGAAGAATGCGTAGATTTACCTTATACTGTGGGCATCCAGGCTTGGCAATGTTTTCCCTAAGATGACTGTTCTTGCAAATGTGTGAAGTCTTGTGGAATAATCTTTTTGTACACTGTGATTGGCTTAATAAAAGCTAAATAGCCAATTGCTAGGCAGGATTTATGGGGCAGAGAGGACACTGGGAAGAAAAAGGCAGAGTCACCAGCTAGACATGGAGGAAGCAGGAAAGTAGCATGGGTAGTACAGAGCAGAGGTAATAAAGCCAAGAGGCAGAAAGTAAATTAATAGAAATTGGTTAATTTAAGTTATAAGAGCTAGTTAAAAACAAGTGTAAGCTATTGTCTAGGCTTTCTTAATTAATAAGAAATCTCCATGTGGTTATTTGGGAGCTGACAGCTGGGATAGAGAAAGACTAGCTACAGTGAACTACAAATCAGGTGAGTTGATGCTGGATGACACCTAGAGATGTTCCTTTGGGTGTTTGTTTGACACGGTTAAAACAAACCAATATGTGTGACCCAGAGTAAGAAACAATGACATGTGAATGATATTCTCAGGAACTCTGCAATGTCCACATTTTAGGTTGGTGTATTACTAAAGGCAATGTTAATAATGGCTGCAAACAAGCCCACACATGCACAGTGATTTACATACAATCAGAATCTATTTATTGCTTCCAGAACGATCAAAGTTACTTTTTTGAGCTACCAAGCAGTTCTCTTCTAAATGATGACATGGGAACCCAGGCTCTTTCCATCTTGTTGCTCTGTCTTCTTCAACTCATTGATTTCACAGCTGTTGTGCTTGTCTATATAAGATTAATGCAAGAAGCAAGAACATGTAGAGTCACAGGAGAAGAGGATCATTTGGAGGAACAAATAAATGTAGGAGTGGTGCATTTCTTTACATCTTAGGAAGACAGGAAAAAATATGGTTTACCCATGTGCCCTGGAAGAAGTGGACACAGAACCTCTTTGTGCTGGCTGATGGGCTATGGTTTGTTTGCAACCTGGACTCTCAATTTTTTTCACTCAAGTTATTCATACATTTGACTCTAAAACAACCATAGATAATGAACCAATTTCCCTGTCCTCCATGCTTTAGCCTTGTCAGCTCTGCTCTTACTGTCCAGTGTGTTAAGTGATCTTTCCTAGTTTCTTCTGACATGTCTGGAAAATATGGTACTTCATAGAGCTCCTGGCAAAATATGATGACCATGTGGAAATATCTAGTCAGCACAAGTATGCTGGGATCTATAAGAACTTCTCTGTCAGCTTTTTTTTTTTTCTTTCCAGAAGGACTGGAAAGATGTGGCTGGTGATTTTGTTCTTACTTCCTTCCAATTCAGGATATAGATTCAGTCTCCAGCTGCTACCATTTTCTTGGTTCCATGACTCTGCACAAAAGAGGCGGAAATCAAATAATAGAACAGCCTTCACATTGTAGAGCTACTACTGACCATTCTCAGCATCCACATCAGTCAGTCATGTTTCTTTATCCAAGATCTGCTCTTCCCCTCCTGCCAATTCATGAATCACAAATAATTATATCAATGCCACATGCAATATAGGTGCCCTGAGGCTGAGGGCACTTTGGGAATGTGACCGTCATCCCTCACCTCATTTTACTAGTTCAGCATTTGCAAAGAATAATGAAGTTTTGCTTCAGCAAGAGAATGAGCCAATGCAATGTTTCTGCAACATCACCAGCTGTAACCTACAAAGTGCTTCATCCAGTTTTGTGTCCTGCTCTCCAACACATTTTCTCTCTGGTGGATTTGGGTTGTGATCATCTTGGAACGGTTGATCGTGCGTGAAACCTGAAGTGCTATGTGAAGTTCTTGCCTTTCCTGCTACTCTTACTCCATTTTCCTTTGTGACTTTGTACCAAGAACATTGATATTATAGTAATTGCCTAGTGGTATTTAAAAATCTTATATGGGCCACGTTGGTCAGATGATAAAAAAATAAATAGTCCTTGAACATCACCTGGTCTGAACGAGTCTGGAAATTCTATCACTCTCAATCCTTATCCACATCTTCAACAGCAGCATTACAATGACACTCATGATCATAATAATTATTTCCATGTGAAGGAATACTGTAAATATCTTCAAAATGCAGATGTACGAATACACAAGAAAAGTTTTAAATATTGTTAATGAATCAATTTGTAATCATTCATTTCCATTCATTAAAACTATTCTGGATAACCTATATCAGCTTTTGACTCTGCACATATATACATCAAATATTATAAAGATACTTCAATTTAAAAAAAAATATTATGGTACATATATTTGGGTTGTGTGTGTGCCTATGTGCACACATACATGTGGTCACGTGTGCATATGTGCCTTCACAGGTACACATGCTATAGTGCTCTCATGAATGTCAGAGAACGACTTTCAGGAGTTAGTTCTCTCCTTCTACCTTGTGGTCTCTATTGTTGTGCTGTGTACTATAGGCCGTCCTGCAAGATTCTGGGTGGTTCTCTTGTCTCTGACTGCATTTCCCAGTAGGAGTGCTAAGATTACAGATGCACACCACCAAAACTGGTGTTTTTACTTGAGTTCTAGGGCTCAAACTCAGGTCCTCACATTTTCATGTCAAGGGTTTTGCCCACTGAGCCATCACACTGCAGTGCCTGATACTTTTTTAACACAGAGATGTGATATAATTCAGACTTTTCAATTTATTCAGTAAAGCCATTCCAGTTAGAGATTGTAGGCTAATTGCTCCCGTGGCTATTCCTAGCAGCCTTGCTTACAAAGGTCAGAGGATTGATAGAAAGATGGAAAAGTTAACACTGTAAATTTTCACTTCTGTATGTATTTCAAATTCAAACCCCAGCCACGCATAGTCTTGACTGTATGTTGCATTCACATTGTTCACTGCATCGATGATGGAATTATGATCAGGGAATGTGATCTGCTTTGTATTTCAGAAAACAAAGCCGTGTGTCTCTAGTATTGCACGTGTTAGAGTTACCAGTCCTATAAACCTCTGCTTATTTGTAAATAAGAGAAAACTGCAGGATCTTGATGACTGTTTCTAAGGAAGACATTTAGAAAGTTTAGAGTGACTTCTCTCCAGAGAAACAAGCTGATCTTACTGTTCTATTGAGAGCATACAACTTGGAATGCTTATCAGTAAGCTTATGGAGTCAAAGAAAATGGTGTCATTTCTTTCTCAGAGACGGAATCATCACCATAAACCCAGGACACAATGGGATTACTGGCCTACTTCCTGGGCCAACTCTGGCCCATTGTCTCTTTTTGTGCAACTTGAAAACCAAGAACTCTTCTTACATTTAAAAATGGTTAAAAATATTTTAGAAGGAAACCAGTAATTTGTAGTATATGAAAAATACACGAGATTCATCTCTAACCAAGTTTTATTGTGGTGCAGAAATGTAGTTCAGTGGTAGAGTGTGATTGCTTGCCTAGCATGTGCAAGGCCTGGGAGTTGATTTCCAGCACCACAAGAAAACAGACGAAGTTATATTGGAACAGAGCCCTGTCTATCCCTAGGCAGTGCCCGAAAGAAACAGTTTTAACTGATGTGGTTTGGCCCACAAAGCTGGAAATATTTACTTAAGACTCTTTCAGACAAAGATGACCTACTCACCTGAGAACAGGGGAGACTGGGGTAGCTTTGTGGCCCTTCTCCTCCAGTGAACTGTGGGGAAGTGGGAAGGTTTACCATACTATTTATTGGAATTTTTTGGCCATTAAAAAACAAAATAAAACAAACAGAACCCCAATTTTCCATCCCACCCTTCTTCCTTCCTTTCCTTACTTCTTGACAGGGTTTACTGGTCAGGCTGGTTTGGAACTTGCTATGTAGGCTGGACTTGAATTCACAGATATCCATCTAATTCTGCCTTCAGGGTGCTGTAATTAAAGGCATTCACCACCATGCCAACCCAAACAAACTGTTTTGGTGTGTGTGTGTGTGTGTGTGTGTGTGTGTGTGTGTGTGTGTGTGTGTTTATGTACATGCCTGTGCGCAAGCACAGGTTAGGGAACTTGCTACACTTTTATTTTATTTTATTTTATTTTATTTTATTTTATTTTATTTTATTTCATTCTTTGTAATGCTCTTTAGCAAATTCCCACCTTGACTTTTCCTGTTTGCCCTCCTCTTTATTCCCAGGCCTTTGCAAAGTGGGCATTACAGTGTTAGCCAAGGGTACTTCAAGCAACCAGTGGCCTTCAGCAGGCTCAGAAGAGTGACCTTTAAGATTACCGAGACAGGGTGGGGTGGGAGGCTGTCCCTAACTCTATAGTCACAGTATTAATTTAGGGGTGATAGGGGAGAGTGCTCTCTTTTTATCTGTTAATTCCTTGGGGAAGTTCTCTGCAGAATGAATAATCTTGAAATGTGTAATAAAGTTACCTATCAAGACCACTTTTACAGAGAGATTTAAATGTGATAATAAGAATAAAAGAAAATGAAGTGACTTTGAGGGCATCTTCTTTTATAACAGCCCTTGGTCCCGACTGTTAAGCACACCGTAAAATGACTTTTATACATTTATGGATTGAAATGGTTCTGCTGAAATTTTAAGTGTTAACATTGTTCAAACTTCCATTACCAACCCCTCTCACACGGTTACAAAACAATTTCCTATTTGACATTTTGATCACACTACCCCAGGACGGGAAAGCTCCTTGTTTCCTGCCGTCCTGAGGCTCTGCTGACTGATTTGAGCACCTTCCTTTGGAAGGCCAATGCTGTCTGTTTGCACATTTTACTCCAGTGCACCCTGGACAATGATCTCAAGAGAAGGTATTTTGTAGGGGAGGATAGAAACTTAACCTTCTTTTAAAGGATGGTTTTCATGGAAAAGAAAGATTACTTTTCTCCTTCCTCACCGTGGTTCCTCCTTTTCTACATAGGAGCTATTTTGTCATAATCCTTAAAACTTCTACAGAATCAAACTACAGTTCATAAACTGCACCTTATTTTTTGTAACAGTTTTATTGAGATATAATTCACATACCATTCAATCTGACCCTCTAAAACATACATGTCAGTGGCTTTTAATGTATTCATGGAGCTGGGCAGTCAGCACTACAATCAGTTTTAGAAGGTCCTTATTACCCTGATAGTGGTCACCTGGCAGTCGGCAGCCTGTTTCCTCCCTAGCTACTGCAGCCGCTGATCTTCCTGTTTCTGTGCTTTGTTTATAATTAGAGTCACCCACTCCCTGCCCCTCTGCTTGTCCCTGGCTTCTTTTAGGATCATGCTGCCACCATCAGTATTGAATTATAATGCCCAGCCTCTCCCTTAATACCATTTTCTTATAAGTGCAAAAATCTTAAAATACATATACAGAAATATCTATAGGCTTATATAAGCATCCTGGCTCTTTTGAGTTAATTGCTATAACCACCATGGTAGCTACAGAAGCTCATGTTGTATATGGAAATGCAGGGTAAAGCTAATGCTAGTTAATTGGTCCTTAAAACCTCTCTCAATACATCTGTGAGCACATGTAGAGGAAGAGCCAGCTCACTAATGAGATAAGTCCAGAAACCACTGCGTAGGCCTTGGCCGTATCTCTGATGCTTGAAGCTGCTGCTGTTCTGTCCCTGTGCTTCTCTCCCTGTGAACTGAGAGCCCAGGACCTATGCCCCTGTGTTGTCTTGCCTTCCATCTTAACCCGGCAAATGCTGCTCTTGCTGAGATAGGAGCTGGTGGGAGGTGAATAGATACAGTTTATACTTACCTTCAGGGAAGATTAAGGTGTTCCTTGGTTCTAAGTTAGTCCTTGGGCGAGTTAGGCCTATTTGAAAGAGACTAACTTCATACTGAAGATAATTGAGGCCATGGGAAAGTGTTGAAGAATGGTCCTCATATTTCTTGTGATGTAATGAGGGGAAGTTGGGAGGTGTACATGCCTCATTCTTCCTGCACCTCCCCAGGACTGTCCTTTGTTCAGATGCTTGTGTCCTGGTCTGTCACGAATACACCCATAGATATAATGAATGGTTTCAGTATTACCAAATCCAGGGAAAGTTGGGCAGTAAGACAGGTGGTGTAGATTTGCTGGATGTAAGTGGGGAAACGGTTTTTGTCTTTTATTTCAAGACCTGTCTCCCATTATCACAGAGGATGGAAAGTCCGCTTAAATTATAAGCTAGCTAATTGCTTCCTCAGTTGAAGACCTAAATGAGTTTTAAAGCGAAATGCATATCTCCAAGGGCTAAGTAGCCAGCACACAATAGGCAATTGAGATAGCGAAGACTCATTTAGAAAAGTCCATGCTCCCTCCCTCCCGTTTCTCCTCTGTCTCTCCATCCCTTTTTCTTTTCCCTCCCTTCCCTTTTCCTTTCCTTCCTTCTCAGCCCCATTTCTTCCCTACACTCGCTCATCCTCTCCTCCCCTGCCCCTCCCCCTCCTTCCTCCTTTTTCTTCTTCAGCTGCTTCCTTCCTCCTCCTTCCCCTCCCCCCCTTTCATGTAACCATTAGGAATGCAGTTGACTTGTACCTGTGGGTTTCTACTCATAATTAAATAAATCATTTATGCATTTAACACAATCTTGAGTTACTAGGTGATCATCTTAGGCACTCAAAAGTCTAAGAGCCCTTGAAAGCCATATCCCAGCATAGATATTCCATAGCACGCCTTACAATCTAAATATTGCTTTTAGTGTAATCGAAGCAGCTAGAGCAGTCACAGCAGTTGATGGACTATTTTTCAAATTGATTTCAAAAATGTATTTAAGGGGATGATCTTCTAGTCTAGATTACCTATTGATTTTTAATATGAAAAGCTCATTATGTAAGCAGTAACTGCATATAAAAACCTCGCAAACCTTTGCATAAATCCTTTAATTGAATTTCCAGAGCCTGTGGTTCTACTTTTTTTTTTAATTAAATCTATTTCTTTTTTTAAGTGTTACTGTGTAATTTGCATGCTGTGAAGAGGCCCTGTCCCAGATAAAGTGCCATTGATCCTTATTAAACCTCACCTCTGGGCTTGCTTAAAACTAACTGGAAAAATTAAAGTGTTCATGCTGCACTGCACTTACAGCTTGTGTGATGGGATTATGGAAAAAAAATAATAAAACTAATTTCCAGCAGAGAATTTATAATGTGAGATTTTATTTTTTTCAATTTGATAATTAATAGTGAAATCTTATCACAGATATAAATCATAGTTTAGCCTATAAAGTGAAATAGCAATTAGGAAAGATAATATATACTTGATGTAAGCCCATCATGTTATGGGTGCTAATCTTTTGATCTTTTGGTACTTGAATTTTTTTTAATTGTGGAAGGAAAGGATTATGAATTCAGTTCAAACCTGTTCAATGGAAGGTTTCCTTGGGAAAATCTGATTCTTCTGCAGTGCCCTCGATGGGGTGATTTTTAATGTCAGAGTAAGGGAGCATGAAAGATACAGAAAAGATACCGCTCTGCTTGTGCTAAAATGTATGTATTAGAATTACCGGGGGAGGAAGAATAGAAAGCCTGCAATAGGTTTTTCTATTTTTTTAATACCTAACATTTGTTATTTTAAAAGCAATAAAATCCCCTAAAGAAATATTCATAATCAATAAGAACACAAAATATGGAATATATTAACCGAGTTATAAAAATGTTTGTGGTATAGCTTGAAATGAAAAACACAGCAAGTTATGTACGGTTTAAAGTGTAATCAATTTTGAGGTTGTATACAAGGATATAAATGATAAACACAAGTAGTAGCATTTTTAGTAAAGGCTATTACAAAATACTGTATTTATGGCCTATTCCATTCTTTTTATAGCTCATTAATGTAGAAAACAAACACAGTGTATCTATCTTCTCTGACAGCGTAAAATCCCCTTAAATGATGTTTTTAAATAGAAATACCAGGCTTGTTTGATCTGTTTCTACTTTAAGCAGGTTAGGTTGATAGGAAGTGTGTACCACGTTGGTGGTTACTTCTCAGACTCTGAAAAGCAACAGGGACTGCAATGACATATTGCCCTCACTCCACATCAGAAGGAGGGGAACTCATCTAACGTTTGTAAAAATGATTGGGCAGCTCCCTCCTCTTCCGAGGCTCCTTACCCACCCTCTAGGTCCCATCCCCACCCCAAAGACAGCCTTCCCACCTACAGAAGATGCATTAATTCTTCCAGGCCACAAGGGGGCTGTTGAATTATTGGTTCACTGCATTGGCTGGTGGGGGGGAGTTTTAGTGTTGGTTCCAAAGGTGTTTAATTTCCTGCAGCGCCTATGAATATGCATAGGGCGTGTGCTCAGCAATCTAGCAGTTCCAAGAAGATAGCTGGCTGTGGTTGTAAGGGGTTTGGGTTAATTTAGTCTGTCTTTCTTCCTTCCTTCCTTCCTTCCTTCCTTCCTTCCTTCCTTCCTTCCTTCCTTCCTTCCTTCCTTCCTTCCTTCCTTCCTTCCTTCCTTCCTTCCTTCCTTCCTTCCTTCCTTCCTTTCTTTCTTTCTTTCTTTCTTTCTTTCTTTCTTTCTTTCTTTCTTTCTTTCTTTCCCTTTTCCCTTTCTTTCCCCTTTTCATGTACAAGCCCTCCCTGGGTTAGCTGAATTTGTAATTTCCATTAACTTATTTCCAATTTTTAAATTTTCGTCATGATGTTTCCATCATGGGCCTCTTTTTCCTTTCATTTTGAAGTTCCATGGAAGTCCTAGGCCTCATTATCATCAATGGGACAGATGCCCATGGCCATGGGAGTCGTAGACTTGGATATCCAGACTTTCTCAAATGTAAGCAGGGCTTACCAGTACAGCCATGTCTGGAAAGGGAAAAACAAACAAAACAAAAAACTCTTAGAAAGCAGGGAGAAGGGGTGGGGCGGTTGTGGCACATGCCTTCAATCCCAGCATGTGGGAGGCAGAGGTAGGCAGATCTCTGTGAGTTCAAAGCCAGTCTGGTCTATCGAGTGAGTTCCAGGACAACCAGTGCTGTTACACAGAGAAATCCTGTCTTGAAAAACAAAAATTAAAACAAACAAAAAGGGGGGGGGGAGAAGAAGAAGAAATCAGGGGAAAGTGTTTTAAATGTCCCTCTGACCTCTGTTTGGACTGACAATTGCTCCAGCACTGCGTAGGTCCATCCATCCACCCAGCTCTCTGCCCATTATGCTCTCTCTCCTACCTCTGTTCATCTATCATTCCATCTACCCATGACTCCAGTACCCTTCCTTTTCTCTCTTCCATCCATCCATTCAGCAATCCCTCCTTGTACCAGTTCCACCATCTACCCATCCCACTTTCTCCAGCCACATATCCTTCCATCTACCCAGGATTCTAACACCCTTCCATCTCTCTCCCCTCCCATTGACTGCTCCATTCATTCATCCATCCATTCAATATACATTGAATACCTACTGTGAATCAAGTACCACTTCAGTCAGTAAATCTATATAGATATGAATTTGGGTCAGTCAGTGCCTTCAGGGATCTCATTATGTGTGGAGAAGACAGTCTTTTGTCGGTAATTTTAACAGACAGAAGAAATAAAGACCTATCCCAGCCTGAGAGAAGATTGGATTTAGTGAAGTCTTTCATTTTAATCTCGAAGTCTATTTGTTAACCTCTAAATCTAGTTTCTTTGGACTTTCTGCTTTATAACTTAATATTGCATGTGAATATCATAATACTGAGTGCTATGAAGATGAGGGTTTTAGAGTGACGTCCCTTCGTTCCATGAAAATATCAAGACAGTCCTACTTTACAGTACTGCTGAGATGAGACACGTCAGATCCCTGCTATCAACAGCCTTTGGTTTTGTTGCCTCCTGAGAAGCATGTGGTCATTGCCACAGGGAAGGCTGGGCCAGTCTGGGTGTTCATCTATGGAATGGGAACAGTCTATGTGTATTGGAGGTGAGGGCTCAGGCACCAAGTACAAAGTCGGTCTCTGTCCTGGGAGACTAGACAATGGTTAAAGGCTGGATTCACAAAGGTCTCCATCTGGGATTCAAGACCCAAAGCAGGGAAGAAAGCCAAGGAGAGCTTGCCATCCTGTGATGCTGGCCCATTGGGCCATTTTGTCCCCAGCCCTCTCCTGGCACAGGGGCCAATACCAGTGATAATGAGTCTTTTTACTAAGAGGTAAGAGGACCAGGAGGCTGAGGTAAGAGCCTACCCTTATCTGAGCTGCCATATGTACCTCCAATAGGCCAATGGGTAGGTTACAAATTTGCTCAGTCCTCCAGTATCAAAGCAGTGCACCCTCTCAAGTTTTGTTTTCCAGTATGGTGGTCATGGTCACATGTGGCTATTTAAATGCACATTAATTAAAATTAGAATTCTGTTGCTTAGTTATACTAGGTACCTGTCAAATATTCCATAGCCATGTGGTTAGGAGAGACTGTGTTGGGTTCTATAGACCATTTCTAACATAGCTCTATGTCTTGTGGATATACATCTCATTTATTCATCAACCTCTTCCATTCATTTTTGCACACATCAACACATTCAGTGGGTGGCACATACTCTTTTAAGTGCCTTGACTGTGTTTTTTTTTTAAACTATCCTTTGAGGCTGTACTATTATGATTGCATGTTTTACAGGTAAAGAAGCAGATATACTCAATGAGGAGGTAGCAGAGTTGGAAATTCACCTCAGATAGTGGCATGTTGACTTTCAATTAAGAAATTGTATTCTTCATAAATACAGCACAAGTATGCTGACATATGAGGCCGGCCTCTGATGGTCAGGAGCTGTGTGGGATTGCAAGGTACTCTAAAATCAGCTTGAATATGCCCTAGGCAAAAGGTCCATGGTAGAATCTCCATTCCTCTCCACTCTCCATGGACTAGAGTTTTTTTGGAAATGCCTATAGTGTCTGTGTGTGTGTGTGTGTGTGTGTGTGTGTGTGTGTGTGTGTGTGAGAGAGAGAGAGAGAGAGAGAGAGAGAGAGAGAGAGAGAGAGAGAGAGATTGAGATATTAGATTATCTGATTTCAAATAAAGCCTCACACACTGAAGAGAAGCTTAAAAAGATTTCTATACAAAGACTAACACATGAGGTCTTCAACACAAGCAAGCTGTAAGAAAAGGGCATGATTACCCATTTAGCCACTCCTCACTTGGGCCTCTCAGTTGATGCAAAGTGAAGACAATACAATTTGATTTGATCTTAGAGTCAGTCACACAGACACACAGACACACAGACACACACACACACACACACACACACACACACACACACACACCTGCTGCCAGATCTAAACTAGAAAATAAATATGAAAAATTGTATACCCTGTTTTTAAAGATGAGCATCACTGTGACTCTAGACCATGCCCAGAGATGGAAGCCAATAGAATGATCTCTATTCATAATTTGTAAAAAAGTAAGTAGGTATCTGGAGCCCTGTTTGCCTCTAAGATTTTTCTCACCGATGAAAGCAAGCAGTTGAGACCAGCCTGGAGTCTCCAGGATTGTAGCTAGAGCAGGTGGTCTTTGCAAGTTGGCTTGTGATCCTGCCCTTCCTACTCTCAGTGACTGGAAGCACTTCCCTCCAAGAGAGCTGGAGACCATCAAAGGCAAGTGTCTGCAAGGAACAAAGAGTCATGGCATCAAACAGGGCCAGAGAGAGAATTGAATTGATTTTGGAGGGACTTTGCTGGGTGTGGGTTAGTTTGTCATTAACTCTGGACAATTGTCCCCTGTCTCCACCTCTCAATTTAAAGTTTTTTAAAAGCTTTTTTTTTTTTTTTTTTACAAATGCATTTCAATACTAAAACAGGAGTACTCTGAAACTAGTTGATGGAAATCCGAAAAAGAACAAAGATAAGAGTTTCCCCAACATCTGGCCATGTTTGTTGTAACTTTTTCAAGAATGCCATGTCTTCTGCGTAGATCCAAGGAAGTGTGTGTGTGTGTGTGTGTGTGTGTGTGTGTGTGTACACCATGGAGGTGCTAAGAAAGTCACATTTGTATGCAAACATAACACCTACCTGTGAGCCTTTCTTGTGTAAGGCTTGAGCCATAAAGTAAAATCCTGCAGTCTCCCTGTAAAAAAGGACCCCTCACCCAAAGAGCCCTCCATCTCTCTTATCCCCAGTTCATGCCAAACCAACCAACATCTGCATTTCTGATATGTTTTCTTTCTTATACTTTCCAAGGGCATTTAAAAAAATGTTTTTACAGAGTAATTTGGAAACACATCCTTCAGCATCTCAGAGGTAGATGGAGCTGGTGGATAGGGTACATCAGCTCATGTGGAATGAGAGAGCAGATGTTCTGTCTCTTTGTACACCGCAATGTCATAACTCCACCTACAAAGCAGAGGTTGAAGAAGTTCACTCATGTTCTTTTCTTAGTGTCAAATGGCTTGTCATTAACCAACACTTATTGAATATTTATTCCTGGAGATTGCTTTTAAAGTTGCTACTAATAGTATTAAAGTTGCTAATAATAGTGAAGAAAGAGAGGCTCAGAGGTTGGATGACCAGCCAGATGTCACACAGTTGGTAAATGGCAGAGTACTTGCCAGCACCGTGATTCTTCCTAGGACTGTCTTGTACGAGTCAATAGTACAATGCAGGATGTGGATTTCCTTTTTCTTGGGAAGGACCCATCGGTTTCCTGTATCTAGCAAGAGTGCCAGGTACACAGAAGATCCATTGTGCAGTTTCTGTAAAGAAGGAAAATCATGAAAATTAGACATGTGGTCGTAGTTATTTGTAGAAGTGGTTGAGGTCGGGTAATCTACGTTTGCAGGGAGTGACTTCTGCATGTTGGGGGACACTTCATAAAATACACTTGGAGGGGCCGCTCTCTGTGGGGGAAGGGCTCCATTCAGCTCCCTGTTTTGTAGCTTGCAAGTTGTGTTGCATTGTGCAAAACCAACTTGGATGTACCCTTACAACCTCGGTGAAAGGATTCGGTTCCCTCCCTTTCTTTACACACCCTCCAATGTGAAAGGCATTTTAGAATCCCTTTGAGTCTGGTATTGAAGGTCATGGGAACAATAGTCTGTGTAAACTCTTTGAGATAGATTTACCTTGAAGAACATGGCATGGCTTCTGCCTTCCGTGAGGGAAGCCAGCCTCCTGGAGATGGGCCTCCATGTTCAGCAATGTTCACCCCAAAGGTTTTGTCCAACATAGGGGACTTCTTCAAGGTTTTCCTTCTATTTCAACTGAGTAGCATTTTCCCCCTTCTGGGTAGTTTTTTAATGGTCTTTAGCAAAGGAAGTAAGTGACACTGATCAGTGGAGGCGGACAGTAAGATTTATAATGTATTTGTGCTAGCTGATTGCCAACTGAACCGGCCTTTCCCAGCGGTGCTGTACGCAGACTTGGAAAATCAATAGGGATTAACCTCTGACCCTCTGCACATACTTATACTGTGGCTGCATCGCTTACCAATATTTCATCTGTTTCACTTAGCCGCTGTTACTTACTCAATAACGTGTGGCCGATCTCACAAGATACTAATTAATTTTTTAAAATGCTCCATCGCTTGAAGCTGTGATAAAATAGCCCACCTTTGGAAATCAAGGCCCTTTTGGTTTATTTATTAAACTCACATTAATTAGTCGTGATTTAAAAAAAAAAAAAAAGGAATGGGGCAGTGCTAAAATGCAAGGGTTTGCTTTGCTTACAAACCACCCCTGTGGTTGGCAGCAGGGGAGATGACTGTCTGGCTGTAAGAGAACAGGTGTCCCCTGTGTATGCGGGAAGATGGGCCCCCTTCAGCAAAATTGATAGTCTTACTTTTTAAATAAACCTTTTTATGATTATTAAAAGGGACAGTTATAGATAAACAGACAATGAGATGAGCCCAAGACTTCATTACTTCATTACCTTTAAGGCATGGTGCCTGTGTGGGCACTGGTCTGCACAAGTGTATGCACTGGTATGAGCTGCTTTTATTTATCACAGCAGAGGACGGAAATCAAGCAAATTTGCAGTGATATAATTTTTTTGACCTTTTCCTTTAAACTTTGGTATATGTGAAAGTAGTGTACATTTGTCTTCAAATTGAAACTATTATAGGTTTCCTTCCTCTAAGTCTCTTTTGTTTGCTTTTCTTTTTTCTTTCTTTTTTTTTTTTTGCAAGTGTGCTTATTCCCCAGAGTTTACTTACAGTTTGCTATTGATCTGGCCGCTGGAGTTTGAATTGGTCGATGTACTCTGTAACTTGTTTAAGATACCCTACCTGAGCTATTAGCTTAAATAATGTATTCATAAATTGATTAATCATTACAGTAAAACTTATTAGCCGCATTTATATCTGCGTGTTACCCACAATTGACTTGTAGTCTAATCATCACGGGTGCTTAAGCAGAAGTTGGGTTTACATTACAATTTAATAATAATCAGGCTGGGAAACAATGGTATTTGCATGGAGACAGTGAGCGGATGCAGGCTGGGCTCTCAGGCAGGCTTCCACCTTTGTATCAGTCTCCTGCTGCAAATGAACTGTAGGGAATGGACCAAGATCTGTCTTCAGGAGGAAGTGATTGTGTTTCATGAGCCATTCTGAAATCAGCAGTCTTTGGAGAGGAGTGAAGGATTAATGCAGTTCACTCCATTTCTTTAGCATCTCCATTATGGTGGCATTGTGTGCATGGCTCTTTCTACTGGTTCCATTCTCTAGTATCTCCATCATGGTGGCACTGTGTGCATGGCTTTTTCTGCTGTTTCCATTTTCTAGGATCTCCATCATGGTGGCACTGTGTATGGCTCTTTCCACTGGTTCCATTCTCTAACTGCTCTATCATGGCAACCCTGGCTTTCAGTAATGTCCTTCTGCCACACGGCTTATAAAGAGAGTAAGACATTCATGCTCTGCTCTGCCCTACAGTGAGGCCCATAAACACAGATCAGTTGGGAGAAACAAAGTTCAGGAGGCTTGTTTGTCACCAAGCATGTCATCGAATGCCCTGGACCAGTGTCTAGGCCTTCCACATGGTTTCCTTAACAGCATGGGACCAATTGTCTCTGTACAAGGGATTGAAGGCATTGTGTTCTTTTTTTTTTTTTAATTAATATAGTATTGTAAAATACTTTACTATTGCATTGTGTGAGTGTGTATGCATGTGTGAGTGAGCTCATGCACATACCATGACACCCATGTGGAAGTCAGAGCACAGCTTTCATAAGTCTGTTTTCTCCTTCCATCATGAGTTATGGAAATTGACCTCAGATTGTGAAGCCTGAGTGACAAGTACTTTACACTGTCCTATAAACTATTTGAAAAGTCATTTTAAGTTCTTTGCAAAATTAAGTCAAAAATACAGTTTGTCTATGGCCCTGGGCCCCACAAACATGACTTCTTCCAGCCACATGCACTTTTAATCCAATTAGATGCTAGTTAAAAACAAAAAACAAAAACAAAATGAAGAACCACCCCCCCACACACACACACATCATTTGGGTAATGGGTATGAAATTTTAGCTCAATCAGCTGGAGAACTCACAACTCCTTGATAAGCTGGGTTTCTGGTTTGTTCTTCGGTATAGAATCTGCTGGATAGCCCCCAAAACACACTTGCAGATTCTACAACCACTAGATCTCTTTCTCCCTCCCATTTTAGTGAGAAAAGTCATTTGGCCTCCCCCAGGGATTTCTCAACTTCATAATCCCTCCTTCAAAATGTTATTCAGCAGCCTGCTAGATTAATACATCCTGTGATCTTTCAGTAGCAGTGAGGGGATCCTGTCTCGCAGCATGGGTCTGTTTAGCTCTGTGTCTCAAGAGTGGTGCACTCGGCACGAAAGACATCTGCTCACAAGCCCGCAATTGTGCCACGGATTCAGGGCAGCACCTCCGCCCTGAGGCCAGCTCCAGATGAAAGACAGATTGCCACAGAGCCTCTTTTCTGCGGGTCCCTCTTCCCAGCATGGGGCTTCATACATTATGGAGCAAGCCTGCTTCCCCCCTCCCCCCCAACTCCTCCACCCACTTCTTCTGCCAGCCTTATTCAGAATGTCAGCATGGATCACTTTTCTACAAAGGCATAAAGGACCAGTCAGGGAGCTTCAGCAGATAAATTATTTACAGTGTTTAATTATTATCGCACAGATTTATTAAACTTCTTGGTTCCCTAGGAGCCTATGGAGTGGCTGACAAGAGTTTGCTAAACTTGGAATAATGGGCATGTTGTTGAGAAACAAAGTCCCTTGGTGAATGCTGTTACCATGCACCTGATTTCTCTATGGGGGATGGTAGTGATGGTGGTGTGCCAGCACAGGCGTAGGGTGTATGCTTATTACTGTGGTGTAAATACCCACGCCATGGCCGATTTCAGGCTGCCAATATGAGGTCACTGGAACAGTTGGAAAATGTGTGCAGTCCCCTACCCGTGTGTGTACAGTAGTAATTCTACTATACATGTACAATGGATGTCAGTAACACCAAGAAGCATCAAACATGCTAGAATTACCTACAGGTGTTACTTTTTACCAACTTCTCATCTTTGTATTTTCTGTTGCTTACTTAGTCATACATCTGCAAAACTTGATAATTTTTTTTTACATTTTCGTGTGTGTGTGTTCATGTGTGTGTGTGTGCGCATGCGTGCACATGCACACAAGTGCGTCAGTGTACAGATGAAGGTCAGAGAACAACTTACAGGAGTCAGTTCACTCTTTCTATCATCTGGATCCAGGGGTCAAATTCAACATGGTCTAGTTCAATAGCAAGCACCTTTACCCACCAAACCATCTCACTGACCTACACAACTTAATATTTAATAATATATATATATCTCCACTGACTAGTTCATAAAAGTTTTGAAAATGTAGCAATGGACTCTCCTGAGATTTTGAGTCTAGTTACAACACACACATCGGTGTGTTTAAATTGCATCTTGAGCTCCAGTGAAGTTCATGATCTCTTCCTATTTCCTAATGGGGTATCTTTGCACAGTTTTCCACGTGCATATGACGAGTCAGTTGGCAAGCTGCTGAGTGCCCTCAATGGTAAGCAGACACATGGACCCTGTACAGTTTATCCCCGACAATTCCATTGCACGGATATTAAGAACAACAGTATTTTGCCAGAAGCTATAACAAGATGATTCCGTAACAACAGCTGGGTGACACCAGACTGTGTTTTGCAATTTTCTTTAATATTTATGCTGATAAATAATTTATCTCTTTTTGGTTTTTTTCTTTTTCTTTTTTCATTGTGAACATGTTGATATAGACAGGTGCTAGGTTTCCCTGAATGACTAATGCTAGGGTCTGTTGGTTTACCTTCCTGACAAAGCAGGTGCATCAGCAGAGTTGAGCCTCTGGGAATTGTCTGCCCCATGCTGCATCTCTTCTACTAGCATGAACTAATGGGATCCATTAAGGTCCAGCCCACATATGTGAAGGAATCCACTCATTAAAGCTTGGTCTTTGCATGGCATTTGGACATCAAAACCATCAGCTGGAAAGTGCAAAGATGTACCTCACCTGTTACCCATTCAGGACTGACTGAGCATGCTCAGCCTTGGCCTTTTGTCAGTGGAAACTGTATCATTTAGGGGGATGGCTATCTGACCTGCACATTGGAACCCCTAACCTGTACCACTTAGCTGTCACTAGCAACTCCCCTCCTGCAGGCAATAATGAAATGTGTCTATAGAGGAGATGGTTTTCAACCTTCTTAAAGCCGCGACCCTTTAATACAGTTCCTCATGTTGTGCTGACCCCCCAAGCATAAAACTATCTCGTTGCTACTTCATAACTGTAATTTTGCTACAGTTATGAATCACAGTGTAAATATCTGATATGTAGGCTAGTTGATATGCGACCCCCCCAAGGGGGTCATGACCCACAGGTTGAGAACCACCGCTCTAGAGCTTGATCAATACCTTCTTGGGAGTGGGCAGATTCCACATTGTCTTGCCTGTGAAGCAGTTCTAGAAGGTTGAGACTTAGGGCTTCTAACATGTGGGAATGGAGCTATGGGATTGCTTCCCTAGTTGTAGTTGGCCTTCCCTGCAACTAGCTTACAGGATCCCAAACTCCAAAACACTGGGACTGGGACTGAGACAGACTTAGGCCACTACATCAACTTCTTCCCCTGGGCCTGGACCAGAGGGAGAGGACATGTTTCTACCCAAAGTCACTGTTCCATGTGACTCAGAGTCATCTGAGTCAGTCTCCAAAGTGAGTGGAGCTGAAACTTCTATTCTCTCTAGCTATCGATTGCCGTGGCCACATGCCAGTTTCTAAGCTAAGTAGTAAGGGGGTGTGTCTCAGTTCACAACCAGGCAGTGCAAACGTGGAAGGGTGTGAGTATTCCTGCTGTGTTTGTGTGGGGCTGGAGAGACCATGGGGAACAGGCCTTTGCTGGGAGGACTCTCCTTATCCCCATGCCTTTAAAGTTGCAGACATGAGATTCTGCATTGTTCTGTGAATATTCAAGTCCTCACTGAGCTGCGATACTGATTTTGCACAGCTCAGTTTTAGGTGGTGCGATCACATTCTGTTCTTAGAGTGGTGTCACATCTCACCCATATACCATCCTCAAGTCCACTTTTCAAACCCTGGAAAGGCAACTTTACATTGTGTAAAAAAAAATTACTTTGTGTGTTCTCTTCTTGCTCACTTCTCAGCTGCGTGTGCCACCTGGGAGACCTCAGATGATCGCAAGGACCCTCTGCTGACTCCAGCCGGCACCTTGGTTCTGAGGTGGTTGATCCCAGGGATCAACCTTTGGAGCTGCTTTGGAGGGCAACGTTGGGACTCTGTGCCTATCAGACATCAGTGGAAATCCTGGGTGTGGTGCAGTAGGCCAGCTGTGTCACCACCAGTTCTGGGATAGTCCTGTAGGCCACACAAGTCAGAGTCTTAGTTCCCATCCCTGTCAAATGTGCCTCCTGGTGCATCCATAGAGAAATAGTGGGGGGAAAGATAATATATATGATAAATAATATAATATATAATATAAATAAATAACTAGGGAGAGACTCAGCTGGTGAGGACCTAATTCCATCCTCAGAACCCACTTCAAAAGCCAGATATAGTGGCTCATGCTTGCAATCTCAGTGATGGTGAGGAGGAGGCAGAGACAGGTGAAGTTCCAGGACAATGAGAGAACCTATCTTTTACAAACAAACAAACAAACAAACAAACAAACAAACAAACAAACAAGTGGAAGGTACCTGAGGAAGGACACCTGGCATTGGCTTCTGACCTCCACAAGCGTACATGTGCATGCGCACACATACATACATGACAGTGTGAAAGATCAAATATGGAATGAGCCATTGGAACACCATTGCTGCACGGCTGCTCTCCAGTTGCTGGGTCTGTTAATTCACTTTGGGTTCCACTGCCTGTAGAACATTCCATCAGACAAGGACACTGGGCTGCCTTGTGCCTCCCTGCCTGTGGGGACATTGAACGGCCTGGTCTCCCCAGAATGTCTGGAGTCCAGGGCAAACAGACCCTTTCAGGAACAGCTGGGATCCGTACTTACCTGCTTCCCTCTCTAGCTGAGATGAGATTTTATGCTTGTTACCAGGAGATGAATAGAGAAGGCTGACTCTGTTAGGTTTTCTGTGGGAGTCATTAATCTCCCTCAGCCTCAGTTTCCCCATCTGTGAAGTGAGTCTAATTGGGATGATAATGAAGAGTTAGGTCAAGTGAGGTTGGCAGCCAGACACCCACCACCAGCTGGAACACAAGAACATATGTTTCCTCCATAACCCAGGGCAGCCCAGGCCCTCTTGTTTAGAATAATGAACTGCCGTGTGGGGGGTCTTTTCTCTATTTTCTCAGTCAAATATTCAAGTGGAAGCTGTACTTTGTGCACCTGCTAGCATGCTTCAGCATCTACAAAACGACAAGTGGGAGAAAACGAGAGGGTTGCAAGTGACTGTCTCTTCTGTGTGTGTGTGTGTGTGTGTGTGTGTGTGTGTGTGTGCACAGATGCATGTGTGTATGTGTGTGCACAGATGCATGTGTGTATGTGTGTGCACAGATGCATGTGTGTATGTGTGTGCACAGATGCATGTGTGTATGTGTGTGCACAGATGCATGTGTGTATGTGTGGAGACGAACCGGTGTCATTCCTTGGGAACCATCAGTCAGTTTTTGACACAGGATCATTACCCTGGAGCTCACCAAGTAGGTTAAATTGGCTGACCAGCAAGCTGCGGGAATCTGCCTGTCTCTGCTACCTCAGTGCTAGGTCCACACCGCCATAGCCAGCTTTTTATTTTTAATGTGGGTTCTGAGGATCAACCACACTCAGGTCCACCTGTCTGCAAGGCAAGCACTTGACTGACTGTACTGTCTCCTCGTCTCGCTGCCTTTTTTTTTTTTTCCTCTTCAAGCACTTTACTAGTGATACTTAAATTTTCATCAGTTCCTGAGGAGGATTCACATATGTGTGTATGTATGCATGTAACATGTATTTTACATGTTCAAGCATTTAAACCAAATTCAGACAGGCCTTGTATTTCTAGAAAGTTCTGCTTAAAGATTTATTTATTATGTATACAGTGTTCTGTCTGCATATATGCCTGCAGGCCAGAAGAGGGCACCATATCTCATTACAGATGGTTGTGAGTCACTATGTGGTTGCTGGGAATTGAACTCAGGACCTCTGGAAGAACAGTCAGTGCTCTTAACCTCTGAGCCATCTCTCCAGCCCAAGTTCTGCTTCTTTATGATCACCCAGCCTCCCTCTTCCCAGTAAAACAGGAGGAAGGTGACCATATGACCATAAGCTATTTTCTGGAGCTGAGGATTGTCATAGTGAGAAGGGGGCATGATGTGTCCCTGAGATGGTCTAAGCCAGGCTTGCAAACCCCTGCAGCAGGCTATCTGAAATCTGGGCTCACAGTGCGGTTGGAATACTTGCCACAAAAGCTGATGATAACCACAGGGTGTATCTTGGTGTGAGTAACAATTGGAGGGGGTTCCAGGGCTGACAGATAGTGGGATAATTTTAGTGTTTATATTCTACTGGGGTAAGCGCTAACAAAGACCCTCCATTTCCCAGATAACCAATTCTTTTAAAAGAACATCTGTTGAAACTGGCAATTTACAATCTTCTTAAAATACGGAGCGACATAATTAACCCTCCAGGGAGACTAATATTAGTTTATTAGAGACAGTTTCTACTTCTGTTTATTTTTACACTAAATGATTTGTTCGGGGTGGAGGAAAATGGCTTTGGATTTTTTTGTTTTTTGTTCGTTTCTATTTTTTTTTCTTTTGACTTGGGGTATAGGTAGGCATGTATTTGTAGTTGAATTTCCCTTGTTAATCAAGGACGTGGAGGGTTAGTAGCCAGGTGACGGTTGGTTCCCATGGTCATCAGATGAAGGTAAGTACAGAAGTGGACTGTGAGTGCATGGTGTGGCTTGTGGGTTGAGTAACTAAAAGTACCACGCAACATTTTAGACAGCATCAGTTGTCTCAACTGACCCCAAACGCTGCTAATGTACCTGTGCATTCATGTGACTTCTTTTGTCTGCAGCCATTGCTCAGGCCTCCTCCAGCAGTGAAGCTTTCTGGTGGTAGAATTCTCTTGGGCTCATTACTACACGGCCTCTAAAATTATTTACACCTTTCACAAGGAGGTCACGAGCTCTGCCGTTTCAACACAGGGCTAATTTCAGACTTCTGGCTTGCCTGACTGAGTAGAAAGGAGACAGGATACTTGTTAATGTAGTGCAGGGGCAGAAGGGAGCATGACCAGCAGCAAGCCGGGCTTTAACTCAGCTCTGTGTGGTGACTCTAGTGTTCCTCACCCCTTCCTAAGTAACCCTCATCTCAGTCACTTTTCTGTTGTTGTAAAGAACACCATGGCCAAGTCAACTTATAAAAGAAGTTTAATTTGGCTTATGGTTTCTGAGGGTTAGAGTCCATGATGGCGTAGCAAAGGCTTGGTGACAAAGACAGCTGAGAGCTCACATCTTGATCTGTAAGTAGGAGCTAGAGAGCAACACTGAGAACAGCATGATTCTTTTGAAACTTCAAAGCCTGTCCCCAGTGTCACACTTCTCTAACAAGGCCATACCCCCTAATCCTTTCCAAACAGTTCTACCTAATGGGGACCTAGTATTCAAACATGTGATCCTATGGGGGCCATTTTCATCCAAACCACCACATTCCCTCTTCTCTTCTCCAGGCTAAGCAGCTAACCATCCAGCCTTAGAAACAGTGCAGAGAACATCCCCCATCACTGTTTGCTCCACTGCAGGCCAGCCCTCATGAGCAGGAGCTTCATGAAATATAACTAGCAATGCACTCAAAGGAGAGTCACCACAAGCTCTCCCTTGGCACCCAGGCTTCTGGACCAGCCCTGACTGTCCAGTCTACCTTCCTTTCCTTCCATGTCTTCCCTCATGGCTGGCTTGATGCTTCAGCCAGAATAAACCGAGCTCACCATTGTTATCTATCCTATCTATCTACCTCCTGATACGTTACACTTGCCCATTAGCAAACCATCTTTGACATTCCGAACTAAAGCTCTCAGTGTCAACTTGTCCACAAAGTCTTGACTAGACCTTCACTCACTGAGCCTGTTTGTCATGCCCTTCCTCATTCTCCCGACACTGTCTGTCCAGTAAAACTGCAGTCCTCCCTGCTGGACAGTGTGGTGTGGTCATTTCCAACCCTAGCCTATCACCTCCTAGGTGTTCAGTGAACAGTTATTGCATTTCCTTATCTCTGTCCTTTCACACTGATGTGAAAAGTGTGGGCCTGCTCTTTCTGGGTGCCTTCTTTTCAATGCAGTATAAGGATTCATTGCATTGCAGGGGAGGAGGGGTGGTCACAAAATCTTAATTAGGAAACGCTAACTCATACCTAGAGAAAATCTGTGCATAAAAAAAGCATCTTTGGCCGGGCGGTGGTGGCGCACGCCTTTAATCCCAGCACTCGGGAGGAAGAGCCAGGCGGATCTCTGTGAGTTCGAGGCCAGCCTGGGCTACCAAGTGAGTCCCAGGAAAGGCGCAAAGCTACACAGAGAAACCCTGTCTCGAAAAATCAAAAAAAAAAAAAAAAAAAAAAAAAAGCATCTTTGAATCATAGTCTACTTGTGAATAGCTTTTGGGGGTGAAAGCTTAAAGCTGGAGTCATAGACCAGTAGAACTTGGCTGAGACCTTAATCATGAGGGTGTGTTTATGTGTGTGCCTTCAAATTGAGTCATCTTTTATATTCTGCAGCTAGTGAGCAAGTTGGTCCATAGCATGGTCTACTGGATAAACCACCTCAGTAACTCTTTAGCAATTAAGCCCATTCCTGTAACCTCCTAGCCTGGCCCTCCTCATCTGTATGCAATACTCACCTCGCAGTGGATTAGAATATTCAACATTCAGTACACATCAGATCGATTGTATATAGAGGTAAGAACATTCACTCCTTTACATGAAAGAGCATGGCACTGAGCAGAGACATCTTTGACCTTACGGACCAAGACAAGGCCCTGTCCCCAGGAGGTATTTACAAAATCTTTCTCTTCATTCTCAAGGGAGACAAGATGTACACTTGAATTTTCTTTGTATATCGGCTCAGAGAAATTTTATAGTAGTGCTCTTATGCCCTGAGTGATTCATGTCAGCTTAACAAAATTATCCAGGAAGTAATAGATTCGGAGAGACTATGCATCATCAAATCAAAATATGTTGGGTTTGTCCTTTTTCATCATCTGTTGTCTTTTTATGAACTACAAGTGGCCCAATGCCTGGCATGAGGAATGCATGGGCTGCTATGGCTGGTTTTTCTGTGGTTCCAATCTCAACGTTTTCTTCTTGCTCAGCCAACAATTTTCCTATTTCCCCAATGTCCAAAGTGACATTCCAATGAAAGCTACTGGTTCTTTCTGCAGAGAACAAACTGGGAACCCTACCCAAAGGCCATGCCTTTGGTATTTTATTTCTAGTGGTCTTCTGCTATTGAAGGTGACCTTCCTCCAGAGAGAAGTGGAGGAAAACTTCCAACCAGTTAGAGATGGGAGTAATACATGCGTTCTCCTCAGTACTGCCTCCATCGATTAGACACTCACTCTTCAAAGCACATTCCATGCTGAGGATTTCCCTGTGATTGGAGGCCAGCATTGCTCTGGTCCAGAAGCTTCCTTAGAAAGAAAGGGTTTTTTTTTTTTTGTGTGTGTGTGTTTTTTGTTTTTTCATTGCAATGCTCATTTCAATAGCAAGCTTACCTGTTCATTTAGTCATACTTTGATTTCTGCATACACAGGTTGATGAAAATAAGTGGCCCATTGGACAAAGTTCACCTATGTGGCTAATTAATGGCTTCATCCACATTATAGCTCACAGGAGCCGTTGCTTTGGGTCATTCCAGATCCCCCAAAATGCTTGTCATTTTATAAAGAGTCTTGGAGAAGTTTAAGGTCAATCATTCCTTTTATGGGTTGTGATTAATCATACAAAACCAAAACCAACAACAGTACATACCCATCATGTTTATGTCATACTTGTCCAACTCTTAGATGTCTATGAATATATAATATATCGTCTTTCTAAACACTACATTATCCCCATTTTAGAGCTGAGAAGATTGAGATAAAAAGTACACAGCAAGGCCAGGAGCAGACAGGTGCAATGGTTTTCAAACCCTCTGGGGCCATGTTCTGACCCATTGCATGACATGGGATTACGATTTTGTTCAAGTTCAGGTGCATGTGCACATGTATATGTAGTCCAGAGTTCAGCCTCATGTGTGCCTTCTTTGATGCATTCCCCCTTTGTCTTTGAGATGGAGTCTCTCAGTGCACATGTAGTTTTGCTGATTTACCTAGACTGCCTGTCTCCATTGTGCCTCAGTTCAGGTGTTATGAGTGTGTCTTGTCTCTGCACTTGGATTTTTACTGTGGGCGCTGGGGATCAAAGCACAGTCCCTATGCCTACATGGCAAGCCCTTGACTGACCAAGCCATATCCCCAGCCCCTAATCTTCACCTTTGTCTAAGAAGGTAAGTAGTGGCTACTTCCTTCCTAAGTAGCTTTGGATTCTTGACTTTTATAGGAGTAGAGCTGGAAGCTTTGCTGAAGTTCCCACTTCAAAGCCTCCAAATGGTGTTCTTCCTTTTGCATTTTGGATGGGTTGATAAATAAACATAACATAAACACAAAGCTGTGAGCAACCAAAAGAAATCCACAGCAAAATTGTGGTTCTTGAATATAATTTGTATGACAGCGCTTCAGAGAGCTGGGAGTTAGAGTCCTGGAGCCATCTCTGCGAACTCACAAGTGCTCTGAGTGCAGAAGCCCCATCTCCTGGGTTCGCCTGGCCCTGGCTTAATGGATTGTGCATCAGTCGCCTTTTGAGAAGAAGCAATGCAAGGCTGGGCCATCGGTCCTGGAGTCAGCACATGGAGCTTTTTGTCAATCACCCCTTCCCCCATCTTTATGGTATGGCCTTTCCTGTAATTACAGTCAAGATCCTGTAGCCGGAGGAAGGGCTGTCAATTGAGTGGGAGGCTGATGTCCATCGCACAGTGACAGGCCATTCCGAGGGCTTCAGGCTCATCCTCAGAGAGGCTGGCTGTTTCCTCCTTAGGCACTTTGCTGCCACCCAGCTCCCCACCATCAGATGAACGGATGCACTAGATCTGTGGCCGAACCAGGAGGTCAGGCCCCTCGGACGGGAAGTACTGCCAAGTGGAGAGGCTCCATCGATTTACATTTTTAAAACTAAAAACCATTATTTCACCGGCATTCCTGTGCTTAGAGGAGATTTAAAAAGATGGGAGCAGAGTGTTGGTTGGGTTTCAGCCCCAGGGAGCCAGTTTGGGTTGAGAGCCATTGAAAAATAATCAGTTGCTTTTTTTTTTTTTTTTTAATTTTTATTAGTTCCTTGAGAGTTTTGTACAGTGCGTCTTGGTCACGTTTATCCTCCTCCATCATTCCTCTCAGATCCATCCCCTGTTTCCTAACCACCCAGATCTTATTTCTTAAAACTCACCAAGTACGATTTAGACTGCACACAGACTTTTGGATGCATGGTTTTCACCACATGGTGGTCTACCCACCAGGGGCCACACCTCTCAAGAAAGTGGAATCTCCTTGCAGCAGCTATCAAGGGCCAATCGCTCCTTAGGTAGGGGTGGGACTCTGTGCCCACCCTCCATCCTAGCATGAACCTAGGCAGGTCTTCTGTGTATTGCTTCAACTGTTGTGAGTTCATCTGTGCGACTGTCCTGCTGTGTCCTAAGCACACTGTTCCTTTGTAGCCACTCACCACCTGTGGCTCTTGCATTCTGCCCTCTCTTTTCTGCCATAACCGATGAGCGCTCTGCAGTCTCTCATTGTCTTCCCCTGGATCAGCCGTGGGTCTCTGGACTCACTGCCATTGACTGCAAAGAGAAACTTCTGTGCCGAGGGTTGACCCATGCACTAATCTGTGGGGATAGCGCTCAGCATTTACCTCAGGCCCATCTCTCTACTTCCCCTCCCCCTTTTAAATTCAACATAGATTATTTTTATAAGATGGAGAATCAACATCGGTTAACTTAGTTCTCTTGGTCAGAGATTCCATCACGGAGGAAAGTCTTTCAGGTTAGCATCCGAAGTCATGGGCTCATTCCCTGCCCCTCTTGTTTTGAGAATTTCATATGTGGGGACTGTTTTGGCATCATTTACACTCACCCTTTACCCCAGACCCTTCGGTGCCCACCTTCTCAAATTCAAGGACAGTCACCAAGTCTTCTAAGTGCTCAAAGAGGCGTGCCCCAAACAGAAGCGGTAACTCACTGCAGATGGGAAGTTGTGAGGACTGCTAAGTGGACTGCTCTCTTCCTTCAGGGCCACCGGAACACAGCTGCAGGCCACCAGGACAATGAGGGACAAAAGCAAAGGGCTCTGAGGTTAAGTCATAGGTTCTTTGTTCACGAGGCCTGAGTATTTTAAGCTGTGAGTTTGTTTGGGGGTGATAACAGTGAGTTGCCAGCAAAAATGGCTTGTGGGTATTTCGATGACTGGCTAGAGGACAGAATTTGTGTGTCTACCCCCTGGCCTCCCACAGCTTAGTAAATACTGGTTCCTCAGGACTCATGCAGGGGAGTGTCCAGTGTAGGAGCTTAGCCTTGCCTTGAAGGGACAGCAGGTGCGTGAGAACCTCTGATATATCTTAGGAGATGAAATATATGAATGGATGGCAGGCATTTAAAGGAGATACCAGGCTTCCAAATAATTAATTTAAAAGACCAATATTCTGAGGGGAATTTGGAAAATGTTTACTTAAATTTAAAAATTAAATTAGCAAATGAAGTATTAGGTATCATAATGGCATTTAATTTTTTTAGTTTTATCTTAAATTTTATTATATATATATATATATATATATATATATATATATATATATATATATATATATATATATATAATAGATACATTGTTGGTGTAGGGAGGCACACACACCAAAGCACTCATATAGCAGTCCGAGGACAAGTTGCGGGACTCCATTCTCTCCACCACGTGGATTCCAGGGATTGCATTCTGGTCCTCAGATCTGGCAGCAGGCGCCTTTACCTGCTGAGCATCCCACTGGTCCCACAATGGCATTTTTGAAATAAAGTGTGTTGTAGTTCATTCTCTTCTCACTCAGTCTCACAAAGGTGGCCAGAAGCAAGGGAACATCAGATTGTCTGGGCTCAGCAGGAGAGCAGTGGGAGAGTAAGGGGAACCCCTTTCTTCGTGCTGAACTATAAATGGAACCTCTGGGGTCAGCTCTCCTTCTTGGGCATCGAGAGAGAAGCCCAATAATGATTGAGTCAAGATTGAATGTTACAAAGGCTAAAGAAATAATTCTGAGGACTTTCAGTCTATTAAGTATCTGAGGCTTCTTAATAGTTTGGCTTAAGGCAAAAATGATTTTATTCTAGTTTCATCCATGTTGAGTCAATAATTAACTGACTTTGATTAAAACTGAATTTTCCTAAGTATAAAAACCATCCAGTCCTTTGTTTTTCCATAGGAAACATGGTGGCAGGGAACTCTGCAGTCTCTCTAGGGAGGGCTGGCCCAGGGGAGAGCCCCTGGCTCTGTACTAGTCTCTCTTTAATTTCCTCTTATTTGTATTTTGTCTCCTTCTCTCCTCTCTGCTTTCACATTAGCTGACCCCTCTGTATATGTGATCATCCTGGACTCCTGGGGATGCCCTATTGTGTCAGGGACCTCCGTGCCCTCCTCATCTTCCACGTTGGGTCCATGACACTGGATAAGGGGCCCCCACATTGAGTCTCCAGGCTCCTTTGCTAGCCCCCTTTACAGCATCCTTCTACTACATGATAATCTCTGAGTGCCTGATTGTTTTAACCTTCTGTAATTGTTCTCCTCCAAGGTTAAGGTCATTTTTATTATTATTCAATGATTTCATACATGAATACAATGCATTTTGGTCATATCTACCTCTCCCCCCTTCCAACTATCCCCAGACCTCCCACATATACCTCCCAACTTCTTGGGATATTTTTAAAAAAATAACCCACCGAGCCCAATCAGTGTAGCCCGTATGTGCACCAGTGTGGGGCCATCCACTAGATTATGGACAAGTACCGGGGGCCACACTGCTGAAGAACACTGATTCCTTTCCTCAACAGCCATGACCTGCTCTAAGTGTCTCAGCCCAGGGGCCTCCTGAGCCCCTTCCCTACCCATGCTGAAAAGTTGATTGGCTGGACCTGTGCAGGTCTTATACAGGCTGCCACAGCTGCCGTTAGCTCATAGTGCAATGGCCCTGCAAGTTCATGTCATCTTCTTTTTTTTCTTTTTCTTCTGTAGCCCCAGTAGCAAACCCGGGGCCTGACACCTATCAGCATAAAACCTCCTGCTGTGGCCCCTGCTCACATTCCTGTCTGTTATGCATAGATTCTTGCTGGTTGGCCTAACTAGGTTTGAGTAGTACCCAAATATTCCTCATTATCTTGAAGCCTCACTAATTGGGAGCTTTTAGGAAAGAATGGGGATGGGGGCAATGCAAGATGGGGGATGAAGGTTTAAATATAAACAAGTATAATGATATGCATGCATAATGTCATAAGTAAATCCCCTATGCTTTAGGTTTTTTAAAAAAAAAATCAATTACAAAAGAAACAAATAAAAGAGGATGAGGAGGAAGCCAGTTGAAATTTGGTTGCTGTGCGTAGGGAAAGATAAACAAAGCAGTTTGACTATAAAACAGAAAAGACAAGAGCAGTTACAGGTAACGCCGATGGCTTTAGAATGTGGAGCTAGGACGGGCGCCCGCATCGCAGCAAGCACACCTTTGTGGCATGGAATGCTGCCAGCCCAGGGATGCTAATGCTTACCTACACTGAAGCACTTTGGGGTCTAGACTGTGCATTGCAGTGGGAAGTGAGGCTCTAGAATAAACCGAAAGCATTTAATGTGGGTGCTAAGTCTCCATCTCAAGTGCCAAGTGATAATGACTTTTCCTTGTATCTTTCAGTTTTCCTCTGTGTAGAACATAGCCAACATTTTCCCATCTCTTCCTCCCATTTGGCCTTTTTTTTTTTTTTTTTTTTTTTTTTTTTAGTTCTTTCCTTTCTGTTTTTGTCTGTCTTTTTTTGTTACTATTCTGTGACACTTCCCTCATGGCCGAAACAGTGGCAAGGTGTGCCAGACACATGCTGTTGGAACACCTGGCTGAGGCTCTGGCATGTATTCCTATGACTAGAAGTGGGCACATGGCTCATAATGTTTTACAAAACGGGGGGGCTCAGCTTGGGTGCCATCCCAATGACTCCGAGCTGTCTTCCAGCTGGACTAGCTGCTTGGGAACACATGTATGTTTGTGCTGGAAGCCCCAGCAATATCATTTCATCCAAAAGCTTTGCTCTGTGATGAATTATTCAGGCAATGTTTTCCAAAATTGTCATTGATCGGTACAGACCCAGAGAGCGTGTTACAACAGCGTTTGTGCTGGGCCCTGTGAGGAGTCGATATTTTCTGGCTCATGGACGTTCCAAAAGGAAAGGGGGGGAAAAGAAAGAAAATGAAAGCCATTGTGTTTCTTTTCTGCACAGTAAAGTAACATAGGTACCACTCTGGGGTGGCCCATGTTTAGCTTGGATTGAAACGTAGCTAGGGAGCTAAACTTAGGCTGGCTTGGATGAAGGTGGGGGACACAATATCCTCAGCTATTCAGCAGCCAATAATGTGGAGTAGGAAGGGGAGCCTGCTAAATGGCAGTGGTTGAAGCCCAATTAGTCCACCTAAATGCCTTCCTTGAGCATATACAGGGGCATGGACACACACACACACACACACAGATACTTTAAAGGGAACAAAAAACGAAGCTGTTCTTGGAATAATGCCTGTGTGTTGGAAGAAGAAGGTAGAGACTTGGTTCTGATACCTCTGTCTGTGGAAAACACTATGGGGATGTTTGTGGATTTCATTGCAGGGAGGGCTTGTTGACTACATCCTGCCTTCCACAGTGGCCTATTGATAATCAGTGAAAAGTTGGACACATCTTCAGTGTGACATAAAGGAAGGAGAAGTAGAGATTACCTGAAAACTAGAACGCCGGCTGTGATTTCAGCCAGCTTTTCCTTCCGACTGGATTCTAGGTGTTCTGCTGGCTCACTCCCAAACAGTGGTCCTCAGCGTTGGCTGGATGTTAGAGCTGCCTGGGGACTTCTTACAGAGTAGCGATGTTCCAGGGTAATTGAATCTGGATCTCCAGGGAGTTGGGGTGCACAGGAGAGGAAAGCTAAGGATGGAAACCTGTCTTTACTCCAAATTTCCATCATCAGCTTCCAGAAGGAGAGCTGGGTCAGAATCCTTTGCAACTGCTTAAGCCATGTTTTCAGAGGCTGGCACTGCACCCCGCTTTCTCCTGTTTTTTTACTGTTGTTTTCCTAGGACAATTTTACATGTACTAGAACTTTGCAGAGTCGTCTACACCCCCCCACACACACACACACCTGCCACTGGCCTCCTTTATGTTTACAAACTGTATGGATATATATCTCATTTGCTGTACAATCCACCCATGGAAAGTGTTTGAGACAGTGTCTTTTAGGATATCCACAGCTCTGTGCACCCATTAACAGAAATTTTAATTAGCTCTAAAAATTATCCTATATCCTTAGCCAGCACCTCAAGCACCCCACCCTGGACAGCTCCAGGCAACAGCTAACCTCCTCCTGTCTATAAGGACTTGCCTGTTGTGGACACCTCAGAGAAATGAAATCATAGCATACGTGGTGTTCTGTCTGTTTTCATTCACATGGCATCCTGATTTCCAATTTTACCTGTGAACAGTTTCTACAAATACTTTTATTTATATATATGTGAATGCTGTTCTATGGTAGGAATGCATCCCTTGTCTTCTTTATCTCTTCATCAGCTGGCGAGCATGTTTTATCACGGACTTATGTTTTCATACCTTTCGCCTTGTCGGAATCATCTATGTCTGGCAAATATCTTCAAATAGTTTACATCAGAATCAAAGTGTGATTAGGAAAGCAGGAAGCTGTGGGCCGAGGGAACAGAATGACCTTTTCTCTCTACAACTGCAGTGTGACCTTGAACCGTTAATGACACAGCTTCTCTGTAGATGAAGTGAGAGGGCACTGATCCATTCCGGACTCCTCTCCTTCCCGAGATAGCCAGAGGTGAAGGAGGGGGCTGCCTTCCGAGAAAAGGAGGCGGTTCTTTAAGATCAGCACGAGGCATCAGTATTGTTTGCGTGATTAATGAGTCCGTGTTGCCAACGCTCTCATTTAATGTATCCGCGCCTTCTAAGAACATTTCGTTTTGTGCGCTTCCACTGGGTTTGAGATTTATGAGGCCTAACTTGCAAGCGATGTGCGCCTGGATTAAGGGAACCTGAGACTGTCTATTTATGTCTGACCCGAGGAGATTCCCTGTAAGCTGCTTATCAGCAGTGCCTGCTAAGAGCATGATGGGAAGATGGAGTCCTTTGCGTCCCCCCCACCCCCCAAAATCTGGAATCCGCTCATTCCATTTTCACAGCACATTCAGGAAGTTAAGTCCACCTGTATGTATCTGCTGACCGATCCACTTTTGTAAATTTAGTTTAAAAATACATATACGCCTCGATTCTCAATTTTACTCCAAACACCAAATCTTCGGTGTATAACAAGTATATTTAATTCTTTATTGTAAAACATGTCTGAGCAAGGTGATTTTGAGGAATTTGATGTAGCTCTTTACTCTTCATCTTGAAAAACACCCACGAGCTGCACTCTTCCTATCTGTATTTGTTCTTTAACTGAAACTTTTCCACGCTGTAACAATTAGGTGTCTTTTTAAAATCTTGACACACTTGCGGAAACCCTGCCACACATTAGTTCGCTATTTCTCCACCAGGGGGCACTGTGGTTTGACTGCCCATTTAAACTGCCTATCTTCTATCGGTTTACCAGAAAATACACAGAAGCAATCCTATCTGGAAGCAAACAGATGTCAATTCTTTCTCCTCACTAGCAAACATAGTGTTGTCAAGTTTGTTAACCTTAGCCCACTGGAGATTAACATGCAATGTATCATATGCATGTGCCTAACTGTATAATAAATAGTAAATCACATTTTTATGCTTTCTCTGAACTCGGAGGCTACAAGTTATTATTTTTTTTATTCCCTGGGTGCGATGAAATAAATAACCTTAAAATACATTTTAAAGATGTCAGTCAGGGAGGGAGAAAAGTGCTTGGCGACTGTGTTTGAAAGATTTCTTTTGTGATTAATTCTCTTGTTGAGTTTTAATGACTTGAAGGACATAAAGCTAGAAACTACAAAACTAGGCAGAGTTAATAAATAACCAAAATGCCAGGTGTGTAGAGATGCAACTGTGGAAAACTGAAATAAAATATATCTCTAGGTTGTATCTGGAAGTAGCTCTTGGGGAAGAGAGTGGGTAAAAGTTTTAAAACACTGGACGAAAAGGCTCCTTTATTTTTTCCAGAAAATTCTTTCAGAGAGTGTTCTCTAAAATTCACATCTGTACATTACATTATTTTATGAACTAATGTTTATTAGCAAGATCAGTGTCTTGGAACACACATGTCTATCTGGAATTTTTTGAAAGTTACAAAATTACAAACGTCTTCTGGTATTTTCTCCCACCTCCTTAGCCGGGCTCCTTTCCTGGCTCCATGCAAAGTGCTTTGGGGATGAACCGCCCTTCGCACACTCAGAGAGCTGGGTCCTTCCAGGAGACGGAATGGTGTAGACTGTGTTTCAGTAATACTTTTTTTTTCCTTCCTTGAACACTCAGAGTTTATGAGATATGACCTACTTTATCCGGAAAAACCTCTCTGTCAGTCGAGGAGGATGTAAGAATGATGCCAGTTTCCACACAGCAAGTGTAAGGTCCATCCTGGGGCCTAGTGCTTGTCCCAGATGGCCTCCCCTCACCCCAGGGGAAGGCCAGATCCAGCCAATTAGCCCCACCCCTACCTCCCCCACATTGCCATCACAGGCAGGACTGCGGTATTGACTTCCTAGCACATCTCAACTTGAGTTCTTAGGCCCAGCAGTTTAGAAGCCAAACACACATTAATTAATATGAATAATGACTTGGAAGAATCGTAGACCCCCAGAAGAAGAATGTATAAATGGACATATTTGCACACATGCTTTTGTGTCCAAAAGGAGATAAATGGTGTGTTGAACACAATCCCGTCTCCTCTGTGAAGGGCTATTATTGTCCCTGATTTTTTTTTTCTGACTCCCCTACATACAATAGGCCAAGCACATTTCACACCAGACAGCTCCCCACCCCAATCTCCAGAAATTTGAAAGTTAAAAGATCTTTTTTAAAATAGCAACAAAAAAACAAAACAAACAGGTCTTATTTCTGAGAGCGCAGGGATTGTAAATGAAGCCTAATTATCTGCCTTCTCTGTGGCTGGAGTGAGGAAGCAGAATGTTGTGTCCTTCTGTTTATATTATTTTATTCCAAATGAACATACTTGCCAAGTGTTCAAGGCGACTTCTGACTGGACTGCACCTTATCTAAGTAGCCGATTTTCTAGAAGGAAGGCAGTATGCTGCCAGGCCCTGTCCTGTAGCTCTCCTATCAGACCAGTTCTGGAAGAGAGCAGCATAAATAAGCTCATCATCCCTCCCTGGAAAACCATCTTCTGTTTTTAAGGACTTGGGATCGGGGTGAGGTTTAGCTGAGGAGTCAGTGCATTTGAGGCTACCCAGCCAGATGCCTAGGTCCAGAGGATGGCTGGCTGACAGTGTACAGAGACCCGCCTATCAAGGCCAGGCTTCTTGCTTGCTCCAGCCTAGGAAAGTGGCTGGGTCCTGTGGTTTGCAACACCCTCCTCCTCAGTCCTGGCCATGCCTCCCAGATCTTGCTAGCACACACAGCATGCAGGCTGAAGGCTGGAAGGAGCCCCAAACATTTGGCCAGGAAGAGGCAACTAATTCCAGCTGGCCCACGTGCTGCGCTTTAAAAATTACCCAGATGAACTGATTTTGTAGAGTAGGTGGAGAGGACTCCAGGGCTCTGGGGTGGGGGCGGGGGATGCGGATTTGGCCTTTCCTTAATCATGAGCAGTGTGATTTGGACAAAGGCAGGGACTGCCTCTGCAGAGCCTTGGCTGGATGCAGGAGGCAGGCGATGGTCTGGTAGGAAGGTTTACCATCCTGGCTTGGCTCCTTCCAGATCCCTCACACCATGAGGTCGGCTTGAATCTCAAGTTAGTTTCTGCCTAAGAGATATGTCTTGGCCTACAGGGGTGGCCTACAGCCAGAAATAAGAGGCTTCAAGTTTGGGGGCAGGGGCTTTTGTGGACTTGAAAAAACGCAGCCTCGGAACTGTACGGCATCCCTCCAAAAGGACTTGGACTCCCCGCTCTCTAGTTCCCTGTGGACTGACAGGCTGCGTTCTCTTGGCCCCATGCCCACGTGTGTTCTTGGCACACATCAACATTGTATATCGCTTTTGCTTCAGAAGACAGTCTGCTCAGTGACTTAGCCACTCTGTCAAGCCAAGAGTCTCGCTCCTGTGCTCCTGAAATTTTATTTTAATCTGAGAAAGAAAAGAAGACAAACGTGAAAGGCGCTCTGAGTGTTCTGTTTTTTTATTTTACCCCCTTTACACCCGGGGCAGGGAGTGCTCACAATCTCCACAACACTCTTACCAACCTGAATGCCACATGGCCAGCAAGAAACCATGTGCCTCATCTCCACACCTACCCAGTTCCAGCAATGTCACATTCACTAGTTGACTGTGTTAGAAGCTAGGAGTTGATTAATTATGACTTGCTCGAGGCTGTTTTATTCTAAGACTCAGACTCTGTCCACTCTATGCCACTGTTGGACACACAGGAGAAGATCCTTCCAGCAAGGACAATGTCATCTCAGAAGAAGAGGTCAGTTTTGATTGTATTCTGATATTAATTCAACCATCAGAGAGCAAATGTATAGGCTGAACCAGTCATGCCCAGATGGTAGAGAATATTAGTGATTCCTCTCTGTCTGTTGCTTGTTTTTTAAAGACACAATTAACAGTAATAATAGAGGAATATAAATTTATTTTCTAGGGATTGGGGCGATAGCTCAGCAGGTAAGGTGCTGGCTGCAGAAGCATGAGGACCTGAGTTTGGAGATCCAGTACCCGTTTAAAAATCTGAGCACACAGCTACAGCCCTAGCATTTGGGAAGCAGAGACAGACACATCCTGGGGTCCCTGGACAGCCGACTGAGCTGAAATGGCAAGCTCCAAGTACAGTGAGAGATCCTGAGTCCAAGGAAACGGGGCAGGTGGAAAATAGTAGAGGAAGGTACCTAACATTCCACACTCAAATATGGCTGAGCGTACCTGCATCCATGCACACACACACACACACACACACACACAAGAGTGGTGGTGGTGGTGGCGGCGGCGGCGGCGGCGGCGGCGGCGGCGGCGGCGGCGGCGGCGGCGGCGGCGCACGCCTTTAATCTCAGCACTCAGGGAGGCAGAGGCAGGCAGATCTCTGTGAGTTCGAGGCCAGCCTGGGCTACCAAGCGAATGCCAGGAAAGGAGCAAAGCTACACAGAGAAACCCTGTCTTGAAAAACAAAAAAAAAAAAAAAAAAAAAGGCAAAGGCTAGACAGATGGCTCAGCATTAAGAATGCTTACTACTCTGCTTTCAAAGGACCCAAGTTTGGTTCCCAGCACACACATTAGGCAGCTACCAACCACCTGCAACTCTAGATCCAGGGACTCTGACATCCTCTCTGGCCTCTGCAGATATATATACATCCATGGCATACACACACACACACACACACACACACACACACACACACACACACACCATATATATATATAAAATTATATATATATAAAATATTTATTTTTGTTATATATATATAATATATAACAAAAATAAATATTTTTGGCTAAGCACTGTAGATTCTATTTTGAATTCAAAGTATGAATTATTACAGGGAACTATGGGTGTTTATTTTAAGCAACTGACCATAAGGGACACACATTGAAAAGAAAAAAGCAACAAGTCAACCCTGTCAAAGGCAAGTGACAGGGCATTCTAGTTCATATCTTGTAGATGTGTCACAGCTATAACCTTTCCTAGGAGCACTTTGGAAGATGGCTAGTGAGGTTAATCCATTCAGTACCATCTGTGATGTGATGTACTGCAGTTCCATGCAAACCAGCCCTCCCTCAGCATGTCACAGTGGTTCTCTTATCCTTGAGGAAACAGGCATCCATGTTGTAGACATCCTATCTGTGGCTGCACCCAGCATCCTGTTGTGGTCCTGTCCCTAGTCAAGCCTGCAAGAAGGATGCCTCTTGATACATGCATGTAACTGCACGTGGTATCTTGGAATTGAGACATGGTGCAAGAGGAAACACTATGCTTCCATGCCTTGATGCTGCTTTTGTTATGTGCTGCTTAGAGGGAGATAGGTTCTGTACCCCAGTTTGTTGAACAAGGTGTGAAAGAGTTGGAGCCTCAGAATTTGCACAAGTTTAGGGGGAAAAAAGCCCTCTGACTGCAGATGTAATTAATAGCTCTGCAGAATAGGCTGGCCAACCCGGTCTCTCCAGAATTTTACACCCAATGCCTATTCCAACTTTCAATTCTCAAGCCAAAGTTTTGCCTTAGTAATGATAGTAAAAAAAAATCAGAATACCATTGAATTGCTATTTTTTCTTTTTAAAAATATTTACTTTAAGTATGTATGTCCATGAGTGTCTATGTGTGCATATGTGTACATCAGTATGAGTGGCAGCAGAGGCCAGAAGAGGGTGGCAGATTCCCTGGAGCTGGAGTTACAGGTCCTTGTGAGCTGCCCAGTGCGGTGCTGGGAACTGAACCTCTGCAAGAGCAGCGAGTGCTCTAACCACTCATCTCTTCAGCTCCATGCTTGTTTCTTATTAAAAAAAACTGAAAGCCAGTGATGTTTTGTAACTCTAAAAAGTAGAAGAAAAGCTGACAGTCCCATAAGGAGGGAGGAAGGGAAAACAGTGCCACGGGGTGTGTGTGTGGGGGGGCGGGGTTCTCTGATCGCAGGTAGCTCTGTAGATATGGGCTGTAGTTGATCACTGTGTACTGGGTGGGGCTTAATGCTCTTCCCATTGCCTTTGTCAGCCTACAAACTCCTCCAGACACAGCTCTCTCTATCTTCTGCTATTGCATTCTGGGTGTTCCAAAGGGTCCATCTTTCTAGGATGACAACACAGAGTTTTGCTGGCAGAATCTCCTGGTGTGTGTGTGTGTGCGTGCGTGTGCGTGTGCGTGTGCGTGTGTGTGTGTGTGTGTGTGTGTGTGTGTGTGTGTGTGTGTACCTGTATGCTTTTGCAAAGTGAGCACTGTATCCACTGTAAAGGGAACCCTCTCCTACAGTGACCTGGGCAGTAACTGAGATATTCAATTAATATCAGAGCTGAATGCTTCCTGCATTTTTGTTTTCTGAAAACTTCATTTGACCATTACCTGTACCTGCCTGCGGCCAAGTTGACCCAAGGATAAGTACCAATGCTGCCCAACACAAAATCATAACCACACTTTAAACATTTGGAGATACTGTTTTTGAAACTTTTGTATCTCAATTGCATGGTTCTCTAGCATGAACTCTGTAGATGACAACATCATGTCACACTGTCAAAAGGTTGATCAAGAGACTTCCTAGATCAGTTGTAGCCCAATAGCAGAAAGAACTAAACATGTATTTACTAAATCAATGCTCCAGACCTTGCATTTAAGGATATTGCCTTGATGTCTTGAGAGCAGCCATGACAGGAGTATTTACACCATGGGAATAGGCAAAACTACAAACCAAAGCTTGATTGATTGCATTATTTATATGGTCTTGATGGAGAAAGTGATTACAATGTTCCCATTGCAGATTAAATTGCAGGCTAACATGCCTGTACCTATTACATTGTGAATGCACAGAACACCAAATTAAAAATTGAATTATCCAATCCAGAAATGAATTCACTTATACAATCGAAGAATGTGTCAAGTGCCAAAATATGTCTGTCTTTAGTGTTTCCCCCTCATCTTGTAGATTCACTCCGAATCATCAGGTCACACTGAGGTGGGATAACATTTACTCATCAGAAGCCGAGTCATAGCTCAGCTCTGGATACAAGTGTTTGTCACAAATCAATAAAAGCATTCCTTGAGCATCAGTTGGCTATGTGAAATTTATAACAACGTTTTTTTTTTTTTTTTCAAGATTTTATTGGTGGAAGCTGTGCCAATTGTCCTTTGCACTAGGAAATGTGTGATCACCACGTTTGCCCGTTTATACACTCTCTTTCATTTTTGGAAAGCCAGTTGTTAACATTTATCAGAATATTAGATCCATTTCAGTCAGCTACCTGATTGAGAGAATGCCTGAGAGTCTGTGACATAGGAAACATGAAACAACTCTGTCCCCACCACCACAAAGATGGTGGTCCTTGATCACAGGCATGGGTCACCTGAGCTGTGGTAGCGTGTCCAGTTGTGAACACACCCCTACTCAGGTGTGCTCAGTATGGCTCCATAAAACTGTAAGTCTGCAGTCCCAAGGTGTTACTTTTCAGAGAGCAAGGATCCTTTATGGCTGGCAAATTGCAGGTGTTCCCTCCCTCCCTTTCTCTTGATATTTACAGCCCATCTAACAGCCTGTGCGGGATTCAGGAAATATCAGAGGCTGGCTCCTCTCAGTGCTGAGGCAGATAATTGCCTGCTCTCCCAACACACAGATTGCCCCAAGTACCAGCAGTGAGCATTTCTGTTCCCTTAAATCAAGCCTGTAGCAAGGCCTTTTGTCCAAACATTCTGTCCTTGAAGAATGTGAGGATGGTGCATTTCCAAAATACTCGTCCCACACTCAAGAGAACAAGATGATACTGTGCTGCCCCACAGACAGGGACCCTAGAACTATGCAGACTTCTAAGACATGGTAGCATGTCTAATTTGAAGCCTATGTGTACTTCATCTCTGTATGTGTGCACATGTGTGCATGTTTACATGTATGTGTGCCACAGAGCATACATGTGGAGGTCAGAAGTCAACCTCAGGTATTGGCCCTCCTTAACTTCCACCAGGCCAGCTGGCCCATGAGCTCTCTAGAGTCTCCTGTCTACTTGACTTTTTTTTTTTTTTCTGGAGCTGAGGATCGAACCCAGGGCCTTGTGCTTGCTAGGCAAGCGCTCTACCACTGAGCTAAATCCCCAACCTGAGAGTCTCCTGTCTTCACCTCCCATCTCAGCACCAAGCACTGGGGGTACAGGCATGTGTTACCATGCCCAGCTGTTGATGGGTTCTATGGATCTAAAGGTCCTAAACTCAGGTCATCACCCTTGTGCAGCAAGTGACCCCTCTCTCCAAAGCCTGCCATTTATGCTACTCAGATCCTAAGCCTGGTGAATAAGTAATTCCCAGGCCCCTTTGAAAAAAAGGGTTTTGAGCAATTACACTCGCACCCTGCTTACATATTCTCATACATTTCTTGTTATTCTAGGTTAGTACTGCATGCAGACAGAGGTTGCCAATAAAGTTTATTGTAGGAGCCAAGTGTCAATATCTGTAGTACCCCCCGCCTGGGGTGCTTGTAATTAAAATGCCACAGATAGTCTGGGAGAGGCATGAAAATTTGATGGCAAATTGATTTCAGGTTCATCTTGAAGTTTGTCCTCAGCTGGACTCGATACTCCTGGCAGCTGTGGGATGGCTTTTGTCAAAAGGGTCTTCGAGAATGAGACAGAGATGTCTTGTTCTGAATATTAAATACAGTGTGCTGTTTATGACAGGTTATGTTTAGTGCTAAATTGTGCAGCTTCTTCTCTCCCAGATTCTTGTCTAGGACTCCACTTTCCACATGAAAAGAAAAAGTAGCCATCCTGCCAGGCATCAGAGACAGTGAGAAACACTGGCTTCATGTGTAGTGTCTTCTGTCCAAGATTCTGCAGTTACAGATGTAACTTCCACGGACTTCTACACAACTCTAGGTATAAAGGAGTCAAGATATTATGACTAGGAGTGCAACCCTGTCGTATTCTCTCAAAATAGTGCACATTCGGAAAAGGAAACGGCCATAGAAATGGATGGGGAAAAAACAGTCTTTAGTATTGTAAACTGCAAATTCCTATAAGTTTGCATGTATATATCACACTATAAAGGCCACCCCTCATGTACTTTTCATACAGAAATATGCTGCAATGATAAGGCTATTAAAAACAAAGGCTTGTTTCTAAAACATAAACTTGGAAGAGGTTAGTAGAAAAAAAGTGTTTTCAGTGTTCCTAACTTTAAAAAGAAAGCAAGAAAAAGGGAAGGGGTGTTCTTAAGTAAAATTAAATGTGTTCAAAAAAGCCAATCTCTAATTCAAAATTATTTGGCAATTACATTTACTTAGGAATCAATGCATGATTAGAAATGGAATTTAAAAGAACAATATTTGGAGCTAGAGAGATGACTCAGTTAAGAGTTCTTCTTCTTCTTCTTCTCCTCCTCCTCCTCCTCCTTTTCCTCCTCCTCCTCCTCGTCCTTCTCCTCCTTCTTCTCCTTCTCCTTCTTCCTTCTTCCTTCTCCCTTCTTTCTTCTTTCTTCTTCCCTCCCTCTCTCCCTCCCTCCCCCCTTTTGGTTTTTCAAGACAGGGTTTCTCTATGTAACAGTCCTAGCTGTCCTGGAACTCACTCTGTAGACCAGGCTGACCTCAAACTTACAGAGATCCACCTGCTTCTGCCTCCCAAGTGCTGGGATTAAAGGCATGTGCCACCACCTCTCAGCTACACAAAGAACTCAGGTTTAGTTCCCAGAACCTACTTATGACCATCTGAAACTCTAGTTCCAGGGGATCTGATGCCCTCTTCTGACAAGCACCAGGCATTCATGTGGTACACATACATGTGTGCAGGCAAAAGAGTCATACATATAGAATAAAATAAATAAATCCAGTTTTTAATTTAAAAATCAAAGAACAGTGTTCTAATAGAGCTCATTCATTCATTTAACAAATATAAATGAAGTTCTTACTCCCTGCAGAGCAAAACTGCATGAAAAGAGGTCTGTGAATATTCACTGGATGCCTGTCCTGGGCTGCTGTGCTCTCATATATATGTGTGTATACAGTTCATGTAATGCAATGCAATATATAGTAATATGCATATATTATATTTGGAGTTTGGAATTGCTTGTCCTGGGCAGTTTGGATCCCCTTCCCACCCAGCTTGCCCCTTAGTCAGCTCAGTACTTAGCCCGACAGTAGAGAGAGAGATGGGGAGCTCAGCATATGCTCCTGGGCCATCAAAGCCGCTCGTCTGCACATTCCACAGATATTTATGGATCTTTTATTAGGACAGTTTTTATGGCCCAAGATTAAAAGGTAAAGTTAAATAGTAAAAGTAATGAGCATGCGCTTTCAGAGGCTCCAACTGGTTTGTGTTTTCCTTCCTTCTGCTTGTCATGGCCCATTGCATTTTGATGGTAGTATTAAGGGGTGGGGTGGGGCTTGAATCATGTTTTGGAAAGAAAGAGGTCTATGAATTGAGAAATTAACCAATTATACCTCAAGATGTGAACTTGTGGTTTCTATGTCTGCAGGAGGCTATTCTCTTCAGCTATGGAATGAATCTGTACTGGTGTCAAGACTAGATTTAGTTATTTGGGTAGGGAATGGTGAGGAACACCTGTGATCCCAGCACTCAGGATACTGGGGCAAAGGACTGTGGTAAGCTAGAATCCAGCCTGGAATATATAGTAAGTTCAAGGCCAGCATGATTTACAGAGACCCCCCATCTCAATAGATAGATAGATAGATAGATAGATAGATAGATAGATAGATAGATAGATAGATAGATAGATAGAAGCAGAAATAGATGATATAGATAGATGATACATAGATACATAGATAGATAGATGATAGATAGAAACATAGATACATAGATATGATAGAAATAAATAAATAGATGATAGAGATAGGTAATATAGATAGATAAGAGAGATAAAGAGATAAAGATAGATAAGAGAGACAGAGAGATAGATGATAGAGATAGATATATAGATGATAGATGAGAGAGATAGATGATAGACAGATAGATAGAAGATAGATAGATAGATAGATAGATAGATAGATAGATAGATAGATAGATAGATAGATAGATGATAGATAGATAGATAGTATTTGCTCACAGAATGCAGGTCTTGGACAGTGTATCTGCATCCTGTGTAGAGAGCCGTGGTCCTTCTCATGCTCTGTCACGGCTCGGGTCTTCCTAGAGTCTCAGTTGCCTTATTGTAAGGTGTTTGCTTTGGGTCTCAGTGAAAAGCAAAGCTGCATGTTAGGATGACTGAATGATCTACAGGGGATGGCAGCAACTTGGCTGGATTACTGTGCATCCCGTTGATTTTTACAGGTGGGCAGAGGTGGGGAAAAGGATTCAGCAGATAACACTTTCCAGAAGTGTAGTACTTAACAGAGCCTTCCCATGTCAGTGTCATCTACCTCACTGATAGGTAAAAAATGACAGCATTTCCCAGACATTCTTCTGTGGCCATTGACTTACCACTTCACCTGTGCTTTTTCATTGTGTTTTTATCAGGGCCAGCCTTGTACAAACCACCTGTGTTCCGAAAGAATGCCGTCTTCCAAAATTCTGTCAGTACTTCTTCCTACTTTTGTTTTTCTTTTTGTCATTTTTGTGGGACCAGCCTTCTTGAGAATAGCCATTTGGAAACTTATTTACACACATAGGCCTGTTACATGTCCTAGTTCCCACAGCATTGCTAGGAATAAGCTTTACTCAGTGTAATGTTTTTAAGGAATCTCCACTGAAAATGATGGCACATGTCACTCCCTTCCTAGTGTGCCCTGGGCATCTCTCTTCATGGAGCCCTCAGATAGTAGGAGAAAGTTGGTGTGACTTTCCAGTTCAGAAAGATAGCCCATACTGTAGAACGTTCTAGAAGAAGCAGATTTTGATATCTTTACTACTGCACTTGCTTTGACTCCCTCTTTTAGTAATTAGATAATTATGTATAATTAGCACATTAATTATGTGCAACAGCTGCAGATGAGTGTGTGTGCTTGAGAGTGTGTGCGCACATACCATTGCTTGAAACCAGCATGTGAGTTCACTAATAACCAATCACATTTTTCTCCTTGGCGTATTTGCACTATTAATTTGTTTGGAAGAATACTTATGCATGTATAAATATGCATAGATACATATGCATATATAGCCAAGAGATATGGAGACACAAGTCTATTGGTAAATAAAATAATAATAATAATAATAACAAAATTGCAGTGACCCTGACCTCCTTATGGCTGCCCTGGTACATTTAGAGAAAGTGTGACCACCCTCCCTAACTGTCTCTTGCCACAGGTAGCAGCTGCCTGACAAACAAGATGCACCACATCACTGCTTGTCCCAGCACCAAATAGAGGCTCTAATGCCCTGAACCTCAGTAAAAGGCTTGTTATATATTATTAAGTGGAATGATTAATTTAAAAAGAACAGAACATAAATGGTTTCCAGGCTATATAAAAATACAGGAATAGAAAGGAGATGTACATAGATAATATCACCCAAAGCCACTGATGAGATAACTGTGATGTTTTGCTACTGTGTAGGAGCCGGGGATATGAGTCTACTAAGACAGCTGTAATTTGTGTTGTGGGAATAACAGACATTCTGCCATTAATTTTTCCCCCTAGAACTGGAGATGGTTAAAGTGAAGACAGGAGTTTGGATCCCTAGTACCCATGTAATAGCTGGATGGGCATGCTGACCCAACTGTAATTTCACCCTCAGAGGGCAGGGATTACTAGGGCCAGTTAGTGAGCAAGACCACCTGGCAAGTTCTGGGTTTGATTGAGAGAACTTGCTTTAATGAATAAGGTGGAAGAGGGATTCCTAACATCAACTTCAGGCTTCCACATGCACACACACACACACACACACACACACCCACACACACACACACACCCCTACCCACATGCTGCAAAGCATTTGACCACACACACATTTTTTTTTCTGTTGTTGATAATTTTCTGCAATGAAAGTCACTTTTATAGAAAAGCAAGCTCTCACATCGTGAGTAGGACTAAGTAAGATACAGTTTTTTGATAAGGCCGGAAGAACTTAGTAGGGCTCACTCACTGCACACTTGCTGGGTTAAGTGGCACTGTGTTTGAATTTGAAAAAGATGCTTAGATGAGCAGCCAACTGCTCTTGTTCATTTACCCTCTCATTTGCTTTGTGGTCGCCTCCCTTGGAAGGACTTTACAGGGGTTGGTGACTTACTTGCAGAGGGCCTGTGCTCCTCCTTGGGAGGCTCAGTCCTATCTGCTGCTGCCCCTGCTGGTGCTTGGAGAACTGGAAAATTCCTGTCAGCTTTCTGGCATCCTGGTCCCTGTGAGTAGCTTCCCTTCCACACCTGCCTTCACACCTGCCTGGCTGTCTGCAGGCTCAGCAAGAAGCTCCAGTCCTTCTGTGAAGGTGGCTTGGTAGAAAGTGCCCTTCCCAACAAGTCAGCACATTCTTGTGACACAATGTCAAAGTGCCCCAGTTTGGGCAATGTGGCAAAGTTGAAAGACTCCTGCTGGGGAATGGTCTCTGACCAACAAGACCTTTGTGTTATTGGGTTTTCCTTATTTCTCTCCTCTCCTCTCTCCCTTTCCCTTCTTCTATTACCATTTTCTCAGGGAGTAGATGTGCTTAGCATAGCGAGGACTCCATGTCAATACTTAAGGACAAGCCCCTGGGTTCTCCCTCATCTCCTTCTCGCCAGGCTAGCCATCCCAGCTGGCCATGGCCCGTAGCTGAAAGCCCACTGAGACCCTTCCTATCATTCTTGCTGTTCTCTACTCCCTAATGTTCATCTGTGCTGAACCTGCTCGCTCTCCTGTTTGTGCACCGTAAACTGATTCTCACTGCTTGTCTCTCCGATTCCCTCCAGGTCAAGGGACACAGAGCCTTCTAACACCTGCCTTCCCTCTTGTAACTGCATGATCCCTGACACTATGGCTGTTTCACAAGGCATTGCAATCCATTGCTATCCAGTTTCAACTCTCATGTTCAGAGATTTGGGAGCACTTGGAAGCATTTTGTGAGCTCCGAGTCTTTCTACAGACTTGAAATGTTGACAATATCATGTAGGCTTAGCCTGTCTATGCTCTTGTTCCTTAAACACAACCCTTCTCTGTTTTGTACATGTGCCATCTCCATAGATTCCTCCAAGCTCTCCCTGATGGCCTGCAACACACACACACACACAAACACACACACACACACACACACACACACACACACACACACACACACACAGGCAAATGTCCAGTTGAAAGAATACTTACTTAGTATAATTTAAGCACAACCATTTTCCTGATGCTACTTCCATTTCAATATTTAAAAAATCAGAATGTTAAAAAAAAAATCCATAGCAAGGCATCTGAATACTGGGCCAAGAGAGGTGTCCATGGTTTCACCATTGACCTTAAAGACAATCTATGCTATTCCATCTGCAACTGAGAAGTATAAGCAGCAGATGAAGATTCGTATTGTCAGTATTATATAATCTTCACTAGCTCTTGCTGTCTTTCTGGACACATGGGTCTGATTTCTGAGAAACCATCTTTTCTCCTTCCCAGTAGTGGTGAATTTAATTTAATTTTCACTACATTATCTGTTGGCTTTATATATTTTTTAAAGTTTCACACACATACACAAATCCTACATACATTTCTTATTTAGGAAATTGGGGTGGCCATTCTTCAAATATGAACCAGATACCTTGTAATATTAAAATCTTAGATCATATTTATAGTAATGTGAATGATACTCCTGAAACTGACGTGGCGTGGAACTTCTCATCTATTATTGAATTACTTTTCATCCAACAAAATATTTATCAGATGTAACTGGATACCCTAAGCCTTTTCTCTGCTAAACTAGCAAGTCTCAGACACATGCCCACATGCCCCTTCCCCCCATGCAACACTGTTCTTAGTTTCCTAGTGTATTTTAACGGGTTAAGTATGCACAGAGGAGTAATAGGATGAGCCACTGAAAATTGCCAGAACTGAAATTGTTTCGAGCTGTGCTTAAATGTGCATGTCTTGTCCCACTCTTAGTGTATGTATTTTGGGAGGACATGATATCATGATGGTGTTTTAATAAATGTCTGCTGAACTGTATGGAATCCAGCAAAGGGGGGGATACAAATGGATTTGGATTCTGTAACTGTCATGTTGTAGTCTGGGGCGGGGGGGCATGCAAACACTGAAATGTCCCCCTGCATTAGTACATTTGTCAGAATCCAGGATGCTGGGTTGCTGGACTGGACGCTTATGTGAAATTGACCAGGATGCTTTATTGTTTATTCTTCTCCTCATCAGTGAATAAACATATAGGTACACACAGAGATGCCAGGAACAGATGAGGGACCACCTGCCTTTGTATCCAGCATGCTCCTGACTAGCTAGACATCCTTCAGCTAGGATATAAAACTATTGGGGCCTCCATTTCTCCGGCTCTTGCCCAGGAACTCTAGAATGTACTTTCTGATATCGTGTAAGAGTCACATGAAACAGGTCCTTAAAGAACTTGGTGTGGTGCCTTTTAATTGGAGTTTAGTATGTGGCAGTTGTTGCCGCTGGTTTGTATTTGCTGTTATTAAAGTTATGTTTACATAAACCACACACAATTCCCATATGAGTAGTTTTGGTGGTGGTGTTTCATTTTCGCACAAGTAGAAACTCGAAGTTTTAATATCAACAAGGCATATTCACAAGGCACCCAGATTCTGTTCATTTAAGAAAACCATAGAAATTGGACTGTATACCAGGCATCAGGGAATGTTCTGGGGAATGGGCTGGCCATATATAGTAATCCCTGTCCTCACAGAAAGTGTGTCTTCTCTGAAGGCCTCCGTTTTGCCTGAACAGTGCCTGCTCCCTACCAGGGCTGGGAATTCCTGTTGCTGCTAGAGAGCATGTCACAGACGCCTTGCCTGTGGCTTCACTGTGCATCAAGTAGCGTTTCAACCCAGTGCTGGGGCATCGGCGTGTGTGCGGTGCTCATCCCCAGCCCTGTGGTTCACTGCTATGCTCTTCTGTAGGATGACTAGCAAAGGTCAAGTGTACCGTGCAGAAAGTCTTCTATGCATCCTGGGTTGGGTGTCTCACTGCTTACTGAGTGCAAGGTTGGAAATCTAATTTTGGCTTGGCTGTTGTTCTAGTCTAATGTGGTAATTTGATGGTTATAGAGGCAGAGACGCTCTTTGTAACAAGCACAGGTGGCCCTGACCTTTATCTGTGTGCCACTATCTTTTCTATGAGACAGGAGTCACAGTTGCCCAAGCATAAGGATTAAAAGCGTCCATTCTTAGGGGAAGGACACGTGAGACTCAGTGAGCGCTAACCTGCATTTTACAGTTTGTTTTTCTTATTAACAGTGCATTATTCTGATAATCATTTTGATCACCTCTTGGGGTCAGTCTTTTCACTCCTTCCGCCTTGTCCATGTTAAACCTCTCTGTGTGGGATAAAACACATCAATCTGTTTGCTTCAAACTTCTTGTGTGTTCCTATTATATGTATAATGTATATATTGCATATGGGTATGTGTGTATGAAATACATGCACACACAAATATATAATATGCATATATTTGGACACATATACTTAGAATTTGCTATGATTGGAATGTTTCTATCCTTTATTCAAAATCCCAATATTCGTGGGGATAGGATCAGAAGTCAAGGCTTTAGGATGCTAATGAGTTGCAGGGTGGAGTCTTCATGGAGTCCTTCCGCCCCCCCCCCCCCCTCCAAGGCTCATGGAACATACCGGAATAGGAGTAGGAAGATTGTAAGAGCTAGAAGTCAGGGAGGACAGGGCAAAACGGTGTCTTCTGAATATGACAGAACCATTGCACCCAGGAACTCATAGTAGCTAAGGTTGCATGTGGAAGACATGCCCAAGTCTAGCCAGTCAACATCCCAGCAGGGAAAAGAAGAGACACATGAATCCTTGCCTCTAGCTGAGCAATTATTGGCAGTTGATGGCTACTAGGGGAGGAGGAGTCAGTTTTCCTTAGGGGTGTGGTGCCTGGTAGTTTGTCCATGCTTACAGGCAGCACTCATTAGAATCAGTGTCTTATGAACACAGGCATGATGTTGAGATGGAGGCGGGAGTGGGGAGCGGCGGGGGGGGGGGGGGGGGGGGAGGGGGAGTTGGAAGAACTGGAAGCAGGGAGGGGGAGGTAAATGTGATCTCACATATATTTGAAATTTTCAAAGGAAACATAATTAAAACAATAATAAAAAGGAGTGGGAAAGAGATCCTCACCTCTCCTACCTTATGGGGACACAGCAAAAAGGTGCCTTCTACACCCAAGTAACAGGCCTCCGTAGACACCAAATCTACTGTACCTTGACCTTGAACTCCAAAGAATACACATCAGCCTTCATGTTCATGGTGTTTCATTATGGTTGTTTCGATGCATTAAGATACGGCTTTCATGAGCCTCCTCCCCACCTGCTTGATATAAAATGTGGGGTCTGTCTATGTGTTTTGCTTTTAACAGTATTCCTTGTCATGGTTATATCTTGATGACACAGTCCACAGTCGTCTTCCATATGGAGTCTATTGAACTTTCACTTAGTGTCTGAGGTTTATCCCTCCATGTTGGCCCTAAAGAGTGATGTAGTCAGCACACTTGCCCAGTCTAGACTGATGCTTTGATTCCTATGGGGTGAGATTCCCAGGTGTGGGATTGCTAAGCCAGACTTTAAACTTTTAAAATGGCTTTTTATCATTCTAATGGATTGCAGTGAGAGGAGCCAAAAATCATGATAGAAACACTCAGAGTGAAGTTTTTAGATGTAAAAGCAGATGGTAATTAAGAGGACACACATTAAAGAGGGTAATTTGCACAACATTTCACAGTATTAATTGGTCTTAATGTCTCCAAGACTTTCAATTCCATTTTTTGAGGATGAGGAAGCAGGCAATGATTCCTGGGTTCTGCTCAGTCAGGTTGACTCACAGAACAGAGAGGGGCTTCCTTAATCCTGCTGGTTTGGGGGCAGAACAGAAAAAAAGTATCATCCCAAGAAAGCCCAACACAAATGGAGCCTGGCCAGTAAGATTGTTCAGTAAATGTGGGGCAGTGGGCAGGAGGGCCGTACTCGGTAGCACTGTTGGTTGTGGGGGATGGGATGCCAAGAAAGCCTCATGAATGTCTGTATTTGCTGCTCATGCACTGTAGTGAAGGGCTCATCCCCACCATGCCCAGAACTAGTCTTGCCTTAGAGGCTTCCTTTTTATTCAAAGTCCCCAAAGTCCAACTTTCTGAGTCAAGGGAGGGGTCCTGCGTGGTATCTAATAGAAGATGGATAAGTTTGTGCTTTGCCATGATTCACACATGAAAGGAACAGAAAGAGCTCTAAACAGTGTTGTTTGGATGGCAGTGGTCAGGACAAGGAGGTGAATGAAAAAAGAAAGAAAGAAAGAAAGAAAAAGGAAGGACATGACTGCTCCTTGGTATGGTAAAGGAGAAGGTTTCTTGTAGATAAAAGGGAGAGCATAGCCAGAGGGGGGAACATCTGGGACAGTCCAAAGTGAACATGGCCAGACTGAGCTGGGCCATGTGAGGAGAGGGGGAGGGAGAACAAGAGAGGAGCCCCTGACCAAGAAGGGCAGCCTGGGCCATGAGACTAGCCAAGAGAGTGAAGTGTAGACCAAAGAGAGAGTGACAGAGAGAGCAGGGGACCAAAATGTCTGGATTACATAGGGAAGGGGCTGGAGAAGTTTAGGGTAGGGGATGGGTATGCCAGCCATATCCTGGTAGGGACTGAGGAATGCAGGGAGATCCCGGAGGCCAGGTCCACTTTGATCTGTTAATAGGCACCTCAGTTAGCCATTTGTCCTGGATTTGAAACCTAACAGTAGGCAAGGGCCCAGGAGATGGCCTCCAGGCTGGTTCTAGAAACACTCATTGGCCTTGGCAGACAAGCGAGTGGATTCTGTGTGAGTATACAGTGAGAAGATGACTGCTTTCAGACCTTGGGTGGCTTCCTCACAGGACTTGATTATTGATGCCAGTAACTCTCAGAGATGCTTCAGTGGCCGTCTTGTAGATCGTCTCTACTTTTCCAACATTTCACTGCAGGTGAGTGGGCGATGATGAGCTTCTGACTCTCTCCTAAGAACAAGAGTCAGAAAGGAGGAGGGGCATGGAGGAGGCAGGAATGGACCAAAGGCGTGGCCCAAGTCCATATTCCAGTGCTGCTAACCTCAAGCTATGTGTAAAATTATGAGCCACCATGTGGATGTTGGGAATTGCATGTGGGTATTGGGAATTGAATCCAGGACCTCTACAAAAGCAGCCAGTGCTCTTAACCACTGAGGCATCTTTCCAGCTACCTTTAGCTATACTACAAAAGACTGCCCATATACACAGGTTCCATCCTTTGCAGGGTGGACAGTTTTACTAATAAGGGAGAGAGCAGACATACATACCTGTCAGGGATGTTAAACTTCTTATCTATCTTTGGTAAATTCTGAATATACATTGCCCCTCTTTGGGAGGTGTACCATGCTGATTTCTGACTTTATAGGTGTTCTCAAAAATGTTCTACACGTGCCTCTTTATTTCACTAGCACAAACTGAAGATCTGTCATAGAGAATGCTGAGGACCAGAGTTCCAGATTTTGGTGCTATCTGGAGTTTGTACTTTTGGAATGGACCTTTCTACTTGAACATCTGACATAACACTAAAAAGAGGTGTGCCTCTTACATCATGAGAGATGTCTGTCAGGTTTCCAGGTTGTGTTGTAACTGGTATCCACGACTGGATTCCCCAAAGTATTAGATAGCAGTCAGTCATTGATTTAAAAAATAACTTATTCTTGGTGTCATCAGCCCACTGGGGAATGAGTCTCCTATGGGCTTATGTGCTTTGTGGGGGAGGATTTGGACCATTGGGCATGGAGGACATTCACCTGGTTCTTCCCAGGAGTTAATGTACTTTTGATTCTAGATCAGGAAGACAACAATTGTAGAGATAATTTAGGAAATCCAGAGTCAGAGAGATGAACAATTTGACTAAAACTGTGTGCACCCCATATCTGAGTGTACCCAAAGCTGTGTTCTTTTCACACCCATACTCGTGGCTGTGGAGGAAAAAGATAGAAGGAGGCAGAAGACATTTGTCAAACTCCCAAGGTGGATTGGAGACTCATCCATCTTTGCTGTGTGGTCTACTAAGGCAGGAAGTATAATCATGAAACCCAGAAGGAGTGAAAAATAAAGTTCAGATTTAAAAAAAAAAATAAAAGTAAAACCCTAGTTAAATGAAGACAGCATTCTTGGTCACTAAGACCTTGCTCTGTTAAAGAACACAGCTCAGATTTTACACTCTTCTCAGGCCTGGCAGGAACCTTGGTGCGCTCATCTGATGTCTTACATGCTGGGTGGAGATAACTCACCTGATTCTCGGGCTGTGCTTACCATCTCGTCAGTCCCCATGTCACTCTCCCCTGCCCCTTCAGTCACTATTAAACGACCTCTAGATATCTCTTTGCTGCCCCGTATTTCCATTAGGAGACATCTACACTGAGACATCCCTCAGTTCCTGTTTTTGATTAATATTTTATCAGCCACAAGAGGAAATGGTATTCTGTAGCAACACTAATTGAGCAGATGAGATGCTCTCACTAGCTTAAGTTAAAACATACGGACCAGGCTGCAACTGCAGAGCCTGGGTGAGCCTTGGGATACTGAGTCCAGCCAGCATCAGCATCTCAAGTTGTGGTAGAGTGAAAGTCTATTGCTGGTCCCAGCAGAAACCAAGCAAAATTCTTTTCTGAATAGTGTCTTAGAGTATAGTATTTGTGATTGATGATGATGATGATGAATCATTATAACACCATATATAAAAAGCAAGGAGCCTAAATATGAATTCCATAGTGTTTAATGTGTGCCACTATGCATAAATTTGAAGTTATTCAACAGGCAGGGCACTGGGTCCCCTGCAACACCCAGTTGCTTAGACATCAGCTCACAATGCTGTTTATTGAAATGGTTCTGTAACAGAGGAAAGAGAGTAGCTATCAGTTACCTTGCCATCTGGTGATTACTGAATCATAAACGTTTGGAGGGCTGAAGGTCATGGGCTTAGCAGCCACCCTACTCTGACTCTTGTGAATTTCAAACTCTATCTCTGGGTTGTGGGATTTTAATTCCCACCAGACTGGTGTGTGTGTGTGTGTGTGTGTGTGTGTGTGTGTGTGTGATGGGGGGCTGTTATTCTGTCACTTTTATTCTCATGAAAAGACTTTATTTTCTACAATGTGGAACAGACTGGATGAAAATGGCTTCAGCACTTCATGGGCAGACTCTCTGTTGGAAAGATGTGCTGTTACCCTCCCGATGTCCAGTGCAGGCTTCTGATTTATGAGGTGCTGAGCCTAGGGCAGGGGGACCAGCTGTTAACAGACTCCTTGCAGGAGGCCTGGGGTCTGGGACGGGGAGGGTCAGGGTACAGCCAGCAGCAGGAGTTGGGGGTTCAGGAAATCCCAGGTAATAAGCCACAGAGGTGCTTTCCTCCATTGGTGTGTGGTGCGTGCAGCTTAGCTCAAGCTCAATTCACTTAGGGTTGTGTTTCTCGGGTGTCACAGGGAAGCCATCATTACATCGTGGCAATTCCAATTTGTATGGCTATCAAATCCACAGCAAATAATGCAAAAATGTCTCAGCCTGCAAAACATCCCTTCTTAATCCTGTCATGGGCTTGGGCCAATTCATGCCCCTCCCTTGGTCTTGATACAGCTACCATTGTTATTAGCAGGCTTCTTACATTGTTGGTAGACTGGCATTGGAGCTATAATGGGTACTTCTGTCTTTTGGTTGTTAGCAATGGCCCCCTCCCGCAAGGCACTTCATTTTTAACCTTCTTCCATTAAAATCCAGCTTAATTTGTAAGATTTAATGAACCAGAAAGTTCATATTTGTCTTTTAACTGATGAATTATTAGCACCATGTAACAGATTATATTTAAAATGTAATAAAAGAAGTTTAAAATACCAGCTATTCAGTTTCTCTAGAAAATACAGAGCCAAATGGCAAAGATTTTCCTGCAAGAAATAGCCCTTATTTTTTTGGTCTGTATTGATTCCTGAAATAGACTGCAGTAGCTCAGTTTTGTAGGGAAGAGTGACCTGGAAGTTGCCAACAATATCTTCTTGCATTGTCCTGTTTCTCAGCGACAATGGTGTTTCAGAGTAAATATTTATGTGGCTGATCTGAGCCTTTAGGGCTACATCTTCTCACTCTTCTCTCTCTCCCTCTCTCTCCCCATTGGTCCCTGCTGTGATGACTCGGAATCATGGTGCCCTGACTAGCACCTCATCATGAGCTTTTGGGGGGTGCATGCTATTTTAAGAGGGGTCTGAGGAAAAGGTGTAATTCCTTTTCTCCTAAATGGAGATGTAAATCTCACAGAGGCATGATTTATCATTTGATTGGGACATTATGCTTTATGGTTGTGAAGCACATGTTCCATCCTATCTGCCGGTGACATCCAGTCAGCAGCTCTGGCTTTTGTAATTTTGATGAAAGGGCTTTGTCAAGAGTATTTCAGTGCAGGCACACACACACAGCAGTGATTGTTAACTTGGCCTTGTTCGCACTGGAGTAGAGGGTGGTGAGACCCATCACTCTACAGTGGTAGAGGAGGGGGTGGGAAGAAAGAAGCCATCAGTGAGGGCTGATGGAGGGCCATTCCTCACGCTACCTGCCTCCCTTACCCAGCTTTCAAGACTGGATCTTTACACCCATCTGTACATCAAGGAGTATGGCATTCGTGAGCCATCATTCCTCTGGCTTTCATGAAGGAGGACATCATTTCAAGGGTCTAAATGGGAGTGAATCCCCAGGAGGACACACTAATATAGGGATGTCCCAGCAAAGCCTGTTGGGTCCAATACCAGATCCATTGTCAACTGGAGATGAAGGGTTCTAGCCAGACTCTGGGAAGTCATTCTCGCTTTTCCATGGGTTTCTACCCCAACCTAGGATGGGCAGTTCTTCTTCACCCCTCACCACCGATTTTCGTGTCTGCTTTGGGTACTCACTTGAGGCCTGGGTCACAGTAAACAGTAGTCCCTGTCTGTGTTGCCAGCTGAGGAAATGGCAGGGCTGTGGCCTTTATTGACTCATTTTTTTCACACACTGAACCAATCATCTCCCCTCCTCCCAGAAAACGAGTCAAAAGGAGGAGAATGTGGCACCAGTGTTCCTGAGGTGAGGGCTGAGAAGGAAGGGCAGGCCTGGTATAGGGTGCCGACAGACAGAAACAAGTGGCCAAGAACTTGCTTTGTAGCATAGTTAGGAGAGGCAAAAGCGGAAGTGATATTCTAAGCCCCAGGGTAGGTTCCGCTGTCCTGCTTGACTCTAGTGAGCAAGCTCAGATTTAGGTAAACAAGCATGAAGTGTGTCAGTGAATCGTCTCACACCACCATAGACCAGCCCTGGTGCCCAGAAAAGCTCCTTGCCATAGTATGGACACCGGGAACATCCCCTACCAATGCCATAAGAGGAGAAAAAACAAAAAACAAAAAACAAAATTGAATCTTTTTTTTTTTTTGGAGAGTGACTTTACAGAAGACCTACACAAGGACCTCTCCTTCTCTTGGAGTATTTGTTTTGTGTGAAAATGCTTAAACATATAATAAAATGCACTGTGAGTGGATGGTTTAGAAAATACCTACACTTTGTAGGAATGAGAGGCTCCATGCAACCAGGACAATTTTGAATCAGTCCATTCACCTTTGAACTTGATGCCCAAACCATCTTTTCCATTTGGTTTATGCCCCTTTATCACTTTTAACTACATCCAATTAGATGTTTCAGCCTCATGGTGTCCCTTAACACATGTGTTTAAAGCAATACATGTGATGACATTTGGTCTTTAGGATAGCTTGGTGTGAACGTTATTTTGTCCAGGGGTTCTCAACTGGGTGATTTTTGCCTTTTGGTTAATATTTGGCAATATCTGGGGTGAGTAGGGACTAAGGGACAGAAGCCCCAGCCAGCATCCATTGGATAGAGGTCAAGGCTATGTTTAATACTACGATGTACAGGACAACCCTGTATCCCTAAATGTCAGCCGTGTCTGGGCTGGGGAGCCCTTGCATCCAGTGTGGGAAGGTTCCAGGTGTCTGTGTCTCTGTGTCATGGGACAAGTTGACATGGCTTATAGCACAGCCCTGGTTCTCTTTCAACCTCGTTTACTGTGGATAATTAGGAGAAATTAACAGTAGATTGCTCTCACCCGTGCCCATCTCCAAAGCATTCAAGGTGCTAATTAGAGTGTTTTCCTGCCAGTAAAAACAAGAATCGGATTCCATGATTGATTCATGAACATTTTAAAATTAATGCCGCTATTATCATCCAAAGCCGTGGTAAGTGGAGGTAGGAGACCTTCTTCTGTGAGATACTATGTTAACATTGCAGTAAACACACAGTAAACCCATTTATCTCAGGCTTAAGACTTTGTTGTTTCTTTTAAGAAGTTTTTAGGCGCCTGGGGGCTTTTTTTTTAAACATTCTTTGGAAGTTGTAATTTATTAATTTTTTTCAAAAATTGGCTTGTGAAATGAGCTTTAGTTACAGCTTTGAGGAGAATGAAAAGAAAGAACTGCTTGTTTATCAGCAGCTGGATCTTGGGTTCTAAAAGTCAGGTCAGGGGGAACTTGGAGTTCCTAGACACCAGGCTTTCTCACACACCAAAGCAGGGGTCAGCGACTCAGAGAGGAATGTTCCATGTGCGCGTTTTTATTGCAACAGTGATGTTGAGTGACCTTCTCAGGCATGTCCTCACATGACCTGTAGAGTCTAGCTATCCTACCAAAGTATTTGGCTGTGGCCCTTGAGTCCCCTTTGTGTGTGTGTGTGTGTGTGTGTGTGTGTGTGTGTGTGTGTGTGTGTGTGTGTGTGTGTTTTGCTTGTTTAGGTTTTGTTTCTTTGGGTTCTGTTGTTGTGGTGACTCCTCATCGATTCAACAAAACACCTGACAGGATTGGTCCAGAGGAGGGAAATTTCATTTCGGTTTATGGTTTCAGCCTAATATGTGTAGTGAGGGGGGCAGTTGGGAGAGTTCATGACCATGTGCTATGTAGTGGACATACCTGGTATCTTAGTAGATCAGGTAGCAGGGAGCTCTGGATGGAATGAGCTGTGGATATGAACTCCAAGGGCTCCGTCTTAGGAAGGAACTTGGCTGTAACAGGGATGGTAGCCTGCTTGCAAGCAGATTGTCCTCACCTTGGCCTTTTAAGTTGTGACTTTCTCAAAATTGTATGTTTTGGGACAATGGCCTGCCTATCATTCCCCGCTCCCCCTATCTTTCTTCTTCTCCTTGCATACTGGGGATCGAACCTGAGGCCTTGTGTGTGTTAGAAAATGCTCTACCACCGAGCTATGTCTGCAGAGCCCCCTCTTAAACTTTTTAAGACAGGGTCTAAATTACTAGGCAGCCCCTGATCTCACTCTGTGGCTCAGTCACGCCTTGAGTTTGGTCCTCCTGCCTCAGCCTCCTGAGTTGTTGTGGTTACAGGCCTGCACCAGAAGGTGCTTTGTACCTTGAAGCCTGTAGACCTTCAGGTTATATGTGTGGTAGAGTTCATGGAGCTCCTTGATGCTTCTTCTGCTGTTATTTCTTTCCTAAATTGTACCAGGAACAGAGGCCTGGGATGCCTACTGGATCTCTTTGGTGAGAGAGTGTCATCTAATGGTCCTGCCTCTCGAAGCAGAGATAAGTGATGCATGGTGGGGACCACAGCTAGGTTAGGGCTCCCTGACCCAAGAGACAATTAGATGGGAATCAGCCTGCTTTGTCTTCTCGGTCGCTGCACTGCTGCTCCAACTACTTGCTTTTAATTGGGCTGAGGCTGATCGTAAGATTTGGTTTCTGGAGGGAGTCCGAAGATGTGATGTATGCTACCCTGTTGACCTCTGAACACTCCTGTCAAACAGGCCACTGCCCTTAAACAGGGAGAAAAGGCCACATTTAAGCACTCCACCAAATAAGATTTTGTTTGTGTCCTATGCCATTGACCTCTGAAATTATTGTTTAAAGGATGCCTATATAGGTTCATATTTTGATACTACTAAATGAGGGAGATCAGGAAGCCAGTGGTCTCTATCCCAAGATGCACTCAGGAATTCCAAAATCTCTGTTTCCACTGGAATCAGGAAAAGGCTAGAGAGAATCAACTCTACTGCTTTATCGATGTACCGAAGCAATGAAGTTTGTGGAGCCCAGCTTTCCTGGGTATAAAGTAGAGATGATTCTCCAAAGTAAGCTGCTATGGGCCAGTGTTTTCAGACACTCTGAGAGGCCATGACCTGCCTTGAGGTCATTGAAGGAGCTGGGTACCAGGCAGCCTTTGAATGCAGCTTTGTCCACCAATCCACAAGTACCTTGCTTCAAGCCTGCTTTCACGTGGATCTGTAACGTGGAGCAGTCACTTGATTGTCTTTGCCGTAGCTTCCTCCTGCCCTTTCGTGTCCCACTCTAGTGGCCAGGGCTACTAGAGTCTTCCATGAGGTCTCAGGATGGAATCATGCAACCCCACGTGCAGAAACTAAGCATAGAGATGTTTCCATGCAGCTGTCTGAGTTGGGGGTCCTTGAGGCCCATGGTCATGGTGGGAAGGAAGAAGAAACCTCCAGGCATTTGCTTATATGGATTATCTTTTCCTTCATTCCCATGCATCTAGTCACAGATCTCAGATCAACAATTTTAAAGTCACATATTAAACATTTAGAATATGCTGGCCGCAAGGCTAAGTCTTTATTATACCAATTTCGATTGCCCCCTCCCCCTTTCTCTCTCTTCCACTCTCCTTCCTTCTTTAGTTTCATCTGTCGGTTCTCTGCCCATTCACCTGTTGTCTGACTTAATCCCTAGAACCAACCAATGATATACGATGTGTATTTCTCGGTGGCAGGTAAAGGCTAAGGAGGATGGGTAATACATCCTCCAAAATGTCTCCTAAGTGTATGAGGCTCGTTTTCTTTTTCTTTTTTTTTTAATATAGTATTGTATTAATTCTTTGATAATTCCATACATACATTGTATTTTGATCATATTCACCCCCACTCCTCCTAGTTCCACTTCCACCTTTTTCAAATTTATGTCTTTTTTGTTTGTTTGTTTGTTTGTTTGTTTGTTTAAATAACCCACCAAGTTCAGCTTGTGCTACCCATGTACTCATGGGAGGCCATCCCCTGGAGTATGGTAGGACTTCTACTCTCTCCCACATCAGCCATCAACTGGGAATAGCCCTCAGCTAGGGTGGGGGGTCATGGTCCCCTCCCCTCTCCTTGCTGGAGTATTGTGTGGTGTGGTCTTGTGCTGGTCTTGTAGAGGCAGCCCATAGCCTCTGTGAGTCCGTGACAGCAGCAGGTCCCGGGCTGTTCAAAACACACTGTTTTGAGGAGTTCGTTTTCTCATTCACTCTAAATCTCTTAATAATGATTCCTGCTGCCTTTCAGTTCAGAAAAACAATGGCCTCATTTTTTTCACCCTTGTCACCACGATTTTGTGGTTGATCTTTTTCTCTGGCATCTTGCAATCCAGTTGGCCCGACTGCCGTGCTCATCCTTACGTTTCAACTGGAAATCAGTCCACCTTTGACATTGCGACTGGAAATCAGTCCACCTTTGACATTGCGACTGGAAATCAGTCCACCTTTGACATTGCGACTGGAAATCAGTCCACCTTCGAAAACTCACCTGGTGGCAGAGACGGGGCGAGGGTGTTGAAGTGTGCTGTTGTTATAACTCTGCCAAGCACTGGAGTAAAATTCTTGGTCCTCACTCCCACAGTTCCGGGAAGGGTGGACTGGGCATCCCGGCTGGATGCTGGGGAAGCTAGAGGGTGCAGCTGATGCTGTCTGGATTTGGTAGGCAGGTGATCCCAAAGGGTCAGAATCCCCTGCCTGTGTTGGAAGCATGCCCTTGGCCTTGGCTTTGGGAGGAAGGTCGGGGCATGCTAGTTGGGACTGCTTTCCCATTACAGCAGCTTTGGCCTATCTCTCCAGAGACCTGCTGATAATCAGTAAATGAAATTCACCTTTCCGCCATTTCCCGGGGTCTGAAAGATGAGGGTTGAGTTACAGGGCAAATCACAATCACTGTCTTTCTCAACCTTGGAGTTCCAAGCTGAGAAAATGGGGAGGGGAGGGATTATTTTATTTGGGAGAACACATTCAAGTTTGGCAGTTACCTGAAAGAAAATTAAGTTCCTGATTGCAAGTCCCTCCTCTGGCCTTCTGAAGAAGATAGATCGTAATCTTTAATTAATCTATCACTCACACCAAAAAAAAAAAAAAAAAATGTGGGGGAGGAGTAAGAATGGAGGGGTGTTGGTATCAATTTATTTTGGGTGGCCAGTGTTACTTTGGGAAGCCCAAGTGGCAGTATATAGGCCCTGCTCCGAACATTCTATTCCTGACATTTGTTTCAGATTTTAATTTGTTGCTGAGACCTAACTGGCTGCATGGTGTGCACGTTGGGGCTGGGTGGCTGCTCCGTGGCCATGAGTTTTCCTGCTGTAATGAAGATGGAATGGCTGTAAGGGTGACCTTTCCTTGCCTTTGTCTGTAGCTGCCCTCCTCTTTAACTGAACACCTTTGAAACGCACACACTCTGAACTCTTGAACCGCTCATTCGGCTCGCCACGCTTAATGCAGGGCTTGCAGTTTATCACGATAACCCTCCAAAGACTTTGCCTTCCCCACGTTTGACATGGAGATAGAATTTTTCATAACCCTTTACTAGTCATAAATTTGATTGTTAAGGGACCCGGGTTGATCTTATGTCTAATACCTGTGTCTCATTTTTAAAACCCTGATTTAGGGGCATTTTCTTTCTGCTGCTCCCTTCCAAAAATGCATGGCAGGGAAGCATATAAAATATGTCACCTGATATTGGAGGATTGTTTATTTCTGTTCATTTTGGGCCTGAATAGTACCTATGAGATGCATTTGAAAACTTATCTTGTTTATACATTTATTGTATTGCCATTTCTCCCATTACCTGAAATAGCCACTTTGAACAACCAGCAAAGCCATGCCCTTGCCTGGCTGTCAGCAGAACAGGTGAAGGAGCCTTGGTAACGATGCATTTTGGTGACCACAGGAACGGCACATGACAAGAGTTCTAATTTATCATTGTATAATATGTACTTCCTTTGCCCCTCATATCACACATCTGCCTTTCCCATAGCCCTTTATGGATGGATAAGTGCAATTGTTTATCTCCTTTTCCTACTAGGTTTCTCCTTGCATAGCACACAGTAGGTGCTGGGAAATACACGCTCACGTAAACTGCAGTGTTTAAGTCAGCAACTAGATGTGCAGATAACAATCCCACTAGCTGCAGTGAGCCTGGCTCTGCTCATGAGGGGTTTTTGTGAAGAGTGATGGAAATCACTCACCAGACACCCACTGCGCTCTTCCCTGGTAGGCATTCCTCACCAAACCTATGGCTGCCATTCTAAAAGAGACCTTGTGAGATAACTGAGGGTGAGAGGTTAGAACGAGACTTCTCAAAGTTCATCTCTCCCCCAGGAAGCAGCTACCGCCATGCCAAGCAGACACTGAGCCACTGCAAGGTGTCTGGTTAATTCTCATGGACAGAAGTAGGGCTTCGGGCCCAAAGATGTTATATTTTGGGGTATATATTCCAGATTTCCAAACCCCTCCTCCATGAGCGGGCAGTGTGGTTCTTAAGCAGATGTATAGACTGCACTTGCATAGGCTCTCTGGGAAACACTTGCACACACCTCACCAAAGTATGTGTTTTGTCTAAGGACAGACAGGTCGTACCAACACAAGGAGTGCCCTGCACTGCATAGCTGTAGTGTTTGAGCCGGACCATGTTCTCCACCCTTCCATTAATTCACATCTGTTAAGGAGTTTACCCCCACCCCTGTAGATAGGATCAGATCCAATATAAATTAATAGTACCATTCTGTCATTTAAATACAGGTACTTCCCATTTCCTTTCCTAACTCCCTCTTCCAGTCACACACACACACACACACACACACACACACACACACACACACACACACGAGGCACATGTACACAGATTCTAAGCTACACATCAGCTAACCTAAAAGTACAACTACATCCTGTCTTTCTGTTTCTGCCATGCTTTTTCTGTCCTCTGGTCTGTGTTTGCCATCTGTCTGAGCAAGCGAGTGAGTGGGAGCCGTTATATTTAAACATTATTAGGAAGAGCAAAGTAGGAACAATAGAACTGAATAGTCCAGCTGCAGGGAGGGCAGAAATGGAATCAAGAACCTCAGTGTTGTGGGTCATCATTTCTTTACTTAAATGTATGCTTGATACTGAGCCTTGGCTAGAAACTTACAGTAGTGCTGTCTGGGCCTGACTTGTCCTCATATACATCATGTGTGATGTGCAGACCCGTTTTCTGATTGCAAATTCATCTATTTCTACTCATGAGCTTGTCTGGAATTCATAAAAAGCAGCAATTTGGGGGCAAAGGGGGAAAGGATTAGCTTTCTTTTTGACACCTAAATGAGATGTCCTTTTGCCTAATGTTCATTAAAGCTGGTGTTTACTCTGGGTGTCTGACCTGGGAATGGGAATGTGGCTGTGCCTACGTCTGCGTGTAATGGCTGCTTGCGGGGCTGTTTTACAGCAGCCCCTGCCCGTGCACTGAGTTCCCTGTGAACCTTCTAAGCTTATCTTTATTTTATCCAGTGGAGATTTTTATAAGAAATGTCTCCCTCGCCGTTAAGTATAATTATCCATTGAATTGACGGAGTATAGATATAATTAAGGTTTTTAAAACATTTCTTTCATTTTCAATTATATGTGTATCTGTGTGTGACTATGTGCATGTAAGTGCAGGTACCCATGGAGGCCAAAAGTAAATGTGGGATGCCCTGAAGCTGGAGTTGCAGACAATGGGTGCTAGGTACTAAATTGATGATCCATCCCTTCAGCCCCTTAGTTTAACTTTTGAAAGGCATTAAGAATCTTCAGGGAAGGGCCAGTGAGATGGCTCAGGAGAAAGGTGCTTGCTTCCAAGCCTAATGGCCTGAGTTGAGTCCCTGGGACTCACATGACTGAAGGAAGAACCAATTCCCACAAATTGTCCTCTGACCTCCACACATGCACTGTGATGCCTGTGTATACACACACTCTAAGCTGAAAAAAAAATTAAAAGAATATCCAAAGAAGTAACATGTATTAAGAATTTACATTTTTAAATGTAAAAAGCAGTTTATGAAAATGCCTTTACTATATAAAAGCTTTATTTTACATTAATTCACATATATACATAGTACAAAATTCTGAAAGAAATACACACACCCATATAGACACATACACAATATGCATGGTATTTATTTTGTAATTCTATAAAAAATTGTGTGTGTGTGTGTGTGTGTGTGTGTGTGTGTGTGTGTGTGTGTGTAGTAAAAGATGCAGAAAGAAACACACAAGAACCAGAGAGATGGCTTGGTGGTTAGAAGCACTCTCTCTCTCTCTCTCTCTCTCTATATATATATATATATATATATATATATATATATATATATATATATATATATATATATAAAGTTGGAACAAAAGAAGCCCAGCAAAATGAACTTACTCAACTTGGTCAGATAGACCTGGGTTCAAATTCTGTGTCTATCACTCACTGACTGGCTGTGTGATATGATGTTGAGTCAGTGGTTTGATCTTAGTAATTATCCTGCTTTCTTTATACAAGGGGACAGTTATAGAATCACCTGTCCCCCGGGGCTACATGTCAATGGCATGTGCACAGGCTTGGCAGCTTAGGAAATGTGCCAGGCCATATCACCATAGTTGGAGCGCTTTCTGTGCCCTTTCTTTGTCCTTCCTACCTCCCACTGGGAGCAAGAGTTACTTTTGTAATATGAAAAGTGAACATAGATTTGTTTCAAGACTTAGCCAAGGGCAGGTGAGACTGTTTTCATGGTTTGGTGTCTTGCGTGACACCAGAGGGTGTCTTCAAATGGAGTGATGTGACTTGGACAGAGCTGTTCATCACTCCAAGCTTAATCTTGATGGGTTTTCTCATGTATTCTTTCCTAGGGGATCTCCCAAATTCTCGCTGACACCATCATAAAAGAACAGAAATCACCCACCAAGTATATCTGCTTGATGATGCTGGATCAAGGGCCCCACACAACTGTTACTTAGTGCTTGGCTAGGGATGCTCAGATAAAGAGGAGAGTCTGACTCTGTAAGACATGATAGGGCCTATGTTCTTCCAGCTGGAAAGTGAAGAATATCACAGGAATCTGAATATAGGAGAAGAGAGGCACTCTGAAAAGACCACAGTGGGTGTTGCTGCTCTAAACTCAGCCTTCTCTCCCACTAAGCCCTTAAATTTTGGTAAGATTCTATAGAGTCCTAGCCCTCAGCAAAACTAGTGCTTGCTGCTGTCGTGGAGCAAGATTAAGGTAGCAAAAGCCAGGCTGAAAAGGTGAGAATTGGCCTTGGAATTGAACCTTGGCATATGGCTGTTTTCCAGGCTCACGCATAAGGCCTTAGGTAATCAAGCAGACAGATGTGAACCCAATTGTAATTTTATAAAAGACACAGCAATACTTTTTGAGTAGACAGTTCCTACGTAGCCTTCTAAACTGGCATAATGTTGAATTATAATTCAGAAGCAGAGATAATAAGTTCCAAGCGCTTTTATTTTCTGTTTTTATTTCTTAATGCAGGGAAAACCAAGGTGGGCCTCTCAGTTAAAACCCAGATGAGGGACCTAGGAGTCATCACAGTCTGATACCAGAGGGCATTAGTCCAGTTTCTTTCTGTGGCCAGAAAAAGTAGTGAAATGAGACAGGAGAAAAGAAACAAGAGATAACATTATTTCTTGGTTTAGGGTTGTGTGTGTGTGTGTGTGTGTGTGTGTGTGTGTGTGTGTGTGTGTGTGTGTGTGTGTGTGTGTGTGTTAGGTAGAATAAGGTATTGTGGGAATGCTTTCTTTCTTGCTGATATCATATCTCCATCCAAGGTTGCCAGGGTCCCCCCATGTGTAGCAGTCATTTAGGGACATAGGCTGGTCTGATATGGTCTCATCTACAACAACAATAAGATACTTTAGTCTGAGGGGTCACATGTCACTGCCTCTCAGCTGCCTTTTGGCTAGATTTGTCACATGTCCCCACAGAGCATGATATCAGAACTCCCTATGGTCATAGAAGGAGGAGAAAAAAGGTATCTTCACTTGAATGATGTTCCTCCCATCCAGGAGAGACTGATCTGTAGGTTGACGTGACAAACCAGTGGCACGGCCCAAGGACAGCAGCTTGGTCATCGCAGCTTTCCCGCTGCACTGTAAACAGAAGCCCAGGCCCTCTAAAGGAACATGTCTGTGGTTGTAAAGTGTGTCAACTGCCAAACGTTCCCTGAATTAAATGCTCAGGGTTTTAGAAGTCCTATTACTTCAAGTCCGTAGGGCTAAGACCTTACCTGTCATGCTCTGTGGATTGTAGAAGATCATCCATCTACCATACAGGAGCCTGTCGTCACCCCCCCCCCCTGCACCCTCCCCCCCCCCCCCCGCCCCCGCCAGCCCCTGTGCACTGTACTAGTGATCCATTGATGGGTGTTGAATGCCCTGTAAGTTGCATATCCCCTGGTGCCTGGTAGCTGCTCTGTCTTGCTGTTTGTAATTCAGAAACTCTATTTATTTGTATCAAGGACAGTTGATACTTTAATCATCGATAAGCTGCCATTTCCACAGCCTTCCATAAATTCCTTGTCAAAGAAGAGGTTGTTATTAGGACACTGTAATGAGAGGTAACCTGTGCCTAGACTTACAGCCCTGGGTTTGAAAGCCTGCCGTGGTAGTGTGTAGGGGTTACTGCAATGAGAGAAGCCTAGCCAAGCAGGAATCCCTGTGTTCTTCTTTCAAGGTGTGTGTGAATCAATTTACTTGCATTTTAAAATAAATATCTAGCACAAGCTCTTAATTTTCAATGAATAAAAAATCGAGTTTTGAAAGCAAATATTTTGGTAAGAAAATAAAGAAATGGATACTAACATACTCTAATTATAATTGTTAAATAGTGGACATCTCTCAATAAGCATTTATTCCATTCATTACTAATAATATAATACAAGTCCTTTCTTACAATGCAATCAGAACAATTTATTGAGAGCTCTTTATGGAACATGTTGAAGCATGTGCTTAATAGTCCCCAAACCTTTTGATGTAGGTTCTATCTCCATCTTACCAAGCAGTCATTCTCTCCTCGGCAGATGAGTTAAATGACTAGCCAAGTCACAGAAGTCCTAGGCTAAAGAACCCAGGTTCAAGTACAGAGCTGTGTGACAATCCAGACCATTTTCCCAGTGCACATGGAGGTTATTGAAAGTGGGATTATAAAGTTGGGAGATGGCTCAGTAAAGTGCTTGCCTTTGAGCGTGAAGACTTGAGTTGGATCCTTAGACCCCATGTGAAAAAACTAGGTATGGTGATCTATGCCTGTAATTCCAGTGCTGGGGAAGGGGCAGGAGGATCCCTAGGGCTTGCTGGCTTGCCAGGCTAGCCAAATTGTTGAGCTCCCAGTTTAATGAGAGGCCTTTTCTCAAAACAAAACAAAACAAACAAACAAACAAGCAAAACACAAACAAAAAAACAAGAAGGATTGAAGAAAGAGACATAACTTCAACCTCTGGCCTCCACATAAACATACACATGCATACATGTACACCTATCACATGGGCACATGTACAGAAATATGTACACACACACACTAGATAGATAGATAGATAGATTGATAGATTGATAGATAGATAGATAATGGACAGATGGATGGACAGACAACAGACATACAGATAAAAGGATTATTCCCAGAAGACAGTAGGCTAACTGGGAATTCAGTTTTCATTGATGTCCAAAGGCAAAGTAGACCTATGAGTCCCTCGTGTGTTCTCATTTCCTGCAAAGAGCAGATCTCACTCCAGGATAGGTGGAGGGTGGTGTGAATAGGTAGTGACATTCTTCCCTGAACAGCATGGTGTCATGGTTGGGTGGTGTTATAGGGCCAGATGTTTCTCAGAATGAGAAGTGTCTTTATTTAGTGTCAGCCCAGGTGTGGCTCCAGAATATGGTCTTGGTCTTGAGTCCTTCTGAGGAAGCCATCACCTGTGTGACCAGCATGACTTTCTGCCCAGAGAGGCTCTGGAGAGTGTCTCCTTGATTAAATATTTTTAAAAAATTAAATTTGTAAACCCCATTATGAAAAAAAACCCTTGCAAATCATGAGAACATCACACACTAAAATTGCCCACACCCAAGGTGTGGTAATACAACTCAATGAACTTCTATATGGTTAGAATCATCATTCAGACAGAAGCTCTGAAACTTCACATTGAATTTTACACTTTTAATGTCGAATGTATTTTATGCACATATCCACCACCACACCAAAGAAATCCATGACAGCATTATAACTAGAAAGACAATTATCTTTCTATGTTCCTTCATCACTCATGTCCATTACCTGCATTCAGGCTTCCTTTATCTTCTTATATTCAACTTTTCTTGACCTTTTTCTTCATGTTATACTGCATCCATGTGCACATTTGTTCAAGAGCCTCATAGCCTTGATCCATTCTTACACATGCTAAGCAATCTCACTGTCCTCATGTAGAACAAGACTAGAGAGAACACAGTGATGCTGAGGCGTAGTTGTCAGTGGCCACTGACTGGCCTTGAGGGCCCTTTTCTGGACCAGGTACACTCCACCAGGGCTACTGTAAAGAAGTAGCAGAGAGAGAGAGAGAGAGAGAGAGAGAGAGAGAGAGAGAGAGAGAGAGAGAGAGAGAGAGAGAGAGAGGCTTAAGCTACACATGGTTATTATCTCAACATCCCAGAGACTCAAGCCTAAGATCAGCTTCTGGCAAATGTAACTTCTTCTTCCATGTCTCTCTCCTGGCTGTCCAGATGGTTGTGAGTTGCTTTGCATTCACATAGTACTCTCTTTGCTGGTTGACACCCACGCCTATGTGTCTCTTGTCTTTGGTATTGTATGAGTATGCTGTGTGCATGTTTATATGGGTATCCATGTGTTTGTGTACATGTGTACCTGTTAGTGTATGTCTGTGGAGGCCAGAGGTTAGCCTCAAGCTTCAGTCACAGTCGGGAAGCAGAGAGAGACAAACGCTGATGCTCAGCTCGATTTCTCCTTTTTTTTTCCCTAGGACCCCAGTGCATGGAATGTTGCTGCCCACATTCAGAGCAGGGCTATTCTAATCTAGAAGCTCTTTGATGGACATGCCCAGAGAGAGGTCTATCTCCAGTTTCTAAATCTGTCAAATTGACATCAATATTACTCATCAGAGGCACAATCTCAGTGATGAGGTCCCTTGTCAGCATTTCCTAACTCTACCCCCAAAACCTTCCTGAACCTTCCTGCTTGATACCATCACACTGGTGATTAGATTCCAACATAGAAGTTTGAGAACAGAGGTATGGGGCATGCTTCCACATCACAATGCTTTTAGAGGTTGCAATGGCTTAAACTTCGCCTGCATTGGCAGTTGCCTTAAGAAACTTCAAGAACCCTTCAGATCATATTTCATCCAACTGTCCATAATTCATCCAACAATACATGATATTAATCCTAATGGCTAAAATAATCCAGGGATCCTAAAGAAGACAATGTGGATGGGGGAGACTCCAGATTTCCTGAGCTTTGGAGATGATCACATATAGTGTATATGCCAGCCCAAAGGCATTCTGTCCTGAGATTTAGGGAGAAAATATTTCAAAGTAGAGTTAGTTAGTTAGTTAGTTAGTTAGTTAGTTAGTTAGTTTATTATTTGTTTGATTGGACAAATCATAGTTTTACCTTTGATTTCCATCAACTTGACTATGACCTGTCAAGGAACCAATGGGCCAATTGACTACAAATGAGTTTGCCTTTCATGCCATGTTGTTCTGTCCGCTCGCAACAAAAATGATTCCAGGTCATTCCAATTTATTTAATTAATTTCAGAGATGAAATTATTCTGCCCAGTAACTAGATTGCTAATGGCATTTATTGTAATGGTTCAGTTCAGGTTTGTTGGTTGGAAAATAAACGCCTTCATTTCAATATTTGCCTTTTGGCTGCAGCCCATAAGCTTGTCGTATGCCATGACCTCATTACCACCACAGCTTAATTGTAAGTTAATGTGCACCTAGTTTTTTTGTGAAGCAGGCTTCTGTCTTAACTGCCTGGTTTCCCTCCTCATTTAACCCTCTGAACTGATATTTCCAACAAATAGGTTAGCCAGCATGACAGAATTCATACTTATGGGAACTTTGGCCATACAAATTTGAACTGATTTTTAAAAGTAAAAGTGAGGGGAAGAAATCTTGGCTCACTAGAGCACAACTGTGCTTTGAGATTTGTAGAGTTGCACAACATTTGTAATTGGAAGGGGTACCCTGGACTTGGGGCAGGGGTGGACAATGGACCCTCTACAGAATCAGAGGCAGAATCAAAATCTGCATGTGAATAGCTTTCCAGCCAGTCATGATCAGATTCATTTGTCACATCCTGGGTATATAAAGCTTATTTCAAAATAAATTCTGGGGAACGTTCGACCTGATTGAATCTGCTCTGAGCTCTGTTAATATATTTGTTCGAGTCACTTGCACTCAACAGCTTTTCAGACAGAATATCACTTTTCTGTATTATTCATGGTAATGTAATCCCCCCCTTTAATCTCCTCCTGGTTTCCCATTAAGTCATGATGCTCGCTTCAGAGAAACTGAATCAGTTTCAGATTAACAGATGGACTGTTACTCATGCTATCTGGAATAGTGTGTCTACTTTTTGCCCATCTCTTAAATCACTAACTTGGCAAGTAGCATGACACTTGGGCACTCCTGACCATTTGATCAAAGAGCCCTTGTTAGGAGATGAAGCCACTAATCTGCAAGGCAGCTAATGGGAATCATTTGTGACAAAAAAGACTACATTTGTAGAATCACTGCACGTACGTTTTCAATGGCTTAATCCTGCATGTGGACACCAAGCCTAGAGGCAAAAGGAGCATCTTAGGTGATCCACATCTGTAGCAGGAATCTTAAAAGTTCTTATTAATAAAATCAAACCCGGACCAGGTATTGGGGTGAATTCTGGAAGATCAGAGAGACAGAACAAGCCACAGCTAACCTCACCTGGCCAACTTCTCAGCTGGTCTTGTTTCCTCAGACTGGATGCTTCTGTGTCTTCATCACAGTGGCTCTCAGCTGAACTGCTGCTAGAAGCCTGAAAGCTTAACCAGCCAAATGCTTCTTGTTTCTGGTCTTCACGCCTTATATATCTTTCCTTTCTACCATCACTCCCTGGGATTAAAGGCTCACTTTCAGGGATTAAAGGCATGTGTCACCATGCTTGGCTGTTTCCAATGTGGCCTTAAACTCATAGAGATCCAGAGGGATTTCTACCTCTGGAATGCTAGGATTAAAGGTGTGAGTGCCACCATTTTGTAGCCTCTGTATCTAGTGGCTGTTCTATTCTCTGACCCCAGATAAGTTTATTAGGGTGCACAATGTTTTGGGGAACTCAGTACCACCACACACATCATGCAAACACCTATGACATATATTGTGGAGTACATGTCAGAGAGAACATGTGTGAGATACACGGTCTTGAATGGATTTCTATTTGAGTCGGCAGTGTTATGAAAGGCATAGTATATCAGAAAGAAAAGAAGAGATAAAAGGAAGGAAGAGAGGGAAAAAGGTGAGAAAAGGCACAGGAAGAAGGGACAGAAAGAAAAAGGGAAGAGTGGTCTGCATCATTTATTCCACAAAAATGGGAAATTCTTTTTGTTTTTGTTTGTGTTTTGTTTTGTTTTTTGAGACAAGGTTTCTCTGTGGTGTTTTGGTGCCTATCCTGTATCTCGCTCTGTAGACCAGGCTGGCCTCGAACTCACAGAGATCCACCTGTCTCTGCCTCCTGAGTGCTAGGATTAAAGGTGTGCGCCACCACTGCCTGGCCATTGGGAAATTCTTATCTTCAAGACATGTCACCCATAAATACTTGTGGTTGAAGAAAGCTGGCTGATATAGGTTTAATCTGGATTTCAAATGAAAGTTTCAAATCTTCTAAAAGTTCTTTGACTTTACCTTTTTTTCTACTCTAAGCCCAAATTAATAATGCCTGGGTGTTATTACCAAAACCCTCTTTTTGGACATTCCATGATGATTGAGGAGTAGCAAAGCACATAAAACATTTGGGAAGCACAGAAACCAAGCTTTGGGCTTGAACAGGATCCATAAATGCTCTCAGGGCTGGATGGCAAATGTTGGGTTTTGGGTCCCCTAAGGTGTCTGTCACTGCTAAGAAATCACAGTACGTAGTGAATGCAACCATAGATAATAATATAAGCTAATTGGCATGAGTGTGTGACAGTCAAGCTTTCTTGATAAAACAAGCAGTGAGATGGATTGGCCAGTAGGATGTGCTTTCCATTTAGAAAGACCATCACCCTTCCCTCAAGCAGCAATGCCAGGGAGGTGCTGCAAAGCTGGTTGGCAAGGGCCCTGTGTGTCCTCACAGAACCACTGTTCACCACTGTCTAGCCATCCTCGCCTCCATCCTGTCACACATCCTTTCTTGTGCATCGCCTCATCTCCCTGCAGAAGGAAATGGAGTCAACTTAGCACAGAAGTGTTTACACATCATTGTTTATTGCAGCACTATCCGCAGTGGCTAAGTTATAGAAATAACATGTGTCCATCAATAGAGGAATAGGTGATACATATGCATGGTGGGAGTTTTTTCAGCCATAAAGATTGTCATTTGGAAGAAAATGAATGTAGCTGGAGATGATCATATTAAATTAATTGTCAATCTCAGGAAGACACATGTGACATGTTCTTCTCACTTAGAGATCCATAAAATTCTCTATTTACAGATGGTAGGTAGTGAAACTGTCTAGGGAGATGAAGGGCACTAAAAAGAGGATGAAGGGTGTGTAAACCAGGTGAAGGGAGTTATGCTCTGGGTATATTGTATATTAATGCATGCACGAAAATGGCCTTATGTAACCCAGTTTAGTGCAATTAAAAAAAAAAGAAAATAGTGGTAGAAAGGTCACCAATGGTGTCATCCAAAGATACAGTTACTCCTCGTGTGGACTCCAAAATTCATATGTAAATGTGATCTGCTGTTAAAGATGAACTTGTTTCACCTCTTCCCCCCTCCCCACAAGATTATACGTGTAACGTCCTTCTAATGAAGCCATCTTGCCCTGCACGCTGTCATCTCACTCACATGAAGCCATCTGTGTGCACGAGGGTTTATTTGGGACCCAGGGAAAGAGAAGACACATCTGCACCTTCCACAGAGTCTGAATCTTAATGCAGCGAAGCATCCATCGTGATTTTAAACGGGAACAGTGAAGTTCTATTTATAGCTTGATACAATTTTATAATCTCCCTCCATGTTGGATGGTTACTGTCAGTTATTGAAAGAATGGCCCCTCCGCTGACAATCCTGAGTAACAGCGTGTGATCAAAGAGCAGCAGAGAGGGCCTGGACGTCTGCTAATCTTGGACTACTAGGTGGAAGGTCCTGCTTCCTGATTAGAAATGGCTGCTCAAGACGGGCCCGTGTACCTTTGTTTCTTTTATGCCATTGTGCTTGTGTGTGCCCGTGCATGTGTTCGCATGTGGAGGCCGGAGGACCACCTTGGTTCTTCCACAGATCGACCTTGTGTTTTGAGACAGAGTCTCTCACTGGGACATAGGATTGCTGATGTAATGAGGATGGCTGGCCAGCGAGCCAGAGAAATTTGCCTCTTCCTCGCCAGCAGTGGAATTACCAGCCTGAGCCACCCCACCTGTCTTTTCAGTGGGTATCTTAGGTCTCCATGCATGTGTAGCAAGCACTTTACTGACTAAGGCATCGCCCCCCACCCCCCATCCCCCCTCCCCCCCACCTCCCACCCTCACCCCCCACCCCTCACCCCCGGTACAAGTGGAAGAGGATTTTTCCCTTGGTGCCATTACTTTGTCTCTCAGTAAGAAAGTAGGTTTTAAGTGAGTTTCTTCCATCCCTCCATTCATTCACGGATTCCTTATTTCTTCTTCTGTTTTTCTCTTTCCCTTCCTCTTATTTTAATAGGGCTTATTCTTTTGGTGTGGTGAAGCCAATAGGTCAGAGATGACTAATGCTAAAAGATGGTTTGTTCCATACTCAGTTTCACACGTAGACCAAGGGAATCTTCAGGACACAAAAGCCACACAGGGAAATGCAGAAGGAAGCTGTGAGAAAGGGCTGTCACTGGTTTCCACAAGAAAGAGGGACAAGACAGAGCAGACAGGCTTAGGATTGGCTGGTTTGGGTCATGTCATTGACCTCTGGGATACAGGGCTGTGTCTGGTTGTCTAGTACCTGGCCATGGGCTGGACAGGGCAGATGGACAGTAGGCTGACTGTAAGAGTCCAGCCTGAGAGCTGGATGGTTCCCTTGGTAAAAACCTGAGTGATTTATTTGCCATGTCTAGAAACTGGCTGAGGTCCAATAAGGAAGGTAAACTTGGCCATGAGCTTAGGCTGTGAGCTTACGCCTAATCTCCATGATTAGGGAGAGATGGACTTCCCCCAATACAGAAAAGGGAAGCATGTGACCCACAAAACAAGCTCCAATCTCTCCTGTGGCAGAAAGTGCTTTCCTCTGGTTAAGGTAAATGTGGAAACAGAGAGCATGAGAGGAACAGATTTGCAGGGGTGAGGCGGTGGGGGGAGTTGTGCAGAAACAGCAAAGGCCTTGAAGTCGAGCAGACTGGCCTTGTGGCCCCGGCTAATGTTGTTGAGTGTGGCTGTACCTAAGGGTCTTTGTCTTGTTTCCTACTACTGTGGTAAAACACTGAGAAAAGTAACTTAGGTGGAAGGGGTTCGTGCTGGCTCACAGTTCAAGGGTAGAGTCCGCGATGACAACAAAGTAAGGTGGCGGCATGAAGTGGCTGGTCACGTGGCATCCGTAGTTAGGAAGCATGCTTTGCTGCTCAGCCCCCTTCCTCCATTTATACGCTTCAGGATCCCAGCTAGGGAATGGCACTCATCCGTAGTGGGCAGGCCTCCTGACTCAGTTAACACAATGAAGATCATACCCCGCAGATATTCCCAGAGTCCTGTCTCTGAGATGATTTTAGAGTCTGTCAAATTAACAGCACTAACTGCCACAGGCTGTGTGTGGAGAACTTCTGCCTGTCTGAAATTGGAACACAGAAGTTCGGCAGCTCCCGTTTCTCCTTAGCTTAGCTTAACTTAGTTTGGTTTCCAAAGCACATCCAGAGAAGTAGAGTCCAGTAACCTACAAGAGGGCTTTGAGGAGCCAGGACCTTTTTCCTGGGGATATCTGAGAGGCATGGTTAGGAAGCCAATGGATCTCAGTTTGAAACAAATACTTGGAGTCAGATATGAGTCCTGGGGGTAGCAGCCTAACCTCACCTGCCCAGTTAGCATCTTCTTGCTACACTACAGGAAAGCAATGGAGGTATGTTACCAGAGGCATTGGCCGCAGTGGGGGTGGAGGACATGGTGGCCTGATGGGGAAAGAAGGTAAGGATTCTTGGGGTTCTCATTGCTGATCCCATAAACCTAGAAAGTGATTGATGGATTCACTGCCATAATAATACATAGGTAGGGCTGGATATAAGCCAAGTGGGAATGCATATGCCCCTGTGTGCCTCGTATGTGCTCACTCCCACCCAGAATGTACTCCTGTGCCCCTCTGATGAAGCCATTTCATCCTGCACACTGCTGTCTGATTTATGCAAAGCCATCTGTTTCCGTGCAGGTTTTATCTGGGATCCAGGAAGGGAGACACACATGCACACCTGTCTTTGAACAAAACACCCCCAAGACAATCTTGTTTGGCTTTTAAAATCATAATGTCGAAAGAGACCACTGAGGTGACTGAAGGCAATCTGCACATGGTGCCCAGGGATCGGATTCCTAAACCTTCTGTGGTTGTTAGTCACACTGGTGCGCTCCCAGAAGTCCTCGTGCTCACCTGCAGCCCCTGATTCTGTACCGCGAGGCAGTGATTTCTGACGATGGGGCGGGGAGAGTGGGGACACAATATGATAAACAGGGGAGCACCGTGGCTCTGGAGACTCCCGCTCCTCTCATAGAAACTGCACTTCTTAGTGAAGCCCTAATTTTTGCTGAATAGGCATCTGTTCCCCCACAGAGCACTGACTGAGAAGAAAACGGCCCCATAAAGTGGTGTGGCCTAAAGATGGCCTGTGGCTCTCTTGCTCTTTAAGGTCCCTGGGAAAGTAGAGACATCGGCAGGGTGAGGGAGAGTTAAAAGAAGAGTGTCTTGTCTGGCCTTTCCGTTTGCTTTTTCTCTCCTCCCCTCCTTCTTTTGTTGAAATGTTTTGTTTTAAATTGGGCTGGAACAAGGTCCTGCTATGTAGCCTTGGCCAGCTTCAAACTCTCCACCCTCCTCCTGCCTCGCCCTCCCCAGGCTGGATTACAGGCGTGTAATGCTCTGCCTAGCTCCTCCTTTCCCTTATTAAATAATTTTTAATTACAGGCATACTTAATGCTATGAATTGAAAAAGTCCCGTGGTTTTGTTGAATCTCCGTGGAGACATGAATAGTTCTAAAATTAAATGTGCTCTTCTATGCTGTCTAGGGGGAAAGGCATTTTTCAGCCAAACCATAAGAAAGGAAAGGTAATCTCTTGCATTTGCTTGCCCCGTGTCTCAACACATTTTTCTTTAGAATTATACACTGGCACAGTTGTTGTTGAATAATAGGAAGATAGTGGTGGGAATATGTGAAAGCAGATATCTGGACCTATGACTAGGAAAATGACCCCCTCTCCCTGCACCTCAGTTTATTCACCTGAATAATGGGGCCAGAAGCACTCCCTGCACTTCTGGAGTTCCTTGTATATTCATGAAGATAATGTAGACGTAGGCCTTTTACATACTTCCCACCACATTAATGCCATTTGTTGTTATTATCAGTATTATTATCATTGCAGTTGCCAAAAAGGGGGCAAAGTTTACTCTTTGGACTAAAAGTGAAACCCTCTATAATTCTAGAGTGCTTATTACATCTGGGGCAGTTGTACAAGGAACTCAAGAGTTGCCTCTGGTTTTTTGGTTCAACAGTGGAGGCCACAGGAGACCTCTTCTGAGAGATGCCAAGGAGAAAAATGGAGATGCCAGCTTCCACAAACGTTATCCCTGTCCCTGCAGAATCATGACGTCTCTGATTTCTCCGGTGTTGACTGCAGGATATTTATTATTCAGTGATAATAATAAATCGCTGCTTATAAAATCCAGGGAATCGAGTGTCGAGGAGGGGAGGAAGGGGAGAGCTGCGAGAGTCAGAGGTCCAGCCAGGCCCGGGCTATTAATCATCGCCCTCCATTATTTCTCGAAGATTCATTCATTGTTCCATAGGTACCTAGAGGGTCAATTAGAGACCACAGACAGGCTTTTTCAAAGACACAGGAGGGTCAATTAGGCCCTCCTTATAATTTTCTGCTTTACCAGCAAATGCCAGCCTATTGCGCATCAGATGCAGGGAGCTTGGAAATAAACAGGGTACTTTCCCTCCTCCTTTGAAGAGAAAGAAGAATCAACCAGGAGAAATGGAGGAGGGCAATGACCAGTTACACTTGGTTCACAGGCAGTCAGGCCGTGGGTTAGGGAAGCCAAAGGGATTTTATGACCAACTCAGGCTTGTGAGGAACAAAGTTCTTGTGGGGTCAGAGCCCCAGGAATGGTCAGGGACTTTCCATGATAGAATGCTCTGATCTCTTATTAGAGGTGGTTCATTTATCTCAGGTGCCATCTTAACTGTGCAGTCAGGAGAGTACAATTAGAAGGTATACACCAATAGTATAAATAGTACCTGAATCAATTGTGATTTGAATCGGGAGTCTGGCCTCACCTGGGGGTGAGTCTCTGTACCCACCATAGCTACTGTTCATGTTTAGAAAGAATTTGGCCAATGTCATTTATATATTATTATGCACTATTTTCTTATGGTTTCCCCTGAGGTTGACAGCACTGAGTATAATAAAATAAAAGACAGAAATTGTTCCTAGTTAGGAATAGAGGAGGGGATAGGACTGTATCTCAAGGGTAGAGCACTTGGCTAGCTTGTGTGTCATACTGGGCTCAACCTCCAGTACAGACAGAAAGGTAGGGAGATCATGGAAGAGAGAACATCAAGGCCAGTGCCCCATCTACTCTTTTCCCAAGTAGAAGGTTAGAGTTTGACTCTGCCCATTCATAAACAGCCAGGCTTGTAAACAGAATGAAGGAGCTGTTGACATTGACATCATCACCATCATCACCATCATTGTCATCACCATCATCACCACCACCACCACCATCACATTTTTACTTCTTCTAGATCCTCTTCTTTCAATGCTCCTTCACATGGAATCTGGAACCCAGAGAAATACTCTTTTTTTTGTTTTGTTTTTTTGTTTTGTTTTGTTTTTCGAGACAGGCTTTCTCTGTGTAGTTTTGGTGTCTGTCCTGGATCTCGCTCTGTAGACCAGGCTGGCCTCGAACTCACAGAGATTATTTGCCTGGCTCTGCCTCCTGAGTGCTGGTGTGCGCCACCGCTGCCACCCGGTTCCACAAATACTCTTACATATGAACTGCTAATGGTAGTTTTAGTGATCCCCACCTCATGCCCCCACTTTCCAGGGTATCATTGTTGCTTCTTGTTTCTCTGATTTCAAACCAGTTGCCACCTATTTGAGTACTTGCTCTACACAACACTGATGTAGATGATGGAGATCCAACCCTAAATAAGGGATGTGAAAATCAGTGATGAGCATTCTGGAATGTGGGAGTCCTTTGGGGGCTGGGTCTGTTTTACTTGGAGTCATTGATTAGGAATGCATCTCCAAGAAAGGAATCAACTGAAGCTGAAGGACATGACCTGTTGTCAAGGGGACCCTTGGCCGAAACACTTCCAGACTGTCCCTTTTTTTGTTCATTGTCCCCAGAAAGAGACACACATGTATTTCTCTAGGATGGTGATTTGGAGAAGGCTGAGCACACAGTAGGCCCACCATAAATGCTTGCTGACTCAGTGAGTAAATATGGACTGTGATTCTGTATGACCACCATCCCAGACTCCAGAGATGTCTTCCTCTTGCAGCAGCTTTGGCCTAGGCTGCTGCTGCAGCCTCCCTTCCAATCTCTGGATAAGGGGCAAAATGAGGTTCCATGCCATGGGCTCTTTGCCTTCACCTTTAACTCCTATCCAAGAGGGTTAAGATTTCTGGCTTGCAGAGGTCTTTTATTTGACCTACTGAAGAATCTTTTAAAATGTAGTGTTTGTGTGTGTGTGTGTGTGTGTGTGTGTGTGTGTGTGTGTGTGTGTAGTAGTAGTAGTAGTAGTAGTAGTAGTAGGGTGAGGGTATACATGCTGTCATGAGTATGTCAAGGCCAGAAGACAGCTTGAAGGAACTCCTTTTATTTTTACATGTTGGTTCCAGTGATGGAGCTCAGGTCATCAAGCCTACATGTGAAGTCCTTTATGACTGAACCCTCTTGCCTGCCCAGATTTTTTTTTTAAGTCAAATAAGTGAATTGCTAGGGTTTTAAAACTTGGTAGACTTTGTATCAAAACTAGGACTCCATTCTTTTCCTGAGGAGACTTGATATGATGTGGCTGACCTTTGGCACTAGTTGGTGGGATCGAGCAGCAGCTGCCCCTGTCTAGCCAACCATGTGCCGTCTGGTTTTCTTCCTTCTTGATATAGTCTGTGTGGCCTTTTGGCAGTGGAATCTATAGAAATCCATGGATAGTCCTACTCAGGCTAAGCTGTAATCCCCTCTTCTAGTGTTCCGCCATGCCAACCTCCAATTCACTGAGCTGACCTCTGTCTTTATCACCTTTCCCTGGGCTCAACCTGAATGAATGACTAGGACTTTATATAGATATCTGCACCATGGAATGTTCTGTAATGTTCTATCTTCCTTTAGCTGAAGTTCATCCAAAGACTTACTGGACCTGAACCTTTTCTCTCCACCTCCTCAAGACTGAATCAAGAAGCCTGGTATCCCCTGCAAGGCCAGGAGTATTGTATTTGTTAACTAGGCTGCTGGCCATCACACTTTTGCTACCTACCCCGGGCTACAAGGTCATTCTGTTCATGGTCATATGCTGGGCATCCTGTGTGACAGGATATACAGTTGAGTCTGGCAGGAACCCTGCATGGGAAAAGGACGGTGGTGGTGAAGCTGGGACTAGAGATAGAGCAAAAGTCTCCATGTGCCTCCAAAGTGCTAGCCATCCCAGATCCACCCTTCCTGGGAAAGATCATCACCAGGAACATTTAGGAATATTGTGACATCTGATGTAATGAGGGGTATGAACAATTTGGAGGCTTCCCTCTGTCTTCAGCAGAGGAGGATGGTACCAGGTAAGTTGCTGAACACAATGAGAGTGAATGAGAACTGAGACCAGAGCCAAGGCCACATGTAGATGAGATATGACCATCAACAGAAGGGCAAGAGCAGTGGCTTCAGCTCTGGAAGGGGAAAGTAAGACATTGTGTAGACAATGGGTGAGTGGAAATGACTTCATCCACTTCCCCTTACTCCAAAGGATCCCTGCATCACCTTGGACCCAGAAACACTTCCACACATATCAGAAAGCAAGAGCTCTGAGATCAGTACGTTCAGCAAACATTTACTGGCATGATTTTTTTCATATGCATATATTTTGTGTATTCCACATAGATTTCCTTTTCTTTCTTGAATCCCTTTCCTTAAGGGAAACCCCTTTCTGACATAAGCATCTTGATAGAGCGTTCTAACTAATAACTTCAATCATGTGACTGTGGAGCAGCAATGGACAGGAAGATCGTCGGCCCATCCGTCTCATAGTGATGAGACAAGTGAACAGACACAAACCTGCAGGTCTCACCTGCTTCTGCTCTCTTCCCTCAGTGTTTGACCTGGCTTGCAGTCTGATACAGAAAGGCCAGGTCCCCAGTTTCCGCCTGGGTTTGCTTTTTTCTGTTTTGTTTGAAATAACTCAAGTCTTAGGAGTTTGCTGTTACATGGCTTCAGAGAAACAAGTGACATAGGAAAGCTGTCGTCTTTCTTCTTGGTATAATTTTGGTTATAGGAAGAAACCTACCCAGCCATTCTTTATTCCTTCCTCCCTGCAGTTTGGCCCATTATATGAGGTGAGATGATATTTTTATGTAGAAATATCAATGGCAGAGCTTTTCTGTATGTGTTAACAAAGAATAAACCTTTTCTTGTAAAGCGGATTCCATTTGTCAACTAAATCCTCAATGCTGTTGGGATAGGAAGATGTCCCCACTTGGTTTTTGATTTTATGTAACACTTGGCATGGAATAGGAATTTCACTAGCTACTGGCCTGAATTTGTTGGCTAGAATATCACCATCATAAATAATAACAATGATAAGTATTGTTTTGGAACCAAACTTTTCTAATTAAAAAGAATGGAGCTGTGGCAATTGAGTTATTGGGTCAAGAATTTTATACTCAGAAGATATGATGATTGTGAAAGCCAATAAAAATTAAAAAAAGAAAAGTTTTCCTTGAAGCTGGGGTTCTTGCTTGCCTCTGTATTTGTGTGCATCCCCATGTCACAAATCACCACAAGCTTGGCACCTTGCGTCAACACTCACTTCTGGCTACAGTTCTGTGGGTCGGAAGTGGGCACCCACTCTGGCTGTGTTATCCTCTCTGAGGCTCATAAGGACCATAGGGTGTCAGCGGGAGCCACATTGCTTCCTGCAGACACTGGAGGGAAATCCACAGCCAAGTCCATTCAAGGTGTTGGCAGAACTTAGTTCCTTAAGGTTGCAAACCTGAGGCTTGAGGTTCCCCTTCCATCATCGGCTGGTGGCTGCCCTCTGCTAGTGGAGGCCACCCACCCATATCCCTTGACACTCCAAGGACAGCTACTGGGACCCATAGATGAAGTCCCTTTAATGTATGATTCTATCTTGTGGCCTGAATCCCCTTGACTTTTCTCAACTCTGCTTTCTGAACAAAGATGTAAGGTCTTACATGATTTGGACAGTGGGTTTAGAGCTTTTGTTATCATCTGCAAAATCCATTTAGAACAACACACTGACAAAGAAATGCCTAGGAGAAGCCGTGTGTACACCATGGGCTGGGTGTCCTGGGACCATAGAGTTTCACCTGCAAAACTACATGTGTGTCTGTATCTGTGTGTGCATATGTGTGTGCAGGTGTGCAGGAGCATATGTGTACATGTGTCTGTGAAGGCCAGGGGACAGCTTTTGGTGTTCTACCTCAGTAGCCAACTGCCTTGAGAATTGAGGCAAGATCTCTTACTGGTACCTGGACCTTACAAGTGATTCAGCTAGTCTGGCTTCCAGAAATCCCCAGGGATGCTCTTGTCTCCACCATCCCTGTGCTGGAATTGCAGATGGGTACCACCAGGCCTGGCTTTTATACCTGAGTTCTGGAGACCTAACTCAGGCCCTCACAACTTTCCAGACAGACACTTTACTGACTAACATACCTCCTCGGCCCTGCCTTAGCTGTAAATAAATAAAACCTAGTATTTTCAGAGGTGGAAAGTCTAATATAAAGGAAGGAGGTTCTTAAATTTTAAGACAATGTCCTGCAAGGGCGCTTAGCCAGATCACACAATTAGAATCAGAGACCTGATAGTGGGCAGACCTTCTGTTGTGAACCAGATATATGATCCTACCTGAAAAGGTAGAGGACAGGGAGAAAGGTGGTTGTATGGCCATGAGCTTCAGTTAGACACACAGCTAAGATGAAAATGGATAGTCTGTTTTATGGCTGGATCGCACGCACTGTGTTCTCTGAAACTCAGTGTCCCAATTTGGAATGATAATACTGAGGATTGTTGGAACCATCGAGAAAGTGGACTTGACTTGTTAGCGCTGTTGTGGCAGAGCAAGGCATTCCTTGGATGCGTTCCTGTCTTCCTTTTCTGCTGTGCTGGTTAGGCATGGAACAGTGTGAGGCAGGAGAAGGACTGGAGGCTGGAGAGGCTTGGAGTATGACCTCTCCCCTCCCACACCTGGCCCAGCACTCCTCTGAGATCTGGCTTCATCTCCGAACTGCACACAATTATGCTTTAACTCCCAGTCCAGTCTATGACAGCGCTGTGAGGGCTGGCACATTCATCACACACTAGTTCATTCACACCCGGGAACGGAGGTGAGTCCCCTTCGCTGTGTTCTGATGCAGGACCAACCAGGCCTGGAGGGGGTGCATGAGGCATCTAAGGTGCTTGAGAGGCTGAACTTGGAGACTCCTCCAGCCAGGTGTATCCAGCCCATGGGACCCAGGGCTGCATATGACCAAGGAGAGCAATGAATACAGCCCAACACGAAGCCATAAACTTACTTAAAGCAGGTGATGGTTTTACAGTTTGCTTTGCAAACTGATGGCACAATTCTGGAGTGTGAATTTCACAAATGACAATGCCTTGTTGCAATGTCAAAAGGTCGGCCCAGGCATTTCATCTGTCCCCCGTCCCAGCAGGTGGCCCATGAGAGATGTATCATGCATTCCCATCATAGAGATCTGGCACCATGCATAGCTTTTGAACAGATGCCTAGATCTGGTGAATCCCTGCATTCCTTTTAGGTCATCTAAGTCCATAGATCCTCTGCCAGTTCACCTTTAAGTGGATGAAAGGCATGAATGAGCTTCGAGTCATGACCATTGGCTCAGGGAAGACCCTGTGGATGGAAGCTGACTTTTCAGCATCCTAACACAAGATCAGGAGCCTATCCTAGGTTCAAAGTCATCCCACTTAAAACCTCACAACATGAGAGTCCCAGGACAAGGAGCTGCAATTGGTTAATTACAGGAAGACAACCATACACACTCAGTAACTCCTCTTGCTTCTCACCCTACCACGTGCTGCAAAATCCTTCAGAGAAGGATTACAGATGTTCTCCACTCCCCCCCCCATTCCTCCCTCTATCTTTCTTTCTTTGCACCCTCTGCACTCCACACTTCAAGCTAAATATAATGTATCTGATTTCCCATCATACATACTAATCAGGTTTGAAAGTTGTCTTCTGGGGCTTTAAAAAGCTAGCCAAGAGCGGTGCGATTTCTCCAAAAGGATGTCTGCAATCAAGATGATTACATGGGAAAATAAATCATAATTTATATTGCTGAAAATGTCATTTGCAAAAAACACTTTGACAATGCCTGCCTCTTGGTCTGCTTCTCTGTGTGGGATAAATGCTGCCCTTCTGCAGCTCCCCTTTTTCCTTATTTATTTATTTCCTTTTAATGCTCTGAATACCATGGAAGTGATTGCCATTTCAGGAAGGCATGAGGTTATTGGGGAACACAACTGACAAGCTTGAAAGACCTGAAATGAACAATATGGATTCATAAGAGAGAGTGCAAGGATGCTGTGTATTCAGGATGCACACGTGCACATACACCCATCTTCCTATTGAAAGAGAACGTCAAGGTAGACTCTAAAACCAAAAGGCTCTCATCTGCCCACATGCCTTTAGAATGAGGAAACCATACTATGTTATCTGAGAGAAATGATTAATGATCAAATTTGTTAGCGCCCCTTGGTATTAAGAACTACCTCAGTTTCATCCTGGCTCTCAAATATTAGGTACATGAGCACCCATAGTTAACACTAGAGGCCAGCTGAAAATGGCCCCCAATTCTCACCTGTCTTACTCACAGGAATACCCTCGCACTGTGGAGTTAACAGCTTTCCGTAAGCAGTGCGTGAGCCTTTGGCCCTCATAACACTGGCCCTGGCTGACCGAGCACAGGCATGATGCAGGCGAAAGTTTGAAAGGTGCTCTGAGGTGTGGGTTGCACACCCATGCTTCCTGCACTCGGGAGAATTACAAGTTCAGGGTCAACTGGGCTACATATGTAGCAAGACAATGTTTTTGCCCCACTCTCCCTGCCCGCACCCCCCCCCCCCCACGCCAAATAAAAGAATAAAGGAAGAAGGGGAAATGGCTGCTTCTGTATTGGTGCTTGCCCACGTACTCTGCTTGGAACCTGCCTGTAGCTTCTGAGGTGAACAAGCCTACGAGGTGCTGAGTGACAGCAACAACCAAGCCCTGAAAGTGGAGTTGCCTGCCTGGAACCTGCTCAGCTCTCGTTGCAGACCTGGTGGGGTCAGAGGCTAAACATTGGTCGCTGTTGTTTTACATTTTGGGGTAGTATCTGGCACAGTGAAAGTTGGTAAGGGCACAGTTATGAACTGGACCCCTTGTAGCGCCCTGGGAAGCTGCCAGTCATGTTGATATCCATTGTCTTCCTCTATTGCTGTCCACCTTAGCTTTTGAGGCGGGGTCTCATACTGAACACTGGAGCTCACCGATTGACCTAGACCGGCTAGTCCAGGAGCGCCGAGGATCTTCTTGTCTTCATTTCTCCTGTGCTGAGAGTGCAGCTGCATGCTACCACATCTGGCATTGATGCTGGTGCTGAGGATTTAAACATCAGTCTTTATGATGCACATGAAGCAAGCACCTTACCTGCAGAGCCATCCCCCCATTCAACAATTTTAGACCATTTCAAGGATCAAATGAAACCTTTGGTATCAGAGCTCTTGGTTATTATGAATTTGTGGGGGTGGGGAGGAGAGCAGATAAGTGCTTGGAAGCAGGAGAGGGGAACACCCTGCCTGGCTGGGCTTCGCAGCCTTCCTTTCCTGCAACTCCCAGGCGAATACGATCACCAGTGAACAGACAATAAAGGGGTGGGAGCAGTGGCACCAAAGTAGAGCCTATGTCTCCCTCCTTGTGGAGGATGGGCAGTGACTGGGTACCAGCTGGATCAGGAAAGGACCTGATTGCTCCCTGCTCATTATCTTTTTCATCTATCAGAGGAGGCAGAGCTGTGGTAGGTTTCCATTTGGGGAATTGAGTGGAAGGGGTTTTGTCTCTGGAGCAGGGAGAGGGGACCAGGAGCAGTGTATAGATAGTGAACAGGATGGTAATTGAAAAGTGAGCAACTACCAGAGTTGTCACGGCAGAAATGCACACTTACCTTGGGCTTCCCATGGCCCGGGCTCTCAACTGAAGCAATACATTACCTCATGGTCCCGTGGCAGATGAAGAAGACACCGAGCATCAGAGTGGGCTGCTGATTATCCTTGAGACCCGTGTGGATGAAGTTCCTACCACCTCCTCCTCCTCTGTAAAGGCTGTACCAGCCATGAGAGGTGTCCTTCTACTGCCAGGGAGAGGGCCTGTTCTGTGCGGAGAGGTTCCGAGACTGTCTCCCCGCCCCATCACGGAAGGGTTTCTCTGACGGGAACTCCACTAGGACAGAGAAGAACCAACTGACCGTTCCCACCAGTTCTGGGAAGTTCCACCTGGCCCAAGCTAACTTGTTCTTGGGAAAAAGAGGTCCCCTGAAGTCCTTCAGGGGAGGACCTAGACCAGCCAAGCCTCCAGCAGGGCAGCCTCTTGAACAGTGTGGCCTGCCTGCCCTTCATATCATGTCAGATAAAACAGAAATGAACCAGCTGCCCTTGTTTCCCAGTGGCTTATCTGGGCATCCATGAAGTTGGTTCATCATTGCATTTAATGGGGAAGGAAGTGTCACATTTAACCCTAGGCCCCACAGAGCTACTATGGGAAAATCTACCAGATGCGAGGAGTATGGTAAGACTTAAATCTTTCAGAATTATTTTGAGTTAATATCCAAAAGTTAATATTGTTGTTATGGTTTTTGATATATTTGTATTAATTCTTTAAATTTCGTACAGATATACAATTTATTTCGATCATACAATTCCTTCCACCACCACCACCCCCTGTTCATGTCCTCCTTTTCTTTTTTTTTATAACTCACTGAGTTCAATTTGTGCTGCCCATATACTCATGGGTGTGGGACCATGTGATGGATAGTTTTAATTATCAACTTGACACAACCTAGAATCACCTGGGAAGAGAGTTTCAGTGAGGGATTATCTGCATTGAGTTGGTTTGTGGGCATGTCTGTGGGGAAACTATCTTAATTAAGTTAGCTGATGTGTGAAGACCGAGTCCACTGTGGGTAACCCCATTCCCTAGGCAGAGGGTCCTTAATTGTTTCAAGAGTGGAGAAATTGAGCTGAGCTCAAGCAAGCTAATGAGCATATATGCATGCATCTCTCTCTCTTCCTAACTGTGGATATGGTGTGACCAGCTGTTTACAGTCCCTGCCACCATGAGTTCCTTGTTGTGATGGACTGTAACCTGGGACTGTGAGCCAGGATAAAACGTTTCTCCCATATGTTGTCATTTGCCCTGGTGTTTTATCACAGCTGCAGAGATGAAACTACAACAATTACTTTCTATTACAGTTTTATACAATGCAAAACCAGAATAATTGTAACTTTTCTTATGTGTACGGTTGTGTGTGTAGATATAGGTTTGTACGAGTGTGTTTGTGCACGTGTGCGCGCGCACGTGTGTGTGTGTGTGTGTGTGTGTGTGTGTGTGTGTGTGTGTGTGCCCATGGGTATACATGCACATGGAGGCCAAAGACAACTTCAGGTGTCGGTGCAGGAGACCCATCTACCTTGGTTTTTCTTTTCCCTCCTTAAAACATTGTCTTTCTCTGGGACCTGAGACTTGTCAAGTCTATGAGCTGACTGGCCAGCTAAGCCCAGGGATTCTCCTGTCGCTGCCTCCCCAGCCCTGGGGTTACAGGCACATCACCATGCCAGGTATGTTACCTGGGTTCTAAGGCTCAAACTCAGGGCTCTGTGTTTACAGAAAGCACTCTGCTAACTGCACTGTCTCCCTAGCCCCAGATTCCAGTCTCTCAAACAACAGGATAACCACCCATTAGTTAGCACACTATTACTACCAGTGACTGCTAATGTTTTCTTTGGTTGGTTTTCTACTTGGTTCATATGAGCTTTAAAGACTGTCAATAGAAACCGTCCCCACTCCTTACACTGTAATGTTTACACACGAAGTCGTTTTTTCACCTCCCGCCAGCTCTGTAAAAAGATGAGTAACTGTGTTTGGCTCGCTGCTCTGGCTTGGAGCAGACACTTGGAATCCTGAGATTGGGTGCACCTGGTGTCTGCCTCCAAGGCAGGCCCAGTCCAGCAGGGTGGAGCAGATCCCTGGGGGTGCTGGGAAGTCATGGAGTGCTCATGGTTGCAAAACACTGTTTGAAATGCCAACAGATCTGGGGACCATTGAAAAGGGAGCCACATGAGCAAAAATATGACTTTCTTTAGAAAAAATGTTGTTCCCACCCAGAAAAGCCAGATATAGAAAGTGCTTCTTTTTTTTTTTTTTTTTTTTTTTTTTTTTTGGTTTTTTCGAGACAGGGTTTCTCTGTGTAGCTTTGCGCCTTTCCTGGAGCTCACTTGGTAGCCCAGGCTGGCCTCGAACTCACAAAGATCCGCCTGCCTCTGCCTCCCGAGTGCTGGGATTAAAGGCGTGCGCCACCACGCCCGGCTGAAAGTGCTTCTTTATATATAGTTGCTGTTGTGAGGCAGGGTCTCCTGTAGCCAAGGATAGCTTCGAACTCACTATGTAGAGACTAGCCTTGAATTTCTCATCCTCCTGCCTTTATTGCCAGAGTGCTGCGGTTATAGGGGAGCACCACAATGTCAGTCATGTAATAAACCTTTTGGGCTACAAAATAATGGATATTATTATGGCATTGTCTATGTTTTCCCTCATTTACCGCCCCCCCTCCATCCTAATGGTGTCCCTCCTCCAAATAGTTCACCTTCTGCTTCCATCTGAGTCTCTGTGTGAGATCTGTATATGCGATTGTCCATACGAAAGGTTAAAATTCCACGTAGGAGAGAAACCTGATCATTGTCTTCTTCCCCCTTCTCAGCCCCTCTCTCTTTCAGCGAAAACAACTCGATCCATGGTCGTTGCATTAAAGCCACATTTTTCATTTCTGAAACTTTCTGTTTCACTTTGCCTTTACAGTCAAGACAGCCATCGTTGAGTTTGTCGAAAGAATTACCATTTTTTGTCGCCTTCCCCCTGGATGCTGTCCTATTGGCTGTGTCTTCTAATTTATACTATACCTTTCAAGGAGCAGCTGGGAAGCGGGGGAGGGAAGGAAATGTGAACCGTTAATGCTCCCTCTCCTAACTGCAGACTTGTCAGCTCCGTTTTGTACATATATGATTATGAAGCAATTTGCATTAAATTTACACCTTTTCAAATTTTGAAAATTGCTTTGTTGAGAAAGAATCGCTGCACGTTCTCAATACCGGGCTGATTAATCACAGTTCTATGGAGGAGACATAACATTTTTATTAAACTCTCAGTGAGCAGGAAAATGAACACTTCCTGCAATAACCATACTAATGTCATTAGTGAACGTTTTCATTTACAAAGGGTCTCTGCCTCATCCTGAACCTCCTCCGGTCCTTCCCATATTGACCAAATCATCTCTTCTGGAGCTGGTGGTAAACCACATTCAGAGTGTGATGGCACCTTGTCCACAAGTCCCTGCCACTGGTTGATTGTCCTTCTAGGTCTCAAATATCCATCTGTTCCTCTTGTCACTTGAGGCTCCCCACAATACATCTTTGAATTTCATACAAGGTCAGGGATAGTTTCCATTCTGAAGAACCACTGACTGGGATGATTAGAACTCTAACACAGTTAAGTAGCTAGAAGAATAAAGAAAAAAAAAACAGTGCTTTGTTGACTGTGGTTCCTGTGATGTCTTCAGTGGACGCTTAGGGTAAGGGTGGAGCACATGAGTGGCTGGGAGGGGCTTGTGAGCCTGGTCAGCTATATAGAAATTCGATGATATGGGGCTGGGGAGATGGCGCAGATGGTAAAGTGATTGAGTGCAAGCATGAGACACTGAGTTTGGATGACCGGTATGCATGTAAAAATCCAGGTGTGATGGCTCATTCTTGTGATCCCAGCGCTAGGGAGGCAGAGATGAGATCCCTGGGGCTTGCTGGTCCGCCACTCTAACTGAATTGTGAGCTGCAGATTCTGCAAAAGACCCTGTCTCAAAAATAGGTAGAGAACAATTGAGGAAGACACGCACCCGGTGGAGACCTTTGGCCTCTACATGCATACCCCGCCCCTTGCTCACTCATTGTCTGCATTTAGCACACAATTTGTTTGAATGCAAATTGTTCATTAATAACCTCTCTGGCATTAGTCCTAATCTGCCCTGGAGCTATATAGATAGCATGGGTGCCTCTCTTTGAATTCTATTAAAAATGTAACCAAACTCATCAGCCTGAAGGCCCAGCAAAGCTAGTGGCAATAAGAAACTATTCCACAGGTACCGGAATGTGAACCTATTAAATAGTCTAGCAATAACAAGTGTGGATGAGGATGTGAAGAGCCAGGCATCTCAGGCTGTACAGGTGGTGTTGTCACTAGGTATAGCCATTTTGGAAAAACATACTGGCATTAGGCAGTGAAGTGGGAAACAACAGCTGATGCAGTTGATGGATTAAAAGATTAAGAATGTTCCAACACAGTATTCACAATGGTGAGAAACCCAGAACTCCTCAAGGCTTTTACAGTTTTTACAGGGAAAATGGTGGTAGCATATCTTTGCAGTGGAGTGCTGGACAACAGTGAAAATAAATGAATGAATCCCTATTGCCTGCATCAACACAGAGCTATCTTAAAAACGCAATGTACAGTATAAGAGAAAAACCAGATACATGGGATAATTTATACAATAGGGTTTAATTGACTAAGGTTGTGCAACCTTTAGGCAGTAGAAGCCGGCTGAAGGTCACATGTCACTTGGGGTTTTGTAGCTGCCTGCCCCCAATTCCTGTTCTTGTTCTGCAACCAGATGGCCTCATGCTCCACGTGCCACACTTCTCCAGCCAAGAGGAAAGTGTCCCCTTGACATCTGAGCCGAAATAAGCCCTTCCTCCCTTAGGTTGTGCTTGCTAGGTATCTTGTTGCAGCAACAACCTGCATCTCCTGGCAGTTCTTACACCTTCTTGTGCACTGAGCTGCAGGTGATAGATAGTCCTGCCTGTCTGAGATTCTTCCATAGACCTATCCCGAGAAGTGCAGGAAACAATGGGATTCTGTATTGATGGCACGCAGACCAACTGGTCCTTTGTTACCATGTCCTAAGGTCCTGAGGCTTGGGTCTTGCCTGGGGCCAAGGTTGTATGCTTCTCCATTGTTCTCCCTAAATCATTCATTTGCCAGGTATCTAATAAAGTACCTACTATGTGTTGGGGACTGTCACAGACCATGATGGAACTCTGGAAGCCAAAAACCCCTAAAGCCTTCATCTGGTCTTGATTACTTTTAACAGAAAAATTCATTGACTCAAACTACAGTAATTCTATTTACTTTCAACCAAACATGGTGAAGTTATCAAACTGTGGTGGCTCCCTCTCCTCACAGATAGAAAATGCCTAGATAAATACAGCGAGGGACATTTTTAAACATGTAAAAAAAATCAATTTTCATAAGGTTACATCTTTTTACCTCTTTATATAAAACATGCTGTATTAAAAGAGAGATTAAATTTTACTCTGTGGACTAAAATGCAAACACAAAATTATTTTTTTCATTTTTCAGAGCATGCACTGGATTATCATTTATTTATGAGGCTTTTTTTTAATCTAGAATATATGGAAATCTTTTCTTGAAGCACAATATAATATTGAATTGGGAATGTTGTCTGACAGTTCCCCTCTCACGGTTGCAGAGAATGATTCTCCTGTATGAATTTTTTAAGGAAACTTCAGTGCACTCTGCATCTGCAAAGGAAGATGTGCATCATCGTCTCGAGACACCTTTTCAAGGTTCTCTCCCGACTTTGTGCTCCTCCAACTTTTCTGCCAGAGACGATGCTTCTGTGATTTTTTTCAGAACTCACAAAATGTCCACTTTACTTTCTTTGGCTCAATTCAAAGGTTCCACTTGGGGGCCTGGTGAGATGGCTCAGGAGGTAGAGGAGCTTGCCACCAAGCCCAAAGATCTGAGTTTGATTCCAGGGATTGACATGAGGAACAAGAGAGCTGACTCCTGCACATTGTCCTCCAGCCTCCACGTGTACACCAGGACATACATGCACCCTCACTCATACACATACACACACACACACACACACACACACACACACACACACACACAAATATACAAATGTAATTTTTAAAAATGGTTTTAAAAGTTAAACTTAGGGATTTCCTGTCCCAGAAGACCTTGCGACGAGAAGCACAATTGAGGTGTGCTCCTTTATGTGTGTTTTCACTGTACATTTTCCTTATCTGGAGGCACTGGCCTTGGTTAGAGTCCTTCTTTCTAGTATGTTCTGAGACAAGTGTCCATTTCAGACCTGTTAAACATCAGTGGTAAAGTCTCAGTGGTGACAGCAGGCACCACACGGATGCTGATGTAAACAGCTCATTTTAAGACTAGGTCCCTGTTGCCTCTCCATGTATACTACCATCTGCTGGTCTAGTTACAGCTTGATAATTTGTGTGTGTGTGTGTGTGTGTGTGTGTGTGTGTGTGTGTGTGTGTGTGTGTGTACGCATGCACACATTTGCAGGCATGCAGGTGGTAGTGTACATGTACATGTGGAGTCCAGGAGTCAAACTTGGTTGTCATTCTCCAGGGGCTATCTATCTTGTTTTTTGAAAACGGGATCTCTTTGGCCTGTAGCTTTTCAAATAGGCCTGGCTGGCTGTCCAGCAAGGCTCAGGGATCAGCCTCTCTCTACCTCCTAGTACTATGATTGCAAGTGTTTACCTCCATACTTTTTTTGACGTGAGTTCTGGGGGGAGAACTTGGGTCCCCATGCTTTTTCACTGCAAGCATTTTACTGGCTGAGCCATCTCTCCAGCCCCTGATAATGTCTCACTTCAACACAAGCTAATGTGCACCAATTACCATGTTGTTGATGCCTCTTTTTGTAATTAAAAATAATCTTATACCATTAGCTTCCTCCATTGACATTCAATTTTATATTTATGTATTATAAATATGTATGAATAACAAAATAAATGTAATGTGTATATATATAGTACATTGACACACATTCCCAATTTACAGAGGCAGAAAGATTCATAGACATACAGAAAGACAATCATTATAAATAGTATGAAAGAAATTCATCCAGACCCCCACTGAAAAAGAAGAAATAAGAAGATTGTATCACACGGTGTCTGTCTTTTCCTGGCCCCTCATGATTCTTTATGAGCAGGGGTGGGGATGGGGTTTGGTTGGTTTCCCTTCATTTTCATATCATCAACTACTTTACCAGGGGTCATTTAGAAGCAGATCGATATGACACATCAACACTATAAGTAAATGAAAATGAATGCAGTGGTTTTTCAGGGATTCCTAGCAGAGTGTTGGTGACACCTGGCCTGTGCACTCTTGCTGAGCAGTTTCATTTTGAGAGGACAGCCACATACATGAGCATGTCTGAGAGTGCTGTGACAGCTCTGATTAGCCTCGGGATTCCTCATGAGCTTTCTTCTTTTCCAGAGACCCCCACAATAAAAGATGGAATAATAAGACTCTATTATACCACTTCATAGTTTGTCTGGCCCTCTGTGGGTTTGTTTTCAAGGGATGTCCATTAGTTTTCCTTTGTTTTTCTCTCCACTCTATCATGTTGTAGCTCCCATTTTTGATCTGGGGAGGGCTTTCTTTTTCTAGTTTTTAATTTGTTTGGATTATTTAAAATTCATTTAACTTGGGGTGGTCACCACTGATGGTGGTAAATGGCTTAGTCAGTGTGGTGTTTTGGATGAGAGTGGTCCCTATAGGCTCATGTATTTGCATACTTAGTCCACAGTTGGTGAACTGTTTAGGAAGGATTAGGAGGTGTGGCCTCATTAGAGGAAGTGTGTCATTGGGGATAGGCTTTGAGGTTTCAAAAGTGCACACCAGGCCCAGTCTCTCTCTCTCTCTCTGCCTTCTGATCAGGATATAGCTCTCAGTTACTTCTCCAGCACTATGCTTGCTTGATTGCAGTCATTCTCCTACCATGATGATAATAGACTACCCTTTGAAACTGTAAGCAACCCTCAATTAAATGCTTTTATTGTACAAAAGCTGCCTTGGTCCTGGGTCTCTTCACAGCAATAGAACAGTAACCAAAGACAGTTGGTAAGGTGCTTGCTTTCCATGCACAAGGACCCAAGTTCAATTCCCAGAACCCATATAAAATGCCAGGTGTGGCAGCCACACAGAATGTCACTGTGTGGAACTGGAAAGCTGACAGGAACTCCGAGTTCACCTTTATCTTCCATGGGGCAGAGGGAGGCAGGGCTGGGAAATGGGGGTAAGCAAATAGCGCCTGCCTTGCAAGGTTGTTTCAGATGAAGTAAGGGGTTACAATGTCATGTCTGACACAGGGATCCCTGGGAATGACATGGGAGACTTGAGAGATACCAAAGCTTCTTTCTTGTTTAAAACGAATTGCCTGACAGAGACACTGGAACCAAGAGGAAGTGTCACCATCTCATTCTTAAGCCTCGGGTGCCACCTGTGTGAGGGAAGCATGCAAAGAAAGCCCAGCACCCAATCAGGAGGACAACATTCACATCTTCTGTATCTCTCTGTCTCTCTTTCTGTCTCTCTCTGTCTTTGTCTCTGTCTCTCTCATTCTCTCTCTCATTCTCTCTGTATGTACCTTCTTTCCCCAGTATTTTGTAAGCCCTTTGAAAATAGAAGTTGTCTGTCATTCTTTTTCAAAAAAGAAAAAGCTTCCTAAGTGCTGAGGAGTTGCCAGCTGATCACCTCTAGGATTGCACATGAACAGCATCTCCTGCCCAACAAAACACACACACACACACACACACACACACACACACACACACACACACACACACCCGCGCACACCTCCACCCCCCACCGCCTCTCCCATGGTGGACAGATTACCACATGGAAGTACTGAGCGAATGGCACAAAACTGATTTCTTTAGCCTGAGCATGCTTTTCTACCACAGTGCCCTTTTCAGCCGAATGCTCAAGTGCTGGCCACACTCAGCGTTGCAGAGAGAGGCAGCAAGAGTGAAGGATTTCATGTTCAAATCCAGCCGCCTGAAGAGTGAAGTGGTGGGGGAGGGACGACAGTATCTGGTCTTGTGTGAGAACTTTTAGAATTATTACCCACTTTTCATTGCCGTTTATTAGAGTGGATTCATTAGCCCTCATTAGAGTGGATTCCTAGTGCGCATTACTACATCTCCTTCCCCTCTTCCTTCAAACACTCCTTGTAATACCTTTCTCTCGTACCTGCCCACGCAGATGGTCATTCGTTTTCTTAAGTTCAATTTAATAAGTTTCTAAAGGGTGTCTATGAACAGGTCACGAGAAACAGCCTTTGACCATGTTAGAATGGGTTTGAGGATTTTAAAAAACGTTTCTTAATTAAGAGCTTTATTGGTCATTTTTTGTTTTCCATGCAACATATAACAAGTGTTTTAAAAATATTTACAACTCCAATCTTAAAAAGGAAAAAGTTATATATGGCCATTTGAATTAATTGCAAAAATGACCCTACATTAATTAGATAATTAAAGGTCTCAAGCCTGTGGCTATTGTATTCATTGGGCTGGAAGCCGGTGTCTTGTGTAGCTGAGAAAGTGGGTTAGCATAATTCAATATTCAATGGCTGCACCCGCTTTCATATGAATAGATAATACAGAGGGAGCCTTAAATCTGGCTGGGGAGAACTAACAGGGACTGGGTTTATTTTAATTGAGTTGTAAGCACTTCTAGGCCATCTCACTGTCTTTACAGTTTAACCCTTCAGGGTTTTCACTGCTAGCCGCTTCCACGCCATCTCCCACGTTCATGGCCAGGATGTTTCTAGACTATTGAGAAGCCTCTAGCGGGCAGGGAGAGAGGTGGGGACAGAGGGGGAGGAGTGGGGGAGGTGTTTTTGCTTGTGGTGGGGGCACTTGCAGGCTCCTGGGCCACACAGAGGCCACAGGACAACCTTGGGTGTTGGTCCTCGCCTTCCACCCAGCTTGGGCTTCTGGTGTTTGTTGCTGCGTACACCAGGCTAGCTGGCCCCACGCTTCTGAGGGTTCTCATGTCTCCACCTCCCATCTCATCACAGGAGTGCTGCAATTATAGATGCTCACTAATAGGCCTGGCTTGTCATGGGTTCTGTTGATTCAAAATGAAGGTCCTTACGTTTGGGCGACAAGATCTTGACTCACTGAGCCACCTCTCCAGCCCCAATAAACACCTCAACACAATTTTTCTCCGCACAGAGAATCCAGGCCACCGTGGACAGAAGTCTTTCACCCCAGTGCATTGTCTGCGCCTTAGCTCATCAAGGTGACTTGTCAGGAAAATTCTCTCTTGTAACACCAGGTCCCCTTTAGATGACAGGACCTAATACAAAAGTTCTCCCCATACCAACTAGTCATGTAAGTTGATTTCATATCCTTTTATTTTATAAAGTTTTGCTTATCAGGTTTGTCATCCTGAATTTGAAATTAAAATGCGTGGTCTCTGGATGACCTTATCGTAACTGACCCCCAAATCTAATCACTCCTCGCATCTGTGAAAATCGACAAATATGTCAGGCATACCCTGGGCCATCAAAACAATGTTTTAAATATTTCATTTGTAGGCAAGGCAAAGATCATTTTCAGGTTAGTCCTCTGAGAAGGAACAGCACATGCACTCGAGTCTTTGGTCTCTCCTAGCTATAATCGGTGCTCATTACCCATGGCTTTTTATAAGCAGAAAATGTACATTGTATGTTCTGCATGAGTGAGCTATTGATCGGATTTACGGCCAGAAGAATGCTTCTCCGTGGTCAATACCTGGCCGAAGTGTGTCAGGTGAAGGTAAAAATAAAGAGAGATCTATACTTTGGATGGCCATTGCCGCTACGCCATGTCATGCTTGTCATTTGAGGTTGCTGTTGAATATAGATAAAAATCATATTAACATAGATGGCAATGTAGCAGAGTATGTACCTCATCAATAGGACAGATTTGTGTCCTCTTAAATGTCAAAATTTATTTTCCAAAAGTCACATTCTTATGTCAATTGTTGTCCGACTCATGTATGTTAGACTTCATTGTATGAAGACCTTTTCAAAACTCTGGGAGCTTGGAAGATGGCCCTGTCAGTAAAATGCTCACATTCAGTCATGAAGATCTGTGTTTGGATGGCTGAGACCCACGTGAAAAAGCCGGGTGTGGTGATATGCTCATGTCGCCTTTGCTCTGGGGAGGCAGAGACATAAGATACCTGGAGCTCACCAGCCAACTGGTCTTGATGAGTTGGTGAGCTCCACGTTCATTTAGAGACCCTTTCTCAAGAAACAAAGGTAGAAAGCAATGGAGGAATATTCCCAACACTGACCTCTGGCCCCTACATGCAGGCACATATATACACACAAACATACGCATCTTCAAGTTCAGCTGCAAGGGAGAAAAGCAGGAATTCACAGTGCTCTTGTCTCTGCACAGAGTTCTTGAATAAGACAGGAGTCAGAGGAAGTGGGTCTTTTGCTCTTGAAACTTTAGCCTTTTGTGTCTTTTCCTTGGAGTGTCTTCTCAAGTTTGGAAAAAATTGTGTTTTACAGTATCCTAATCTTCCCACTCAGACAGCTGCTAGGCCCTGTCCACAGGAGTGGCTGGAACCAGGGCAGGGATTAGCATGAGTTTCTCCCTGCCTGGAACAGGACAACCACTGGCTTCAAAGAGTGAATTTGTCTGTCTGGGTAATTCTGACAACCCCTGGACTTGCTCCATGTACCCACTCTAGAACTCAGGTTACCCAGTATCAGATCAGGGCCACCGTGATATCTTCCAATAAACTTCTTAATGACTCTGCTTAGAAGAGATTTGTCTATTTTCTGAAGCAGAGTCTATGGTTATGAAATGGAATGTAGATTGCAGGCTTTGTGACGATACATACTCAGAATAGCTCCTAAGAAAGGCTGCACATCTTAGAGGTACAAAGTCTTCTTCCTAAGCTGGTTCTGACTGAATGGTGGCATGATGGTGATGCCAGGCCATGGGGAAGGACCTGGGAACCTACATCCCTAGAGGTAGGATTGGTGATCCACTCAAAGTGAAGTGTTTTTGACACCGACATGGCAGAAGCAAGGGTCAAAGGCAAAGCTGCCTGTGTAAGACTGTTTTTGAGGAGTCCTCTGCAGTTGAGCTCCCTCAGAGCAATGCCTCCTGGGAAAACATGGGTGGGAACTTCACATCAGGGCTACGTGCCATTCCTGAAGGTCTGCCACCCTCTTCTTCTCTGAAAGTTGCCCAAGCTCTCCATTCATTGTGGTGCACAGTACACTGTTCTCCCTTTGTGTTTACAGTGTACAATTATAACTGTGTGTTTATTTCCTGTCTTCTGTAGCAAAGTATGAGATCCTTGAAGTCTAGGACCTGGCCTAACTTCATCTTCTCTGTTTCCTCAACATTAATTCGAGGCCCAGCAGCATCATTATCATTTCTTTTATTATCATTCATTATGAGGGCTAATATTGATTGTCAGTTTGAGAGGAAACAGAATCACCTAGGAGACAACCCAGGGGATGTTTGTGAGGAAGTGTCTATGTCTGGTGAATTAAGGTGAAAAGCCCTACCCTAAATGTCGGCTACACTCTCCCATGGGCTGGGATCCTGGACCAATTGAAAAGAAGAACTTGAACTGAGCCCTTACATTCATCTACTTCCCGACTGTGAATGTCCTGTAAGCAGGCAAAAGAAACCCTTCCTTCGGGTGATTTTGACAGATAATTTGTCCCAGCAGTGAGAACAGTAATCAACACAATTACTGTGGTTAATGATTGTAGCCATGGACAGTGTGTCAAACACTAGTGAAGAAGACTTTATGTGGGCCATTTCTAACTACTTTGTGAAAAGTCAAAAGCCAATTGGGGAGCCAGTGAGATGGCTGAGCGGGTAAGGGCTCCAACTACCAAGCCTGATGACTTGAGACCTGGTGGAAAGAATAAACCAACTCAAACAAGCTGTCTTCTGACCTCCACATGTGCATCTTTAATGCTCATACAGGCATATATAGAAATACATTAAAACGTAAATTTAAAGAACTCATTTTTTTTAAAGCTAACTGAAGCTAGGGATGGATCTCAATGGTAGATCATTTGCCTAGCTAGCATGCTGGAGGTCCCATGTTCAACCCTTAGCCCTACCAAAAAGTAAAATAAAATCATGCAGAGCATTCTCATTTTAGAATTGGAAATGGGGTTAGCAGTAGAGCACTTACCTGACTTGAGTGATACTCAGGTTCAGTCCCCAGCACTGTGAAAACATAAAACAAAGAATTCATGTTGGCCAGGAGAAACATTCTGGCATCTGAACTCTTAGGTCTCAAGCCCCAGTATGCTAATTTCCATGCTTGGGATCCTGCACTTTGCCATTTAAACTTTGTTGGCTCCCAGTTCCTCATTAGTCAAGCTGGAATAACATTGCTTATCTGTTGTGTTCACATTCAGGATTAAACAGAAAGATTATTCTGAGCCTGGCATCCAACAAGAGCCAGTATATGACAGGGGAATGTGACTTTTATGTGCACTATGATGTTTGAGAGGTAGATATGCTATTGAGTGAAAACAGCTAGACACTTGACATGAGTACCTAGTCAATGATACCATTTGTGTCAGAGTCAAAAGCAGGTCTGGCTTCTGCAGAAGAGAGAAGTTAGGACCCAGTTCACCTTGCTAAGAGGTGGAGATCTCAGAAGGCCAGAGGGAGTCTTCTGGCATACTGTGTATTGCCCTGGTGACTTGAATCCATGTGTGTAGACACATGTGCAAATCCTTCAGGCAGATCATTCAGTATTAGTGTATCTGAGTACATGTCAGCAATACTGCAGAATAAAATTTGAGGGAATTTTCCTCCGGCTTCAACAGAAATTTTGGTTTCTCCAACAACTGAAGTGCCCGGAGGGCTGGTGTCACAGAAGTGGCAGGATTGAGATGACCTGGTCGCTTGGCCCGCTTCCCCATTCTCCACAGGCCTAAGCCCTGGCCTTTGCAAAGGTAGTTACAAGATCTGCTTCTCAAAACCTGAACCTAAAAAGAAATCCTTCAGCCATATCTGTGTGAACTAAATATAGTGTCCGATTTACAAGGCTGTGGTCCTGACCACCCCCAGGCTATTTCTGACCACAGGGACAGCTTAAATGGCGTGGCCTATGAAATGTCATCTGCAAGCTCAAGCCAAGTGTTGATCTATTTAGGGCCAGGAGGAGACAGTGCTTCTGTCCTAGGCAGGATCCTATGCTGAATGGAGACTAGTACCCTGGCTGCTGGCCAGAAAGCCAGGCCTCCTTCAGTATTCTGTCCCGTGAGGAAGATCCTGCTAGTTGGGGCATTGACTCATACTACTTTGGACTCCCCAGAGCTAAGTCCACTCATGGGCCCCCATTTGGAGTTTTGATGGGCACTTGGCATTAACTTGTCAGCCCCCAGGAGTCTCTCAGTGTTCTGCATTCTTCCTTTTCTGTTTTCCCATGGCAGTCACCAAAATTCTTTGACTCTGTTGGTGCCTCCTTCAAAGTCACTTGGATACAGATTGCTCCAGGAGACCTAGTTCCTGTCCTCTTCCCTGCCCCCAACTTCCAGACAAGGGCAGATTCCCAGTTGTCGTGGATACCTTGCCAGTTCCAGAGACCATGCATTATCCCTCCACCCCTGGACTGTCTTGTCTTGTGCTCCAGTGCTAGCTACAGGCCTTTCCACCCTTCTGGAACGTGTGTCACAGCTCCCTCATGATGTCACTGTGCCAGTGACCTGAGTCGAAACGAGTCTGCCCAAGCCTCTGTGTTCTCCCTTACCACATGGAGGAGCAGGTTTCCTGTTCTTGAGTTCTGTTCCTCTCGCTGAATGCAAGCTGTCGTCTCCAGTACTTGCCATCTCTTGTTTTAGATTCTCTGTTACTCACTATTGAATTTCCTTCCCAACAACCTTACACTGAACAGTTACTCTCCCTGTTACAAGTGAGAAGACACGCTGGATATGTTGGTGCTATACACTGGTAATCCTAGTACTTTGGAGATTGCAGCAAGAAGATCATGAGTTCAAGACCAGCCTGGGCTACATAGTTAGATCCTATCTCTGTATCTCAATGCTGTACCCACGTACATAAACAAAAGTGAGAAAATGGGGGATTAAATATTCAATACTTTATGCATTGTGAATCAGTCAGAGTTGTGAAGTTAAGAAAGAATAATACTTACTGACTTTCATGTATTTGGGGAATATACTAGGCCTAAAATAACCTTATTTCTTCTCTAGACTGCCAGGATGAAGATATCATTGTAGTCTTTTAGACATGGGTAATTTTGGTTGAGGGAGGTTAAGTAATACACTCAAGGTCATCTGCCTATAAGTAGGGACATTTTCATCTCAGGTCAGATACCTTCTGTGTTCATCAAATACCACATTTCACCTCCTTTTAATCTTGATGGAAGCTCTTCACACACTTTGAATTCTGCACGAAACTGTCCCAAACATCCTACAGTATGTGTTTGAAAAGCCCTACCAAGGCATGTGGAAATCTTGCTATTCCATAATGATGTAATGTAGTTAGCACACATTGTAAAATTTTTATGACATTTCAGAGAAACCAACAAAAGAGAGCCTAACTCTCAGATAAGAGTTTGAAAAACAACCCATACAGCAACTCTCCTATTGAGTTTTATCATCATCCCATTCATAATTGATTCCAAACTTGCATGAATCTTTCAAGATAAGTGTCTTATTGATTATCTCAATACAAGCGATCACTTGGCATCCTGGTCTGCTCACTGTCTTCCCCTGATTACCGTAAACAATGAGGTTGACCAGAAGAAATGTCACTGTCTTTGGCATTGGACACCCGGGACCTTCTGAGGCACTGGCGATGGGAAGCAGAGGCAAGGAAGTAGCCCAACTAGAGCGCTGCTTGGTCATGGTCTTCGTCCTGTTCTGAGGAGCTACGTGTGGACATGGCCTGGGCAGTGAAGTCATGCTTGCCCTCTCGGCTCAAGGGCTTCTTTGGTAGCTGTGCAGTGGGTCCCGATGAAAGCCAATCCATGGCTGTCAGGAAACATTAACTCTCTTCGGTAGCATCAGTTTCCTGCTGTTTACTCATGGTTATGTAAATCAACCCTGCCCTTCTCCCCCTTCTAGGAAATGGTTGGAGTGTTTACAAGAGACTTAAGCTGCTCATTTGTAGTTGTGGCAGCTATAATACAAATGAACTCAGCATTGGAGAACTTCGTCTGCCCACCCAAGGGACTGTCCTAGCACTGCCCCCACGGCCCTGGCCTTTTGCACTGTTGCCCACAGGCCTCACACTGGTACAAGGTAGGGTCAGGGTTGACCAGGTTGCTAGATAAATGGGAGTCTCGGAGGCAGCTCCTGAGGAAGCCTTGAAGTACTCTCCAGATGACAATAGCCCTAAATTGAACAGGTTGGGCACTTGGCAAACAGGAGGCCTGGCACATGGACTTTTGAGGACAGATAATGAAGATTCAGGCCATTGCCTTAAATTAGCTGCCCAGCTTCTTGAGGCTGCCACTGCCAAATACTTGTTCTGAACCCCAGGGGACAAGATAGGGCTACTCGGCATCCTAGGGAGCCTGGCTGTCAGAAAGCCCCTGTTCAACAGCAAAAGCTTCCCTTTCATGATTGCTGAAGGTTGTTTTCTTTATGGTGTTTATTATTATTATTATTATTATTATTATTATTATTATTATTATTATTCTGTGTGAGAGAAAGACAGAGAGAGAGCAGGTGCATGCATTTGCTTACTACTAGAGGACAACTTTCAGGAGTCAGTTCCTCTTCTTCCACTGTGGGTACCAGATTTCGAACTCAGGTCATCAGGCTTTGCAGCAAGGGCTTTTATCCACTGAACCAATCCACTAGCCCTGTATGTGAGTGGCCTCATGGTGCTGCATGCAGGTCGTGAACGTAAGTAGAATTCCCTCACTGCTGCAACCACACATTTACCAAGGCCATGTGAAGGAACAGTTGGTCCACTTTTTGTAGATGAGGACATCTTTGAGGCAGAGAACCTAAGGTCCTTCAGACCTTGAGTCTTCGTGTGATGGTCATTCCTACCAAGGTTTCCAGGTGCCTTCTAATGCCATGCACATCTGCTTGGACATTGTTGCAAGTTCACTTAGCATCCCTGCATTCATCTAAAATGGTTTAAAATCCATTTACTGCCGGGCGGCGGTGGTGCACGCCTTTAATCCCAGCACTCGGGAGGCAGAGACAGGCGGATCTCTGTGAGTTCGAGACCAGCCTGGGATACACAGCTAGTTCCAGGATAGCCAGGGCTACACAGAGAAACCAAGTCTGGAAAAGACAAACAAACAAATTTAATTTCTTATTCACTGGTGCGTGTGTACGTGGGGGAGGGAGTCAAGCCGTGTGTATAGGTCAGAGGACAACTTGTGGAAATTGTTCTAGGATTCTAGGGATCAAACTCAGATTATCAGACTTGGTAGTAAGTGCCTTAACTCACTGAATCATCTCTCTAGCCTCAGAAATACCCCTTTAAGTAAAAAACAAAAACACCATATTTATGTATGTATGTGGGTAGGTGTTTACACACCACAGTATGCATGGGGAGGTCTGAGGACAAGTTTGGAGTCATTCATTTCCCTTCTCACGCGTGAATTTCAGAGATTGCACGTAGGTCACCTAGTTTGGTGGCAAGTGACTTTATTCAGAGCCATCTCACTGAGCCTGTATCACTTTATAGCTAAGCATGATGCTGAACATAAAGAGCTAAATTCAGAATGGACTCGTTGGAGAAGCCCACGAGTCCCTGTGTTGCTGATGGTGGTGGTGATGATGATGGTGATGATGATGGTGATGATTGTAAAAATGGGAGTGGAGGAGAAAGCAAATGGCGAGGAGGGAAAGGAGGAGGAGCTGGCTTTTCTCAGGAAGAGGTGGTTTCCTCCTTCATCCTTTCTGTACTGTTCAGTAGGCTGTCTGCAAAGCTCGGTCTGAGAGCACTGCCACCTCGCACAGACATTTACTCCATCCCAGTCAGCCTCCTTATGCTGACCTTGTCAGGGACCTGCAGGGTTCTCCCATCCTTCTCTGAGTCTCTTTTGCTACCAATTATATTTTAATGCTCAAGTTTTAACAGCGTTTGAGACTAGCATTTCTTTTTCTTTCTTTTTTGTTTTTTGTTTTTGTTTTTGTTTTTTTGAGTCAGGGTTTCTCTCTACAGCTTTGGAGCCTGTCCTGGAACTTACTCTGTAGACCAGGCTGGCCTCGAACTCCAGAGATCTGCCTGCCTCTGCCTCTAGAGTGCTGGAATTAAAGGTGTGCACCACCACTGCCCAGTTTAAGAGACTAGCATTTCTCTTGGGAACCAGGGAACATGTAGAGTGCACCTTTAATTTTTTCTATTTTTTAAAGAATTTCTTATTGTGCTAACTGCCAAGAAGGAAGCAAGAGGGAGAAAGTAAAGTAAAAATCAAAGTAGAAAAACAGAAAAGCGCAAATGAAGAGCATTTCAGGCCATTCTATTCATTAACTGATCTTCCTAGAGAGAACCACATGGTGGCCTGGCCATCTAATTCACCTAATTGTGATTTTATTGACACTCATGTCTGTCCATATCCTCAGATCCTATCATACATGGAACTTATTCCTTCCTTCCCTGGTTCTGAGGAGTTGCAAGGCTGAGCAGAAGAGATGAGCACCAGTTCTAGTGGGTTTCATTTGCAGTTCAGAATTTCCAGCAGATCCTCATGGAAGCTTCAGGTGGGAGGTGGGGTTGGTCTATCTGCAGAGGAATGGTCAGATTTCACTCTGATCCTTGTTATTTCTCCAGCTTGCCTGACATGGCACATTGGAGCCCACCTGAGCAGGTCCTCACTGGGGCCTTGGTCACCCTAAAGTAGCTACAGCAGAGAAGTGGGTGTTGAAGCATAGCTTTTCGGGAAGGGCATAGAGGTGGCTATACTTAGATGATAATGCGCCCCTATTGTGTGTATAGATACAGTTTAAGGATCAGCCTGGAGCTTAAGTGTGTATATCCGTACTTTCTCTTGATGTTAGCTCACTTACCTGTCCATTGGCTTTGTTCTTCTGGATGGATTGATTTTTTTTTTTTTACCCTTTTTGTAGAATAAGAATTGTAAGGCACTAACCTTTCATAGTTGGAGGGTGAGAAAGGATGGAAAACCACAAAGAGGTAACAGGATTGTTCAGAATTTCCCCAAGAAGTCTGTCACTGGTGGTGGCAGCGCATGACGTTTATGGTTTATTCATTGAACATTGCTCTTCCTCTGTGCGTCAGGCTCTTCTTCCATGATACAAGGATCATAGAAATAAGTAAAATACAAACCCTGCCCTTAAATATTTCCCAAATAGGAAAATAGCTGGCCATGGTTGATGGGCACTTGGGGGAGGAAGTGAGAGAGTGTCAGATACTGTTAATAAGAGGATCATTACAGTGAGGTGGCTCAGTAGATAAAGGCACTGACCACTAAGCCTAATAGCTTGAGATGGACTCCCCAGTACCCACATAGTGGGAGGAAAGAATCCACTCTCTAAAGTTGTCCTGTGATCTCTACATGCAAATCACAGTGCGTGAGCCCATATATATATAAATAATAAATTCAATAAAAAATAGGAAGAGTGTTAGAGTGTTATATTAGTAAAGAAGTCATGTGGAGGACAGAAATGATCATCACAAAGGGTTCAGGAAGCACTCCTAAACTTGAGAGTCCTTTGAGGTGCTTTTTGAAGACTAACTAGGACTGTCCCAGTCCAGGAGCTAGCTAGGACTTTCCAAGGAGCAGAGTAGAGGAGGAAAATTCATAGCACCAAGTGTATTGATGGATGGCAGAGCTCAGGGTAGGGAGACATAGCCAGGTACTCTTGTAGCTGGTGTGTTATGTGAAAACCTGGAGAAATAGCTTGCAATTCAGTGAAAGGTCTCAAAACCTGAGACTTTGGGAGAGAGTAAGGAGAGGGCGAGCCCTGTTCATGCCTGAAGGAGTTGCAAGGCTGAGTGGAGGAGATGAGCACCAGCCCTAGTGGATTTCATTTGCAGTACCAAGATTTCCAGCAGATTCTCATGGAAGCTTCCGGTGGGAGGTGGAGCTGGTTTGTCTGCCGAGAAGCAGTCAAGAACTCAGCTTCCAAAGTCTATAGTTTGCTTCACAAACCCTTGACATTCCCAAGTCCATGTCTCTCTGTGTATAAAGCAGAGAGTGACAGGACACCTACTCTGGTTGGCTGAGGTGAACCAGGCTGAATGCATGCAGCAGCCCTCCCCCCAAAGTATGAAAGTATGTGTCACCAACTGGAGGAGAGGGGTAGCAGAGCACAGTCAAAGGAGCGACTAGACATATCTGCTTCTGCCTTGGTTTCTTACTTTTTAAGTATCTGTAGCCGTTCCCAGTACCGTAATCAGATAGCATGTGGGTGGAGGAAGCTCCTTCTTGCCTCATGTGCCTCCCTTGGAACAGGGGAGTGTTTCCCTAAAGACTTTGAACAGACCTATCCTGGCTTGACCTCAGACAGCATTGTACTAAATGCCACTGAAGATTTAGAGCTCATACCATCCTCCTATGGAGCCTTGTCCTGAGCAGCCCAAATGTGGGCTGTTGGTTTCCTCATTCCCTCCACTTTCTGGTTCCCCTTTCTCTGGCATTCACCTCTATCACCAGGAGAAAAGGCTCATTATCCTTATCAAGACACTGTGGCGTGGAAGACTCATTCCAAATTTAACGCCAGATAACTTATTTTTTTAGTTTTATTTACTGTGTGTGTGGGGGGGGAGAGGGTGTGTGTATATCAGCACATCATAACATGGTACATGTAAGGAGTTCAGAGGTTAACTCTGTATAGTTGATTCTCTCTTCCCACCTTCATGTGAGTTTCAAGAATCGAACTCAGGTCTCCAGGCTTCAAGGAAAGCACTTTTACCTGGTGAGCCATCTCACAGGCCCTCAGCTGAATTTTGAATTTATCTTTGGAAACTTAATGAGTTGTGTGATCTCCCAAAGTCCAGGCTTACCAACCTGCACAGAGAAGATCATATTGTCAGTCTTTTCTGTTACTGGGAAAAGAGTAACCAGTATAAACACCCTCATTCTAGAAGCTTCCTGGAGATGCAGGTTATACCTTTTTCCAGAGGGGGGATACTTAGGGTTATCTTCCTTGAAAGCCGGATGTGGATGACCAAACTGAGAGCCTTTAGACTGAGGAGAAGGCACCAGGGTGGCTTCTCCGAGCTACCACTTCTGTCTCCATTTTTCTAGAGAGTAGCTCCTGGCCACCCACTGTACAAACACACACAAGTGACAACAACGGTAAGTGTTTATAACAATGTGTCTATCGACTTCTTATTTCAATAGATATCCAGATTTATTATCCCTCAAGGTAAGCATTGATTTTACCTTTGTCTCCGTCAATATTTACCTCTGAGGTCAATATGTGTGGGTATTCACCTCAGCTACAGTCAATAGCCATTCCGTATTACAATATATGATGCTCATATGTGAAAATGAGGAGCAGTGTGGTATTAAAAAAAATGTTAGTCAAGGAAGCTTCTCAGAAATAAATATAATTCTATTTCATTTGAATACATTTTGGCTGTTTAGAGGTCAGGTTCTTTTTCACTTAGTCAAAACTGGGGGTTTTCGGCTGCAGGCTGGCGTTCGGGGAAAGGCTGACCATTCAAGGCAATACTTAATGATAGAGGACTAAATGCAGTTCCCTGAGAGCTCCTGAGCTGAACTATAGCTGTAAGACTATGCATGTTACAAAAGGGACAAGAATGTGAGTGTGCACATGCTCAGGACATGGACTTACTTCCTCTTCTGGTTTGCAGGAGCTGAGTAACTGATATAAGAGGGGGAAGAAACAGAGCCCCCTTGCCTTGGTTTTCTGCCTTTATTACAATTGGAAAAGGAGGCCTGGTGTTACATGGCCTGGTTGCAGGGGGTGGGGGTGTGGGTGTGGGGTGTCCAAGCATATGCCAGGAAGCACACATGGCTGCTGCTGATAAGGACCTAACTATAGTAGTCAGTCTGTTCTTTTTGTTCCTGTGGGTGTGTAAGCATGTATAGGTGCCTGTGTGCAAAGGTGCACGTGAAGGTCAGAGATCAACCTTGGGTGTTGTTCCTCACTGTTGATCTTCCACCTATCTGGTCTCTCACTGGACCACACCGATTAGACTAGGCTGTCAGGTCCGCAAGCTCCCCATTACAAGCACGCACCACCATGTCCTGCTTTGCATATGGGATCTGGGAATCGAATTCTAGTCTTCAGACTTGTGGGGCAAGTTGATCTCTCTCTCTCTCCTGGGTTTTGTTGTTGTTTGTTTTTTTGTTTTGCTTTTCTTTTGTGGTTTTGAGATGGGGCCTCGTATAGTCCAGGCTGGTCCCAACTTGCTCTGCTGCCAAGCATGACCTGGAACACCTGATCCTCCTGCCTCCTTCTTCTGAGTACTGGGATTACAGGTGTGAGTGACTACACCCAGTTTAAGTGTACTGGTGATCCAGTATTTTTGTGCATGCTAAGCAAGTACCTGAGCCTAGTGGTAAATTTATAGTAGTGCCAATATGGCCATTGTGGGCACAGACTGCAACACACTGGGCCATACTGCCCATTCTAGTTCTTTTGGATTTCACTTTATTGTATTCGTATTGCAATTTAAAAACGTTTATTCATTGTTGTGAGGGAGTGCATGATGTGTGTGTGTGTGTGTGTGTGTGTGTGTGTGAGAGAGAGAGAGAGAGAGAGAGAGAGAGAGAGAGAGAGAGAGAGAGAGAGAGAGAGAGAGAGAGCACATGAGCCACAGCATGTATGCAGAGATCAGAGGACACATTTGAGGTTAGCTCTCTCCGTTTATCTTGGTGAGGGTTCCCAGGAAGGAACTCAGACCACCAGACTTGCACGAGTGTTTTTACTCACTAAGCCGTCTCACTGGCCCTAGCTTTTTTGTTGTTGTTCTTGTAACTAATATTTTATCCGCCTAGCATCTTTCCTGTCACTCAGGTACTATTTCCAATGCTCCATTCTCTTTTGTGACATACCTGTCTCCCTCCTTGTGACAGAGACCATGCCATGATGCACAAAACCACAACCATTACTGCTAGTCTTAGTGACCTGGTCTAAGTGTGACCAGACACAGCTCTCAGAGAGGAGTGAATGTGTAAGGAGCCATGACAGCAAGTCCTCCCAGTGATCCTGCCCTGTGGCTGGTGCAGGAGCTTTGGCAGACCTGTGCCCTACACACCTCACGTCCTGGCACTGCTGTGTAGTAGTGTCTTCCCAGGCAACACAGGAGGAGGTTGCCTATTGCAGAAAATAAATAGATAGATAGATAGATAGATAGATAGATAGATAGATAGATAGATAGATAGATGATAGATAGATAGATGATAGATAGATAGATAGATAGATAGATAGATAGATAGATAGATAGATAGATAGATAGATAAATGTAACTGACACAGAAAGAGAATCAGAGGAGCAGAGATGAGGCCAAGGCAGAGCCAGCAAAGGTGAAAGAGGGCTACAGACAGTCAGAACCCTTGGGATGACCGGTCCATTCATTTTTCTCAAAGCTGCAAACAAACAAAACAACCCTGGCTTTCTCCCCTCGCAGCTGGAAGGATGGAGCTGCCTCTGGATCCCATTGCTGTGTCCAGCTGTGTAATCAGAAATGCTGTGGAAGTCTCAGTCTCCTTTCCCACCAAATGGGAAAAAATCAATCTGGTGATGAGGTTGGACAGTGCTCATAAAGTCCCCAGCAAGAGCTTTATAAAGTTACTTCCCAACGTGCCCTTCCTCTGTCTTATTAATGCCCATCCTTTAACCTGTCCTCGGCTTTATCTCTTGGCATCCTTGGGGCCTTTTTAACCCTACATATGAAACTAATCCATGGGCATGTCTGTATGCAAGGATTCATTTTACCCCACACAGCATGCAAACTCAGTTGCTGAGATTTCCCCAGACTCTCCTCCTCTGCGATCGGCCACAGCAGCAAAACCCAAAACCAGTGCATCCTTTTGCATCTGCCTTGGCAAAAGCCCGACCTCTCTGAGTGTTACCTGACTCTGGACAAAGAAGCCTGAGCCCAGGATCTCCTAGTCGTTCAGTCTGCTTAGTCTTGCTGCTTGAAGCTGACCTTACCCACCATCCATGGTCCAAAACCCTTAAAGGAAGTCCAGATCCCGACTGTGGACATCTTTCTGGCTTCCCCACCTCCTTCCTTTCTGTTGCCATACGGGGCTGATATTCCCACTGCACTGCTGTCTTCTGCCTTTAAAGGTGCCCTGGATATCACATGCTCAATGCAAGATCTAATAATCACAGGCCACCCTTGGCTCCTGTGTCCCCTTTACAACTCATAGGCTATCCCCAACTTGACACTTATTTAAAGTGTTTATTTATTTATTTGGCATTCACAGAACTCCATGGCCCTGGTCCCTTGGGATGTAAATTAAAGCAACTTCATTTTCATAGTATCTCTCTTCCAAATCCCCCATTGTTTATTTAAATAGCAGCCGATGCATCTTGCAAGTAAAGAATGATAATTAAGGGAAGAAGAAGAGCTGGTCTCTCAGGGAAGCCAGGATTTCCTTTCACAGCAACCCCAGCCTCACTGTCAAAGGCTGGTGCAAAAGAGCTAATACCCAGGGAACCCGCAATGTTTGCGGGGGAGGAGGAATGCTTCCTCGGGAGACTTGGGGGCTCCGTGTTGGGGAACATGCTACAGGGCCTGCCTGCTGCAGGAGCTCAGCCACCAAGGGTGTAGGCATGTCCTTCACTCCCATCATGGCTGGCTGCCAAAGTAGAGCTGGAATTAAATAACACAGTCACAAAAGGCTGGGGAACACCAGGTTCAGAGAGGCCACAAAAGCAACAACCACTGGAACTGCACCCTCTCCTCTTTGCTGACACTGGAACCAGAGCCTGTGCATTCTCACATGCTTCTCACAGTTTTCTCCCAGTCTGTCATCTGCCATAGACCCAGGTGGCAGTCACAAGACTCCTTCCTCTATCCAGCGTGCAGCAGACTGCTTCTTTTGAGACCATGCCATGAACAAGGGCAGGCCATGCCTTTGCAGAAAACGTGTTCTCTCATTCCTTCCTGTGGCTGTGTCCCAGGCTGCATGTCTTAAGGATGAGGTCCTTAATCGACTCTCTTCCCCACTCTGTCCCCCTAGCAGACATAAGCAGTGTCCTTCACACTGAGCAGAGAAGAGCCCTGTCCTCCTGACCAGCCAGTGAGGAGACTTGACACATTAACCCAGCCCAAGTGGATGAGTTGCAGACAAAGACCTGGATGCAGTAGAGGAACAAACTTCAAACTTCAGTGTTTAAAGGGTGGCGTGTGTAGACCAAGAGTGTTCATGTTGGGGCAAGTGGTGCTCCTACATTTGGGGAATGTGATCAGTTTTTCATTCTTTGTTCTTTCTGCTCTTTTTTTTTTTTTTTTTTTTTTTTTTTTTAGTTTAAGTTTTCTGTTAATAGGCCTTGTAGTGCAAGGGTCACTTGTCAGGGTCATGGCCTTTTGAGAGCCTGTAACATACAGAGGTGTGTGCTAGCTGAGATTTAACAAGGTTGTGGTGGGATGGCACAGGGGAGCCAGAGGAACCCATGACAGGAATAGCTGAGTGCCTCTCAGGTGTTAAAATAACTTCCAAATTGAGATGGGTAGGAACCCAGACATGAGGAAGGACAAGCCAGCTGAAGGGCAGGTGACAAAGCTCTGGGACTTCCTGGGGTAGAAGCTCCGATGATGTCAGTAGAAGTCCTCATAGAGATTCAGCTGGGAGTTAGCTAGGGCCTAGGAGGAGGAGGACAAGCCCCGCTTCATTAACTGAATGAAGAGAGCATGGAGAATGCACACCCATCAAAATAAAATCATAGGCTCAGCAGGAGTTCGGTGCCTCTGATCTTTCCACTCTGATCTCAGCAGTGATGACGGCTAGCTTTGAGGAGTGGGGATTCCACAGGCCATCAGTCTAATCTCAAAGCACCCCACCCCTCACCCCCGCTGCCGCTAACACCGGCCTCACTAAACATGCTGCCTAAGTAATATTCACACGTGAGCTGTGCAGATGCTTTTAAAAACAGACCCCTTGTGTCCTCAGCTTACCATCTCTTCTGCTCTGAATTCTGGCTCCTTGTTCTCCCAGAGCATGCTGATTTGGGAAGTTGCCAGTGCATCTCGGGAGTTAGCAGGTCCATGGAGTAGAACAAAGTCCCCGTGAGCTCTCATGAGATAGGACCTATTTCTTACTTGCTCACAGATCTTCCTTCCTTCCTTCCTTCCTTCCTTCCTTCCTTCCTTCCTTCCTTCCTTCCTTCCTTCCTTCCTTCCTTCCTTCTTCCTTCCTTCCTTCCTTCCTCCCTCCCTCCCTCCCTCCCTTCCATCCATCCCTCAATCTATCTTACCCTGTTTCTATTGGTTTCTCACTCCTTCATGTATCTATCCATCTGTCTTTCATCCCTCCATTCCTGTTTCAGTTGCTTTCTCAATCCCTTGGGTATCCATCCATCCATCCATCCATCCATCCATCCATCCATTCATCCACCCATCCATCCGTCTCTCAGATACTATTAGCCCCAACTGTGTGCCAAGCACTGCACTTCCTATTATATACACTGCTGATTTATACATTTGGATTCAGTGGTTGATTTTTATTTTGTTTTATTTTTTTTTTATTTACATCCTGCCTCCTTTTTGTATATGGCTCTTGAGAGTATTCAGGCAGTCTTTTACACTGCATCATTTTCTAAGAAGCACCAGGGTATACCATCAAGCATTCTCCCCCCAGAACTCCACCACACACATTATTTTCCACAGTGACCTATTTTAAGAAAGGTTTTTCTGGCACCCTTTAAATGAACATCATTACACTTGCTTTATTTATTTTTTCCCATCTCTCATGTTTTTAGCCTTTCCAAACTCCTACACTGCAGTGTTACAATGATCTACCACCTCGTGACTCAGTTGTCCATACTTGTTTATAAGCATCACAATATATGAGTTTATAATATATATATTTTCCATAAATATACCAAATGTTTGCCAAGTTTCACATGCCCCCCTCTTTTTCTTCCTTTTTAAATTCAAAAATTTCTAGTTGTGTTTATTCTCATCGTCAGCATACTTTATCATATCAAAGCCTTTTCAGGCACTGTAAAACTACTGAGTTATGTTTGGGTCATGTTTTGCGGTATGCCCTTTAATACTGTAGCTTTAGAAATGCAATTTTCAGCCTCTGCTTATTAGAATATGATAAAGTATTCCCGGTCTATGTCCAGCTCTACTAATCTCCAGACTGCGCTTCATGAATTAAGCATGAAGATTTTAGTCAATGTGCTTTCAAAGACCAATGTTTAGGGAATCATGGATTTTCTACAAGCTGAGGGGAAAATCTATAATAGGAGGAACTGATTTTCAAACATCATATTCCCAAGAAGAAATGTCCAGTTCTGGCCCAGAAACAGAAAATGTTTTGCTATCAGAATATTCTAGAACCAGTTATGACCACATTGTGCAGGTTAGTTTATTAAAGGCATGGTGTTTTAAAATATGTAAGGCCATCTATCATGCGGGAGGATTTCAAATGCCGGCTTACTTTGGAAAAGCTCATTCAGATTGGGCTAACATCAAGGGAAGAATGCAAATTGAATTTGTAAGGTATTACCACCAACTTTCCGTTCTTTCCCTCCACTGCCCCCTGCATGTCTTGGTTCTTCTTGCTTTGTATAGTTTAGCAAATAACCAGAGATCTCTTTGCAGGATGAGAGATCTCCTTTGGAGAGACTTAGACCAAACACATAGATAGGCCGTGGTAAAGCCACATTATAGGTAGATTGCATTAGAGACTACTATGTGATTCAGGGTATGGTATGTTTTATGGCAGCTAACAGGCAAGCGTTTTACAAAGAAGTCAGCGTTCAACATCACCACACTGGATGAAAGGGAGGCATCTCTCCAGGAAAATGTAGAAGTGATTAAGATCCAGGAGACTGTGGAACATCTGGAATGAGCATTCAGGCACCTGTGTTCATGTCAGCCCTGCTCTCCTGGTGCTGTGTGGTGAGATTGCTCTTGGCTCCCTCCTAGTTACCTTCATGATCATTGATACCTTTCATGTGTGTGTGGGGGGGGGGTGGGGGGGCAGAACTTTTAGGCTTAGTTATGCATGTATGTGTACATACATACATGTGGAGGCCATACAACCATATGATCACCTTTGGTATCCCGCATTTTGTTTTCTCTTATTGGCCTAGAGTTTACCAAGTAGGCAAGGCTAGCAGGCAGGTGAGTCCCAGGGAACTGCCCATCTGACTCCCCTGGGCTGGAATGGTATGCAACTAACCATGCAAGATTCTTGAAGCGTAATTTCTGGGAATCAAATTCAAGTCAGCTTTACCAAATGAATTGTCTCCCCAGCCCTTATTGGTGCCTATTATCGGACATCTTTTTCACATAGCCCTTTCCTAAGCCCTTGGTCTCAGTAGCCCATTCATATCCCTACTTCCTATCCTAGCAGCCAAGGCTAGAGGAATTCCAGCTAGTTTCTTAGGCAATTGAGATGGTGCAGAGTTAATATTTGCTACCAAGACTTGTTGGATCCCTGAGTTAGAGGAGCCAGACCCAGCTTGGTGGCTCACAGACACTGCTCCATGTTTGGACAGTATGAGATAAGAATGTAGGCATAGGCTGCAGCTGGGAAGCTCTGCTCAGCCAGGCTCCAGTGGCTGCTGATGACAACTCATCCTCTTCTCCAATGCAGAGATCAAGACAAAAATGTAAATCATCTCCAATTAGGGGGCTGCGGCTGAAACATCCCACTTTTGAGGAAGACAGGAAAATTCTCAGCTTGTCTGGCTTTATCTGTGAACCCACAGGATCTCTCAGGGGCTTTAAATTAATCAATCAATCCAAAGACATTGAACTGAATCTCTATCTCTGGTATGGAGACTTTGAGATGTGTTCTAAACGAAAAAGAAGCAAAAGGCTGACTGCCCTGCTCCCCACATAGCCCAAGGCTGCCTGCCCTGGCTGGGGAATTGGCAGTCAGTTCAATCACACGGCCCCTCTGACTGGTGTTTTTCACTAAACTGACCCCAGTTGCGTGTAGACACACTCTCCAGAGAGGGACATCATCTCTTCTCCAACCCTCACCATTTAATTGTTCCTGACACAGTTTTACCAGAAATGCAGCAAAACCCAGCCCTGTCAATCACCATTTGCTCCTAAGTGTCAGAATAGCACCTTGAGACCTAGGTGTACAAGGGCATGTCCCTAGACATCAGTGTCAGGAAGTTCACAGGACAGACAGTGCAGCTGAGGAAAAGGGCCCCATAGGAGCAGGGGGTGCTGGGACTTTGTAAGGGGCCTCGGTCCACAAATGCTTTCAGAATAATGTCCATTCCAAGGAAAAGACTGGCTGTTGTCTAAGTGACAGTTGCTGAACCACAACCATGTGCAGATACAAGGCAAAGTAGCGGTCACCTGGAGGTTGACTATGTGACAGAGTCCAGAGAAGCTGGTGGGATCTCAGACAAGGGTCAGAGCTGCAGCTCCAGCCCTCTGTTGCTGTGGTTTGTGTTTTATAGGAGAAACTGGTTGAGCAGAGGGTGCATCTCAGTGCTGGGGCCCCCGGGTTGAAGAAGAGAAAGAAGGAGAGAGGCTGAGGAGAAAGCCTGTCTCAGAGGCTCAGGATTTATATGTGATGTCACGCCCACTCTGAGGGCTAGAGTGTTATTTGTTTCTCTTTTTCTTTCCTTATTCTTATTTATTTGCATCATTTATTTTGTGTGCATATAAAGTTCTCTCTACCTTGGTGAGGCAGGGTCTCTCTGTCTCTCTTGTTTCTGTTCCCACTAAAGCTTCCAGATGATCCCGTCTTTGCCTCTCATCTGCCCCTCAGGCCCCCTTAAGAGGAGTAGGGTTACAGATGAGTGCTGCTATACCCAGATTTCTGTGTGGGTTCTAGGGATTGAACTCAGGTTGTCAGTTCTGAGCAGCAAGCACTTTTACATGCTAAGCCATCTTGTCAACCCCCAATTCATTTCTTTTCAACCCTGCATAGGCCAGAAGTCTGTACCCAGGGAAGGGAAGACAGGGGCAAGAGGCCAGCAGGTGCCCCCTGCTGCCTCCCCCCCCCCCCCGCGGGCCCCCCCCCCCCGTGCCCCCTGGAACCCACATCTTCATTCTGTGTAGCCAAGGTCTAAAGAAGAGGTGGAGAGTTGGCTTCGTTGTTGCCAGCTAGTCAGTGTCAGCCCTGAGACTAGAATCTTGCAGACTGGTAGGTAACTGCCCGTACCAGACAAAAACCAGAGCAGATGATGTGAAGGAAAAGCATGAGTCTAGACAGAGGACATGGAGACAGCGCTGGACCCCTGATCCTCTGATCAGCAACTGTGGAGATGAATGCTCAACCTCTCAGCACAGTGGCGTGGAACAGACCTATAAAGAATGGATCACTGTGGGGTGACCTGAGCCCCTCTCTGGAGTTTTAGGGAGGAGACTGTCCGGTCCTGCAGCCATCTCAATGCTGGCAGGGGGATCTATGGCTCTGGGCAGACTTAGGAGTAGAGTAGGACATGCTTCTAGAACCTGCACCAGATGTGGCCAGCAGCCTTGCTGTCTGGGTGCACAGCTGACTCTGGCTACTGAGTACAGATCAGGCCCTCAGGACTCAGAGAGTACCACAGACAGCCACTGCCCTCCGTCCCTCACAGCTGCTGGGGGTCAGGGGGTGGGGGAGAGGCTTCCTGAATCAGCCCGCCCTTTCTGTCTTCATGACCCACCCACCACCTTACATCTACCTCATGGTATTGAACAGAAACTGGGCTGTTCTTTGCCTCTTGGCTGTTAGAAAAAGGCAGGTTTTCAGCTCTGGTTTTCCTGAACACAACTAGAGTAGAATCCAAGGGAGACATCAGCTCAGCTAAGTTTTCCCCAGAAGATTAAAAACAAAAATGTTGAGGGGGACTCCTTTGCCCTCCTTGACTGAACACAGGCGTGAAAAACTGTGAGGACGGAGGATCGTGTTATTTTTAAGCTAGCATCCCCCCCCACACACACACACGCACACACACACACACACACACCTTTCTAAACTAACTTCTTTCCTCCCTTATAGGGGACAGAATAGCTTTGCCTGTGGTGTGCAAAATATATACCTTATAATGTTAATCAAGAAGCTGTTATTGCAAAGTAAGAACACACTAGTGTGTTAATTGATGGAATTTATCATGGAGAATATTTATAACCAGCAAGCAGCCTTTTCTTCAGGAGGAACAAAGGATTAAGTTGAGGAGACTGTAATGGTATTGTTAGCAGGCTATTGCAATGATTTTCATCTCGGAAGAGTAGAGAAAGGTGAAATTCCAACTGGGAATATTAGACTATGCAGATCACCACCCAGGGGTATTCAGCTCTGTTTAAAGTGCCGAGCTCCGTTTTGCCTTATGATCCAATTGTTTTATTAGCGAGATCATTGCGTGTTTCATTTTGCTACAGTAATAGTGCGGTGTCTGTCTAACAATACATTATAGAGTCAGGCAAACAATGGTTTTGTATTTGGGATAACAATGAAATATCTTATTAAAATGCAGGCTTCCTTGGGTCCCTGAAATTAGAGTCTTATTTGAAAGTGATTCCTCTGGGCTTAATTCACTGGTTTGAACTAATCATAGTAAGAGAATCACTCTTTTGTCAGGGCACAGAGGTATTGGGGATGGTACCTGTTTTTGTGGGATTTTCCCAGTCCTATTTTATCCTCACAGTCTCTGCTACGGAGATCTTCTGGGCTTGACAATGAAAGGCACTGTCTGAGGAGCTACATCCCTTAGCATGCAAAAGATAAATTGAGATCTCAGGCAGACGTGTGCTTCCTGCCAGGTCTCTTCAAAAAGATACTGGCACTGAGAATCATCATGTTAGCAATAGGGAAAATAGTAACAAGTGATGGTGCTGTAACAGCCACTGTACTACTGTGCCCAAGCAAGGGGAAGTGTGTCACGTGACTTTTTAAGAATATATATATATATATTTAATTTGTGAGTGTTTGTGTCTCCATGTTAGCACCCTTGTGTGTGTGTGTGTGTGTGTGTGTGTGTGTGTTGGGTAGGTGGGTGCTCAAGGAGGCAGGAAGAAGGAATCTGAGCCTCTGGTGCTGCAGTTACAAGTGGTTGTGAACCCTCTGACATGGATGCTGGGAACTGAACCCTGGTCCTTTGTAAGAGCAGCAAGCCTCCTCTTTGTAAGAGCAGCAAGCCTCCTCCTACCTCCTGGACTGTCTCTCCAGCCCTGGGTCACACTGTTTTGTTTTGTTGGTCCGCAGTATCCTTTTTATAGCTGAGAAGACATAGGCTTGAAGAAACAATTCCCTGAGTCCTGTAGCTTGGCAAACGTGAATACCGAGGCTCTATCTCTGTGGTCTGATCCCCATCCTTTTCACTTGTCAATGCTAAATGGTTTTTGCTTGTCTTTTCTTCTCCCTGATGAGAACCTTCCTGTGTTCTTGGATTCTGAGAGATTGAACACTCTCAACCCCACAGCCATTTACAGGTTGTGAAAGCGGGGAGTAAGATAGCAGGGCCAGGCTGTTTTCTCCTTATTGAGACAAGCCCCCAGAGAACCAGGGCTGACCTCATGCTGATGATGTAGCAGCAGACTTGAACTTATGGTCACCAGTCTCCTCCTAAGTGTTGTGATTGCAAGCTTGTGGCACCACACATAGTTTATGCTACATTAAGGGTTGAACTCTGGACTTCGTGAATGCTGGAGAAGCATTCTACTATCTGAGCCCCTTCCAGCTACATCCTCAATCCCTTTTTATCAACCCAACTTAGCAAGTTCTACCCATCTTCTTGCTCCATGTCACCCCCAACAGCCTCTTGCCTTGCTGTGGCATGCAGTTCGGGACAGGACTGCTATTTTCATTGCCCAGATGTGGCATCTGGGGCTCAGAGTTTAAATCTTAGATCACATCTAGCTGGTGACTTGGAGAAGAGGGCAGCTGCTCTGTCCTGCCTGGTCAAACATTGTCCTTGTACCGACCTTCCCTGCAGACACTCCATTGAGAGGACCAGAGAACTGTATAAGTTAAGACAGGGTCTAGAACCAGAGATGAAGCTGAAATTGAAGACACTGTTTTGTTGTTTAACTGCTTGGACCCTGTGGAGTTTGGAGGAGGACAAAGGAGTAACCCACTGCTTTCCATCTGACTTGAACACCAATTGACAACCTCAAAACTAGAACCAAGCATGGTGGGATATGTGTGTAATCTCAGCATTCAGGAGGCTGGGAATTTTGAATTTGGGGTCAGTCTGGGCTACATAGTAAGATCCTGTCTAAAAAATACAAGCAAACAAAAAATCTGGTAAGATGACTCAGTTAATGGTTAAAGGCACATGTCACGCTCGCCTGATGACCTGAGATCAGTTCCTGGAACCCATGTAAAAGTAGGAAGGAATGGACCTCCACACACATATCTCTTATACACACACACACACACACACACACACACACCAACAATAATACATAAAATTTCAAAAGAAAAGGAAATAAAATTTGAATTCTGAGGCACACTCAGATATTTCTGCACCTGGCTGGATCCAGAAGTATTTCTCACATGTATGCCAAAGGTGATACTTCGGAGCGCCTTTATTTTCTCCACCATATTGATACCTTCAAGTCCCCAGTACCATCCTCCTTCAGGCCAGCTCCCTGCACACTTCCACCCTTTGTGGCCATGGCTCTTTGTTCAGCAAACTTCCCTGGGGCCCTGTATGCTAAGCTCCCCGCAGAGAAGCAGTCCTGAAGAGAAGAGGAATGAGAGAACTGCCATCTCTCAGACCCAAGGCTCTTGGTGACAAAATGCCGTGAGTCTGTTATGAAATATAGTCTAGCCAGCTTTCCATAAGTGACCTTATCTATATAAAGTAATTATTTTAGTATTGCATGTCTTTCTCTTATCAACACTATATAGTAGAAGTTAACTTCTTTTTGCCTCTCCCTCCTTACCCCTCCCCTCCACTCCTCCCCTTCCTCTTCCTCCCTGCTCCCCTTCCATCCCTTTTTTCTTTTTCCTTTTGGAATGTTCTGGTTTTTTGTTTCCTTTATGAAACTTTTAGGAGACAAAAGGGGAAAGTTGACATGTCTCCAAAGCCATGGGGTTTTCTCTTTTTTTTCCATGACCCCAAACTCTGCAAGTTGAGGACTCCTGCAGATCTACCCTCTGAGTACTCCATTCTTTGTTGTTCTCTGATTACTACAGATGTTTGCCTCCGTGTGCCTTCTCCTCAGCCTGTGTCCCTGTACCTAATCTATACTTGTGACTTGACTTCTAGCCCACCATACTTCCCCTTCAAAACAAAATCTGTGTATTCACAATACAAAGAGAGGGGTCACCTCAAGGGAGCCTCCAGTCTTCCATTCTCAGTGAAAAGGAGGTGAGGGTGCTCCAGAGGACACTTCTTCCACTTCCCCTTGTAAAAAGGCTCACTTATCTCCTCTTACCATTGTGCTGAACAGAACAAAGTCACAACTGTGTCCCTGCTTTGAAAGTATCCATTGCCATCCTTTATAAGACAAATCTGTTCACAGTCAGTTTTTTGAAAAAGCCATTCTATTACATTTTTTTTATTTATTATGTGTGTGTACGCATGCATGTCATGCCATGGTGCATGTGTGAAGGTCAGAGGACAACTTGTGGGAGTCAGTTCTCTCTTCCCATCGTGTGGGTTCTGGGAATGAACTCAGATGGCCAGCCTTGGTCATAAGCATCTGAGCCATCTCTGTGGCACTATAAGCAATTCTTAAAATATTATTTTTTTTTAAAAAAAATTATAGCATAGCCCAGAAACCCAATGCTGGTCGTTTGTACCAACAGGCATGCCCCCCTTTCTTTATAGCATCCTTGATTCAAATGTCCAGGTATCTTGGTTTATCCTAGTTGAGGCATTCTGGGGCCATGTGCAAGCCAACACCGTGATGGAGTATGTATTGGTTGTTCATCATTTGCTTTGTTTTCCGTGTCCAGATGTGGGCCCCTTGACATGTAAGTTCAGATGGGAAAGATGTTGAAGTGCCCACTTTTCCTGTGAACTCGGCAGTGTGGCCTTGAGTGGGCAGCTCTGGATGGCCGGGCAGAACTCCTAATCTTACTGTCAGGTACCTTCTTATTAGGGGATGCACTCTTTTCAGAGGAATGGCCTGGTAGATTAAGGACATTGTTCACTGGTACACAGTAAGAATCTGTGACTGTCAAAGTAACAGTCCACAACCAGTCATTAGAGTTTCTTGAATGAAGTCAAAATTGGCACCTGAGCTATTATTAACACTTTAGCAACTTAAGTAACACCAAACACACAATTCATTTAAATTCTGTCTGGCTTATATTATAGTCTCCTGTTTTTCCACCCAGCACTCCTTTGAAAAGTTGGAGGCATTTAAACGTTTATATAGCCTCTAAATCATTTCTCTTTAGGTTTATATAAAGGATGTCCTTTGCTGTATGTGCAGTACACATGAATTTCTTCTTTTTGCCTTTTGGAATGTTGGAATGTGGGGCTACTTTTTTGTTTTGTTTTACAAATTGATTATTGAAAAAGAAAGGAAAAGAGTGAGAGACCAAGAGAGAAAGCGAGAAAAGGAACTATGTCCTGCTCCACTGTTCCTTTTCTGTCAGGACATTTCCTACCCTCTTCGTAGGGGTGCCAAGAACAAAGCAGAGTCCTCTTGACCTGTCAACTTTAAAAGGCTAGAAGTATGCTAGACTCAGAAAGGACAAGGTGAAAAGAAGCTGGAAATTAGCGGCACCCAGTTGAATCAGTGAATGGCTCCAGACACAGAGCCAGCCTGTCAAGAAGAGTGAAAGAGCATTTCCCCAGAATCCCAGGGTTGTTTTTTTTAAGTAGGGGACGCGATTGTCATTCAGAAACCCCAGGCTGTTCTGAAAACAGACAAAAATCAATAGCCCACTTGTTGAGGATAAGCGAATTAGCCTGTGCTGAAAGTTAGCCTGTACCTGAGCGCTCGCACCAGAGGGTTTGCCGGGTAGAGAAGACAATTGGAAAGACCGTCCTTACTTGTCCTCCGTGGTAACTGTGGCTGATGAATTGTGTCCAGTGGCCATTTTGTGCAGGACTAGTGGGCAGAGTGTGTTTGTTTTTGTCTGTCTGCCCGTGACCTGGCACACTGAATAGAGTTCTCCCTCAGAACACTCATTGCTCTTGTGAAGGGCGGCAGAGAGGCGTTGAGGATGGGAGCGGGCAGAATGGCGACCAGTTTTGGTTATTAGGTAGTTAGGATATGAAGTGATGCAACCTGAAGTAAATAAAGCAACTCATAACATATTTAATATCATATTATAAAATCATATAACCAAGTGTGGTGGCTCACACTAGAAATCATAGCATCCTGAGTTTGAGGCCAGCCTGAGTGCTTTAGCTATACCCTCTTTCACATATATGTACAAAAATATCATACTAAATTTTTTATTAAAGATTTTTGTATTTTATAAAAAAATATACTAATATTAAAAATAGTATATAAATGTAGTTTTTCTTTTAAGTAGGGTCTCACTCTGCAGTCCTAGGTGTCCTAGGACTCAGTCTGTCAACCAAGCTGGCCTTGAACCCAAAGACATCTTCCTGCCTCTGCCTCCTGAGTGCTGAGATTTAAAGGTGAGCACCCCTTGCCTGATTTATACAATGCAGTTATAAAAATAGTGACTCCCCTGGGCCATCCAGATGGCTTAGCTGCCACGTTTGCTAAAATGAATTTGTTCCCTGGGACTTAGATGGTAGGAGGGGAGAAATGACTCCCTCAAACTGTCATTTGCCTGCCACATGCATGCCACGGCACATGTGCACCTACACACACACACACACACACACACACACACACACACACACACAATTTTAAAATGTGAAGAATGATGACCCCATCGTATATTTATATGAAAACTGTTCTCCACTTTTCTTCCCTTTCCCTCTGCCTTTGAGTGGAGAACAGCAAAGCTTTGTAAAGAAAAGCTTACCTTCGAATGTATGTGTAGCTTTTGAAAGGTGTGGATGTTTCAGTTGGTGATGAGGTCTGTACTCTGGCAAGGCCTTTCACCTGAAGCAGCCAAAGGGTGTCAGTGTGAACTCTTGTCTGGAACTGGTTGAAGCCTTCAAGTAGATGCCTCCTCAGACATAGAGTCACAGAGATTTGATAGCGGGGGTTAGGAGATCGAGTAAGTATGTCAGGGACAAGGGTGGAACATGCTGGTCTAGACTTTTCCTTGTGGGTTAGTAGTCTCCCTCTTTTCTGTGTCTCCTAGTCCTGTGGAATAAGGAGGGGCTTACCCATGAAATAGGTCAACACATATTCAACTAAAGACACAGTGCTCATCAGGGACCTATGTGTGTCTAAGGCCTGTAAAAACATAACTCACTCTGGACCAAGGGAGATCGTTCATGCAAGTGTGAGGACCTGAGTTCTATCCCCAGTTCTGTCCATGTGCAAAGCCACACCTGGTGGGGACACTCTGGGAACATGATTGCCATCCCAGCATGGAGGGAGGCAGAGACAGATGGATTTCTGGGGCTCACCAGCCAGCAAGCATGGTCTGCTCAGTGAGTTTCAGGCCAGTTGAAGACTGTCACAAAAAAGCAAGATGGATGGAGCCTGAGGAACAACACCTGCCATTGACCTTTGGCCTCCACATGGGCACACACACGAATATTACTGGCTCTGACTTTTGAAAAAAAAAAAAAAGTATAAAGTCAAATCCCACAGTAGATAACTCTCCACAACACAGAGTAGTGTGTCCCAAGTCCAGATGGAAGGATCTTAGAACTTCCTTTTTGATGTGGGTTTTAGTCTTACCTTAGGGTAGCACATGCAATGTAATATAGCTTCCAGGAGGCTCAAGAGGGCTCAGCGCTTGACTCTGACCTTGCCCCAGGCCCTAGCAGACCCAAGCTGACCCCATACCAGGAGGCTGACATGGCCATGACATTGGGTTACAGAGAGTTGCTGCTGTACTGGAGAGCAACAGGCTCCATCCTGTTTCCTTTTCTTTCAAAACCTTCTCGTAAGC